>NW_024063536.1:0-600000 GCF_006381635.1 Hibiscus syriacus
GATCGACTATCGACGACGCAATAGTGAAAGAAAACAAGATGTCAGGATCTTTAGCGAATGATACCATGTGAGAAAACATCCAGGAGGCTGAGAGTGATGAAAGGCAGGTGGCCTGAGTTGGAGAACGGCTGTTGTGGGTGTTTAGATTTAGGTTTAAGAAATAAGAAAATGAAAAGAAAGAACTAAAAATATTTTTATGTAACTATGACTTGCCTCAATTACAAACCAAACTTGGGTATTTTATAGCCCAAATATAACAACCCAAAATAACTCAAAACAAATTAACAAACTAACAACTCATTACAACTTATTTCTAACACGTACCCAGAAAAACTGTTTTATGCTCAAATTCTAGTTTAATGGACTTTGAATTATTTTTTGAAAACTTTGAACAAATTCAATCATTTCCAAAACCATTTTTCCATAATTTGTTATATCAAATATTATAAAACATGGTTCAACAGAGTTGGGCAAACTTCCTATATTCACTTGTCCATTCATTTTGATTTCTTGAGGCACGGGGAACATCGACGATGGCATCCCAAACCGCAAGATCGATGGATTGGATGAACAACATCATCCTATTCTTCCAATAGGAATAATTTGCTCCATTGAAGTAGGGTGACATATGGATGGAGTGAGAATCCTCAAGGTAATATTGGCCGAAATTGGAAGTCATTTCTCGGTTCTCGGGAATTTGATAGAGAGAGCTTCAAGGATCTTCAAGATCAATTTATGACCTACTGTGATACCAATTTTTGGAATTTTGGAAGCTCAAAGATCAAAGAAAAATGAGTCAAGAGGGGGTGAATTGGCCAAATAAAATTTTAGGAGTATGTAGAAATTATAGATGCACATGATTTAGAATGGTTCAAATTTTCAACTAAGTCTCCCCTACCTTACACAAGGATTTTCTAACAAATTCACTAATTTGTTATCGCTTTTCTAGGGTAAAGAGTAACCTTTTACAACTCTATAGTTTTTAATAGCTAAACTAGAACCAAACCCCTTTAAAATGATACAAAGATTGTAAACAAGAAAACTCACACAGGTAGGTGCTTACAAAATTAAGCTCACTAAAACACTCTATTTACAAGAGAAAAGGAAAATAAAATTGAAAGGGCTTTTCTTTTGATGTAGATTGCTTGGATAGGTGTTGTAACTTCTTCAAGTCTTAAACTTCATTTATATGTTGAAATGTGTTGTGGACGTTTTAGCTATTGGGATTAAAAATATGCAAAATAAAACTGTTCAGACACATGAGTATCGATACTTGGGCTAGGAGTATCGGTACTACTCTAATAAAAAATAACTGTTATATGACCGTTGGACAAAGAATATCGATACTAGGTTTGGAGCATCGATACTGGTACCGTACTTGCATAGTATCTGTACCAAATTGCATTATTGAACTGAACAATTTAAAACAAATAGGCAATATCAATACTGCCATGGAAGTATCGATACTTCCCTTACCTTGGGTATCGATATACATCAGCAATAATCATACTGAAGGAACAATATTGGTTCTTCATGCTCAGAAAAATATTTTGTGTTCAAATTCAAGTTTATGGACTTTGAATTATTTGAAATTTTGTATAAATTCAATTTAGTCCAAAAATTTTGCCCTTAAATTTGTTATATCAAAATAGGTTCAACAATTTTATGAAAACAATAGTGTTATTAATTCATTAATAATTTATTTTTAAAATAAGTATGTAATATTATATTTATAATAAACTGAGTATATTTGATAATTTTCAAATATAAGTAAAATTATATAAGTATTTTAACTTTTAAATATTTTAAAATAAAACTAATATAAATACAATATATCTAACTTAAGTTAAATTTTGATCTAATAATCATATTTACTCACTCCAAAAATTGTTTTGGCATTAAATTCATAAGACAATTTACAAAACATAACCATATTTCTTCTAGAATTGTAAGTCGTTTTTTGTTTATCAAATTATTTCTTAAAAAATAAACACTAAAAGATATTAAAAATATATTTCTAATAATCATTTTTTACGAAACGAACAACACACTCTATAATTAAAAAGTTGTGAGCTTACTCTCTCAAATCATCCTATAGAATTATTGGTGGTGGAGAATTTGCATCCGACCATATGTTTCTCGGTTAAGCACAATCAGGGACATACTTAAGGTTTATGTTAAGGATAATGTAACATCCCAAAACCCGGGTTAGTAGTTTGGGTCAACCGAAAAATAAAAACCAAGGACCACTAGAATGTCTGGGTTTTGAGTTAGGCCGAAGGGATAATAGTGATTTTGTTTGATTTTGTAGTCAAAGGGACTAAAAATACAATTTACCCAATTTTATTTTGAAAGCTAAAAACTCTTATTTTTAAGTTGGGTTACTTGAACCACCCCCATAATATCTTACCAAACTTCTCCTTTTTTCTTCCATCATTTTCCATTCTAGTTTGGTTAAGCTAAGGTAAGAATATGAATCACCATCCTTCAAGCTTCATTTTAAGCTATAGTAAGATTTCGACTATAGTTTCCAAATGGGTTTTGGGGTTATGAGAATCTATAGATTCTAACTCTTTTTGGGTGGATTTGAATTATGGAGAATGTATTTAAATTGTTTTGAGCATCTAGTAAACTTGTAATCCATTTTTTATCTTTTTAAGTGAAAGAGGTAGGAGAGAGTTCCAAAGCTAAGGGAAAAGAAAAGGCACCTCTTGAGTGAGTTGGAGGTTTTTTTAGTAGCCAAGAAATCCAACGTAATCACACTAACAACTCTTTATACTCTTTAGTGGGTCATATAAGTGTATTATAGCATGAAAATTGAGATTTAAGCTTGAGAAGCATGTCATGGTGAACACTATGTTTTATGTTTTTAGTATGATTTAAAGCCTTTTTTATGACCCTTTGTTATCACATTAGATATTAATAATAGATAGAAACCCCAAAGTGTCAATATAGGTGAGTTTGAATGCCCAAAAAAGGACATTCACGAGTTCGAATATCGGTATTGGAGGGACCAATATTGATATTGTTCTTGTTTCAGGATTAAAATACATGAACTTTGTAAGGCCAGTATTGATACCCCTTAAAGGAGTATTGATAGTGGGATTTGGTATCGAGAGATCAAAAATCCAGTAACCACTTTTTGTACCGATTCTAAGGGAGTATCGATACCAATATTGGTACTCTTAGCAGAGTATCGATACCAAGAGTCTAGTTTCAACATTGAATCCAATTTCAGTATCGCTACCACGGATGGTATCAATACCCTAGTCTGTGAGTATAGATACTAGGTTGGTAGTATCGATACTAGTCACCTATTTTTATCTTTAGTTTAACTTAAGGTATAGATACCCCAAGGGTGAGTATCGACACCCTCTTTGGTTTTAGGCATAAATCCCAAAGGTTCTTAGGGGCAATTGGGGTTCCCAAGAACTTTATATTACTCTCAAATAAGATTACAAGTGGGAACAATAATAATACTTAATTACACATACAAACGAGATAAGTTAGGGTGACATAAAACTAGCCTTGATTGGTGCTCGACAAACGATCATGACACCCGAGTTATTTTAGCAAAGATAAGGTGATGAAATTTAGAATCAGTTAAGATATCCTTAGGAAGTGCGCAAGCACTTTAAAACTGACTAACTGGGCATAAGGTCTGACACTCTCAAGGGGTGGTTAGTCGAGGGTGTTGTGTCTGATGCAAAGATTTCGGGCATCATCCTCGGTAAAGAGTGGTGCATGAGCTGAGATGCAGAAATCTCTCAGCTGCATCATTATGTCTACCATAGAGTATAGAGAGTATACAAGTATACTCACTTTATTATTTATTAGTTGGCTTGAGCATGATTTAATGAACTCATTTTAGTTATTTGTGTAGTGTGGAACTAGGCTAGTTAACTCATCGTTTGGAATTTTTGTCCTTACACAGATTCTTAGGTGAGGAGCAGTAAAAGAGCATTTTGTGCAACAATGATCCAGACCAGGTTCGGAGCGAGTATGTCTCGAGTCTTTAGAGGGCATTATATTCTGAAACCTTCATTTTGTATATTTTGAATCCCTATTTTGTAATTGAGTCGTAACTCATTTTAAATTAATGGTTGTATATTTTGAAATGATATTAGGGAGCTCCCGATGTGAATTGATTTATGTAAATATTATTATTTATTTTATCTTGAGTAATTTCAAATGAATGTTTTCAATTGAGTGAGTTTAAGAAAAAATTTGGTAAGCCACTCTGGGGTTCCGTGTGGCACTTTGATTAGTCGACTGTGTATCGTACTGGTTTAGAGTGTTATAGATAAATTTTTAAAATTTTAAAATAAGACGAACTTATAAAATTTTAAAAAGAAGAAAACATATTATCAATAAAAAATATAAATTATTTTTTAAAATGTATAATAGTTTAATTTCTTTTAAAGGCCATTGTCTTCAACTACCTTCTCGATCCATCCTTGAGCACATTATTTTAAAGCTCTTGTTGTAATTTAGGGTTTCTTAAACTTGAGAGAAGTTATTAGATGACTAATTTTCATACATAGGTGATTTCATCAAATCTATCTTAATATAGACTACCCAAATAAATGATATCAAATCATTAAGAGTTTTTATAAGTTTACCCTCTTAATTTTATGTATGATGAATCATTAGGTTCATAAAGAACCATATATATTTGGGGTATGCATTTATGATGAATAAAAATTAACCTCTTTTATCGATGAGTTCATCAATTTTATTTCAATAGCATCGTCCAATATTTATGATACGAACTCATTAAGGATAAAAAAAACTCAACCTTTCATAACAGTGCAATCATCAAGTTCTTATTATTAAGACCACTCAAAAACCTTGAGATATGATTCTATTCAGAGCAAAAGCTCAACCTAATGCGTGTACATTGTTCGCCTTAGAAATAGGTATAGAACTAAAAATATAAGTTGAATTCCACCATAAATTTCTCAAGCAATTGACTTTAGAACCATCCTTCGACAAATCTAGTATCAATTTCCCATTTAAATGTTTGGTTAGTGGATCTGCTAGGTTCTCATAAGTTCTCTCATACTTTAAAGGCAAAATGTTAAAAATTCACTCCTAACACTTGATAAAATAATTACTTTGACTTGTATTATTTTTCGAAGCACTTTGGCACCGATACTTTTATTTTGAAACAAAATGTCCCCTGATTGGATAAAAAACGTTGGTTGACTAATAGTTGAAAGTGATAATATGACAAATGCTACATGTCGAAAGTGATGATGTAATGATCACTTGTAAATGTATATGCTAAGGCAAGCAAATATGTGCTAGTTTACACAATCGATGCAAGTAATATAGTTGTAAGTTGATATCGTCTCCATATGGATTGGTGGGAATTTTTGATGTTTCGCTACAGCTAGAACTAGGTGTCACAAGCTAGTTCTACGGTTCTTGTCAAAAAGGAAAGAAAACGGGATCAAATGGTATAAATAGATGGAAAAGTATTGTCGAGGCAGAGAATATTGTAAAGTGTAGTGTGCAGAAACGTTTTGTCGATGCAATAAAAATATGCAAAGGTAAACAAATAAAAGGTGTCTAAGCAAATAAAAATGTTGAGTTCGATATATTCAGAAAAACCTCCACAATCAAACTTCTTATGGAACATTTAGGTTGTTTTGCTATGGCGAGAAGTTATTTTATGCTAAGAATGATTTAGTGTGCTATGATTAGGCTTCTCGACAGGATTACTAGAGTATTCAAGGACAGTTGCTACGACAATACTACTGTGCGTGAGCTACAACCCTTGGTTTGTCAAACTGTTGTTGTGGCAATACCCCTCAGCGTAAACTGTAGTCTTTGCATATCTTACTCAAGTATTTACCCATTTTAGTCGAATGAAACCCTCTCCTTATCTGTATGGTGGATTAAAACCTCACCATCCCAGATTAGTTCTGTTGTTCACGTAGATCTACCCTAACTCTCTCGATATTAGGCATCTATTTCTAGAAAAATGGAAATCTCTTGAATGCTCTTACAAAGTCTATGAATATTTCACTGAGGCACCAGGCAATATCTCAAAAGCTCTTACAGTGTCAAGGCAAAATGTTTAAACAAATGAACAAAAATAAACTGCATCATTCATTAACAAGCAAATAACGTTTCCAACAAAGCAATAACCAACACCAAGTAAAACAATTTATGGTACGGTGAATATCATCAAAAAATCATTCTTTAAGTACAAGACTTAACATGATATGAGAATGAAGAACAAAGGAAGAAAAACTCCCAAAATAAGAGCTCTGTCGTGACATTCTGACCACCACCATGCCTGCTCCAGCTGTAAGTCTCTCTCGAGGGCCTGACCGCTGCTCCGATGAAGCCTGACTATGGAGGGTACCAAGGACGGTTGAGTGGGGAACGGTGGAAAGGTAGGGTGTTGCAGCCGCTTACTCCAAGCCTGGGGTATATTCTCTCCTTGATTGTGCAACCTTTTTGAAAAGCTATAATGGGGGTATTTATAGTGGGAATTTCTAGGGTTTAGTGCCCTTGGAAATTCCCTAAATAACCTCTTTGACATACCCATTTTATGAATTATAAAGCAGCTGACATTGGTCCCCATTAATTTACTAAGGGCATGTGTGCACGTGGTTAAAGCTGGGCAAGTGACGTCAGCAGTGTCGTCAGGATGTGTCAGACTTGCATGATATTTCTCGCCTATGCAAGAAAATATGTTCCTCATTGTCGTCTTTTTCTGCTCCACTGACCCTAGCAAATTGAATTGTCTCGGCAAATAAATTTCTTCTTTGTCATTTCCTGTATCAACACAACCAGTAAACAATCTTCCTCTCAAGCATCATCAGTTAAACCAAATAAAGTTTGCCTCAGCAAAACTTATCCACCACATGCAAATGTATACTACATGCAACTATATGCAATTAAAATGCTATGACAAATGACTTTAGACAAACAATAGCCTAAGTAAAAAGACTCAGAACACTGTCTTTTACGGAGTTATCATGCAACATATGCCGCGTGTCAAAAAGTGATGATATAACATGTGCACATGCCAAAAAATGATGATATAACACATGTCATGTGTCAAAAGTGATGACATGTCACACACAACGTGCTCTATGTTGAATGCGAGTAAGTGACAATTTCAATAGTTTACCCATAGTTTTTCTTTTAATGATTATATACGGATGACAAAAGTCCATGATCATGCGTATACTCATATATAATATTCTCATCTTTAAATCTGAATAAAGAAATAAGTACATTAAATTGATATAATCATATTGTAATAACATCGCGTTTACTAAATCACAGATAAGGTTATCTAAACAAGGAAACGAAGTGATGGATTGGTAACCACATCTCTAGTTTGGGGAATCGACACCTAAAATGAGTGAAATTTTTGCATGGATGGTCCCTAGCTAGATATCGTTAGTGGATAGGAAGGAAGATGTAAATAGGTACTCATCATAGCAGCATCATGGCAATATTTGTCGTAATGTCTGTAAGCAGATCACTTGTCTCATGGTCCTCACAATTTCATTCACCACCAAAAATATGAAATTACACACAGATATGTGTTCCGTTAGGTCACACTCACTGCGTTTTGCTCGCTTCACAAGTCTGTTTAACTTGTATCCCATCCACTTCATTCTTGTTTATATATATATATATAAGAGTATCACCTTAAAAATATTATTAAATATAAAATTTAATTCTCTTAAAAGTATTTACGAAAATAATATTTAAAATGGTCTCGTACAAAAATCACGTTTAGTAGACACACTTTTAAAAGATATTATTAGCAAAAAATAATTGAGTAACTTCAAAAATAAAAAAATGTTATTATTTGTAAAAAAATTGAATTCAAATAATTATATTTATAAAATAAGAGTAGAAGAATATAATTCCCAATATAGGTAGAACCGAAAAAATGAACATATCTTGTCTATTAGTATCAAATTAAGACTCAAATTCAAATTTGGAGATAAACATGGCTGACAGCCTTACATGAAAAAAGGTTTTTAATTTTCGTTTTGAATGAAATTATACATGTTGGCATGTAATTTTACAGATGATGAAATGTAGCTCATTGTGTTCTGCAAAAAGCCTGCAGCTTTCTAAGCCATTTAAGAACAATAATGTGGAACACTACAGTCACAGCATATGTATGTACAGGTATAAACAAAGTTTTTTTTTCTCTGTCTGGTCCCCCAAATTCAATTATTCAAACAAAAAAAAAACTCAGCTCTTTTGGAATCACATATCTCTCAATCGAGGAAGATAAAAGTGGCTAAATTACCCATATGGCGCAATATATTACATATAACATTTATTTTCAATTAATTATTGAAATAATACAAATGTGTTTAATAAGATGTATATTTTTTCAACATAATACTGAAAGGATGTATTAACACACTAAAATGGGGGGGGGGGAATATGTTTGAAAAAAATTATATAAACTTGGTTGAATAAAAAACACAAACAATACGGGTCAAGGACATGTAATAGCACAAGCATAAACACAAATTTAACAATAGCAACGACACATGTGTGTGCGTCTTATTTTAATCGCTCAGCGAATAATAATTTAATGAGTATATGTCTAATTCAAATGAGTTTTATATTAACAAATTTCATATTGAAAGTGTTTAAATATAATCTTTTAAATATATATTTATTGAACTAACAATCAACTGATCTAATGAGATGAGAAATAACATTTTTAAATAGTGTGAAGGATTTGAATCCCGATTTTGTGAATGAAATAACTTAAGTTAGGAGGGTCACTCCATAATAAATCTGTGTAATATTTATTTAAATTAATTGATCAATTAATCAAATATTAATAATTATTGTTTGGTTATATTCCAGTGCATCCGTGCAGTGTTTTGAAAACCGGACCGGCCGGTTCAACCGGGAACCGCTGCCTAGTCCGGTTCAATCTACACCGATTGAACTGCTATTAGTGAACCGGTCGGAACCGTTGAACCGTTCGAATAGACCAGCTGAAAACCGGAAAAAATGGAAAAAAAGGGGAAAAACCGCCAATTTTTTTTTAATAAAAAAATTAAACCAAACAACGTCGTTTGTTAAACAAGCCAAGTTGAACTCGAGTATTGCTGAGCTCGACTCGAACTTGAAAACTTTAAAAGTAAGCTCAACTCTACTCAAACTCACGAGCTAAAAATTATCAAGTTCAACTCGAACTCGAAATATAATATTGAAACTTGAACTCAAAAAAAATTTAGAAGCTCGATTGAAACCTAAAATTCGAGCTTGATTGAAGTGAAATAATAGTTTACTCAATGCTCACCAAAATGCTCAATGATTTTGAATGCCAAATTACTTCTATTATTTATAGAAATTAGTTGGGATGCTCTTCTATGTTTCTTAACCATGTGAGATTGTTTTAAAAAAAAATTAAACCAAACAATATCATTTTGTTATGATTTATTTAGCCCCAAATTTATTTTTTAATTATACTTATATACTTATATTTATTATTTAATATGTTTTACCTTAAATATTATGTTGTAGTTAATTTGAATCATTTTGTTTCACTTGATTTTATGGTTTTTAACTTATATATGTTATGACTTGCGTTGAATATGACTTGTAATATAAAAAATTATTTTTTATTAAATATTTTTGGTATTTTTATTTAATTTTTTATATAATTATGATGTCGTCCGGTTCTTCCGATCGGTTAGACCAATGAACCGATAACATGGCCGGTTCGCTAACCGGTCCAATTCTGAAAACCATGCATCCGTGTAAAATAAAAAGGAAGAAGAAGAAGAAGAATTTAATCATCTAATTGTTTCAAAGGACCAAAAAAAAGGAACTGTTAAGAAAACCTTGCGTAAAGATCAACAACCACCTGAAACACACGACAAAAAGATGAAGAGAATCTGAGGAAATCAAATCAACAACAGTGTTATTGTCTTGTCGGTGTTATTATAAATTCATATTAAATCAGTGACATGAAGTATAAGAAAACGATAAATTGCAACAGCTAATTTCTCACACTTAAACAATTGAAAGCTGAAACGAAACCTCCAAGGACGGAAAAGAATATGAATGATTGGAATATATGCCCACTCAAAATGCTCAACATAAACTACCAGTGCAGAGGCAAAAAAAATCAGAAATCAAATTAATTTGAATTATGATAATTAGATAAACAAAATTCACTTGTTAAACAAAATTTATCTGAATTAGATTAAATTTTATCTTCAATTGGTTTTATAAATAGTTTTAATATTTATAATGTAAAACAAATAATCTTATATTTAAGACAGTTCAAGTACTTTTAAAACATTTTAAAGCCCATTTTGAGCTACAACTCAACAGAGGCATAAAGCCTGCACCCAGAAAGCCCAACACTTAAATATGATGTCATAAAATACCACATCACAAGCAACGTCATGCAATACTAATAATTGCATTAAAACCTTCCAAGCGATCTTAATAGTAAAATGAAATATCGTTCTCCTTAGAAATCTTGGATTTGAGTAGTTAGGTTTACAGGGTGTACGTATGCTAAATTAAAACACCGTACAAAGTACACCCAACTTCTCCAATCCAACTACCCCTACCCTATAGCATCATAAGAAGGGGGAATGGTTGAAATAATGCATTTGAAAAACATTTACCAAAGTAATCCATCTCTAACACTATTTTTCGGATTAGGCTAAATGAAACAGTATTTTAGAAGACTCCAAGAGCTCATGGAGTCTTCAAGTGAGGACTTCAAGATTACTGTGCGTCTTTAGCTTTGACAAAACTAAAAACGTAGATTACTATGCGTTTTTAGTTTTGTTTTAGCTTTGACAAAACTAAAAACATAGATTACTATGCGTCTACTACCAAAAATATCAAAGTCGCACGGTGTTCATGGCGTCCTCCCCTTTACACTGTAACAATCAACCTTGATTATAAAATAATATGACGAGAGCGTACATGAGCAAGGAAGCCCATAGAAAGGTAACAAATACAAGATTAAAATCAGGACTAAAAACAGAAACTCCACGCTCAAACGTTAGAGAACAAAACCCCATTCATACCTTTCAAGGAGTTATGATTAGAGTATAGAATTTAAGGTTTTATGGTTTAGAGTTAGGATTTTAGGGTTTAAGATTTACTATTTAATGTTTAGAGAGTTAAGTGAGAGAAAATAAGCTTTTCAAAACAAAATTTTTTATATAAATTTTCTTCAACTTTAATTTAACGGATCAATGTATATTTTTTCTTGGTTATTTATTCTAATTGTGAAAATCATAATGATCTAAGATCATGAATTAGCATGCATAAATGTTTTGCATCAATTAAATATTAATATGTGTTATCGTACTGATATAAGGAACTTGTGACTTTTCTTGGTATACTACAGCAAAACAGGTACATAGCGGCGTTTGTCACGGCGTTTTCAAAGCAAACGACACTAAATTTGTACATCTCGCGACGTTTATATCCAAAACGCCACTAGATGGTAACATTAATGGCGTTTTACAATAAATGCCGCTAAAACTAGTATTTTAGTGGTGTTTATTTGACAAACGCCGCTAAAGACAAGTACTTTAGTGACGTTTGTAAACAAATGCCGCAATATAATCATTCTTTAGTGGCGTTTTTAAACAAATGCCGCAATAGGGTATATATATCATGGCGTTTTAGACAAACGCCACTAAAACGTAGTACTTTAGTGGTGTTTTAAGCAAAAACGATGTTAAGTAATTGTACTTTAGTGACGTTTTTATACAAACATCGTTATAGACTCGTACTTTAGTGGCGTTTTTTGAATAAACGCCGCAATTTATCAGTACATTAGTGGCGTTTGTATTTACAAACGCTGCAAGATTACAATTTCTAATTCCCGCCCCTTTAACCCTTTTTCATTTTTTTGCTTCACCTATTTTTTCATTCCCGCCGTTTATCCAAACCCATATTCTGCTTCTTCGCCGATCTCACTTTAAGCACTGTTTAAAAATGGAGCAATGAAAACCAGCTTAAAATTTGTATCCTTTATTTCCTTCTATAAAAGTCAAGTGAAATAGCAAGCTTCAGAGAACTCATGAGCAATGAAAAATGGAGGAGCAGATCGTAGATGAAGGTTTCTGTGGCTTTGACTGATAATGATTTTCGATTCTTTATCTCGTTTCGGTTCGTTATTTTGATTTGAAATAGAGGGATGGAGGGTGGGGGAGAGAGTAAAGAAGTAAAAGCAATGGAGTCTCGAATAGAGCATTACGATATCATGGAACAGATCGGCCGTGGCGCTTTCGGCGCTGCCATTCTCATTCACCACAAATCCAAAAAAGAAGAAGTAATTTATAGTTTCTGACTTTAATTTCATTTTGTGTTGAATGTTTCGTATTTCCTTGTATGATTTCCAGATATGTATTGAAGAACATCATATTGGCGTGTCAAACAGAGCGTTGCAAGAGATCAGCACATCAAGAAGTTAGTTTGATTTGTTTAACTAATTTAATCTTTAATACTAAACAGTTCAAGTTTTCTGATTTATAATTTCTCTTGAATTTTGTCGAATGTAGATGCCACTAATATCACGAGTTCAGCATCCTTACATTGTTGAATTTAAGGAAGCTTGGGTTGAGAAAGTAAGATACGATCGTACAATTCTACTTTTTTTTTGGGTTAGATTCTCGAATCTCCACTTTTACAAAGAGCTTGTTGAGTACTTGACTGTCCTTTTTATGCAGGGTTGCTATGTATGCATTGTTACTGGATATTGTGAAGGTGAATATATGTGAGTTTCCAAGCTTGTATGTTGAACTTTAGTTCAGATTTCAGAGCCTTCTGTTCTTCAATATATGCAATTTTTGAAATGTGTAGATATTTTTTCATTTTGTTGAACAGGGCTAATTGATGAAAAAAATCAAATGGGACCTATTTCCCCGAGGAGGTAATCTAATTGTCTCTGCTGATTTTACATTTTATAAGTTAATATTTTCTTGAGTTATACCTTACAATTTGACACCCACGTTGTGCAGAAACTCTGCAAGTGGTTTGCATATCCCTTGTATCTGTTGTTTATCTTAATTAGGAATAAGTACACCCTTTTCTATGTTCATAACAGTTCAGAACAGCCCTTGCAATATATGTTGTTTATTAATACTCAAGGTACACTCATAACAGGGATTGGTTAGATTTGTTCTTACATCTTACATTTAGTATTTATGTGCCATGATGTTCACTAATTTGTTCTATCTATTGATGTATATTAGTTCCTGATTAGGCTTTTTGTGCATCATGCAGAAAATCATGTATTTCATCACTCTTGTTTTAGAAAACCTTACACTGTCTTCAGATGACAATGAGGACCTGATATATTGTTTGAAGGTAATGTACAGTCCTACAGACCTGTGGTTGTGTTATTATTTCTTAATGGCGTCAACATATTCTAAAGTTATAAATTTTGGGGGCTGGTCAGATTTCATTATTGATAATATCTACTTATCTGCTTCTAAGATTCTGTCAAAAATGTATTTCAAATTGTGGTAAAAGATAATAAGGAACTTGATATTGAGATCATAAGTTAGATTTCAAGGTGAACCTTTGGTAAATGTCTATGTTACAAGATAAAAACTCTTTATCTTGTCCCCACCTTTTTGATACTGAGATCAGAGAACTTTTGATATTTTGTACCGTAATTGCATTTTCTCTTCTATCTTGTCCCCACATTTTTGTAAATCATGGGAGACATTGATGAAAGGATAATCATGAGGGTTTATAATGTTATTCATTTTCCTTATCAATTGGTGGAGTCTTGATTACGGTAGCATGAACATGATGAGTTTTGGTGTTGATTGCTCTAAATTACTAAATTAAAATCAATGTTTATCTGCTTGTATGTGAATTGGATGTCTGGACAAATACAAACTAATTTTCCCCAGTTTACATCTTGACATTTCTAAATTAACTTTTATCCTATTTGAGTTAAAGAGGGGAAGTCCACTTGTTTTGTACATGTGATGCTTTTAAGCTTGTTTTAATAGCCAAATTACATAGGGATTAATTATATATTTCTTTATGGTCTAACTCTAATAATCTGATCTTCAAGTACCAGTATGATTATTACAGAGACAGGGATTATAAGAGAAGAAGTCGTAGTAGGAGTTATGATCGGTTTAAACGTGATCAATATCAAGAGAGAAATAGAGACTATCAACGTTGAAGTAGGGGCCGCAGTGCAAGTCCTGGCTATTCTAAAGGTCGAGCAAGAGGGTGAGATGATGATGATCGGCAATGGCAGTAGATCAATGAGGTTTATATTTTTACTTTGCTCACATTTTAGAAAGTAATTTCCTCTATTTTCAAAATCTTTTTTGCTTTGGCTTTGTAACGATACCTTCTTTCTTTCAGTGCTTCTCCTGCTCGCCGCAACCCTAGTCCTCGGAAGAGTCTTTCCCCACATAATGCATCTCCCAGGGGTGAAAGTCCAGAATGCAGCTTTGATGGGTGGTCTCCAAGTTCTCGAAGTGTTTCACCACGAGGCTGCCCTGCTGATTCTTGTAGCCCATCTCCTCGGAACTCTGATGTTGATGTGAGTTTCACTTTCTAATGTATTATTTTTCCCTTCCCCTTTTTGTTCAATCTTTTTTAGTAAAAAAATTACCTTTAGAAGAAGTTGTTCTAATTGTTTACCATTTACTTGTTCGATTTGAATTTTGTAGGAATGATCTTTTAGATGGATTACTGTAGAGGCTTTAAGTAGCTAATTTCTGGTTGCTGGTCTTGAGGACATTCATATATCATGTGTTTCCTAGTCTTGGTAGGACTTTATTATGTGTTTTAATCAACTGTCCTAAACCTTCTCTTACTTAAGCAGTATTTTGGTGTCTAAACTTATTTAACGTCTAGCTTGATGGTTCAATACCCACCGAAGATTTATTTATTTAACTTGGATGTTTGTAAACTTTGATTTATTTATGTTTTTATATATTATTACTTAATTAGAATCGTAATGAAATTTAAGATGATTATTAGATATTGTTACAGGTTAAGTTTGGGTAATACAAAATAGGAAGAAGATATGTTGAAAATCAGTTTCGATTAACGACGTTTTAGGGGAAAAACACCACTAACAGAGTATTTGGCGACGTTTGTATCCAAAAAATGCCGCTATAGATCCGACCTTTTGCGGCGTTTGTATCCAAAAACGCCACTATAGATCCAACCTTTTGCGGCATTTGTTCCAAAAATGCCACTACAGATCTGACCTTTTGCGGCGTTTATTCCAAAAACGCCGCTATAGATCTCGACCTTTTACGGCATTTGTTCCAAAAACGCCGCTATAGATCTCGACCTTTTGCGGCGTGTGTTCCAAAAACGTCGTGATAGATCTTGACCTATTGCAGCATTTTTTGTTCTCAAACGCCGCTAACTTTAGCGACGCTGGTATGGCCGGCGCTTCTTACGGTGTTTTTCCTATTGCCGTTGGTATGGCCGACGCTTCTTACGGTGTTTTTCCTATCGCCGCAAGTGCTTTTAGCGGCGCTTAAAAACGCCGCTAAAACTCTGTTTTGCTGTAGTGGTCTATAAATAATAGAGATTTCATGTATACATTACATATGTAAGATTTCATATGGTTATATATATTTTCCGGTGTAGTCAATGTAAGTTTTAGTAGATATTTTGAATGATTTGTCATAAAGTAACAATAGTTATGAAGGTTAATATCTACTGTGTGAATAATTTGTTAATCACCAAAGTAGAGTGTTATTATAAATATTAAATTAAATAAAATTATAATGTTCTAATAGTCTCATCTTAATAATGACTACAAGTATTGGCTGTTGTTTAGTCTTGTTAGTGGGCAATTCATAAAACCCTTAAACATGCGAGAAGATTAGAAATTCCGAAGCATGAGGTAGAAGTTGATAATTATGAAGTTGTTCAGGTAATTCCACAACGATTTTCTACCCTACTAAGACAATACTAGTGGACAAGATTTTAAGCTTTATTCATGATGATTGGGAGATTAGTATTAAGCTTATTAAAAGGGAGCAAAACGTCACTGCAGATACAATACCCAAGATGAGTCGTGGTAAATCTGTTGTCGAAAATGGTTCCTGACACCCCTTTACACACGACTGCAGAACTCACACTTAGAGATGAGCAATTTAGAAAAATGGTTCCTGACACCCCTTTACACACGACTGCAGCACTCACACTTAGAGATGAGCAATTTAGAAAAATGGTTCCTGACACCCCTTTACACACGATTGCATCACTCACACTTAGAGATGAGCAATGTAACAACCCGAATATTTACAAAATAGTATTTAATTAAAATTGGAGGTTAATTGTGAAAATTGGCAAAAATTTGTGGACTAAATTGAAAGATTTTAAAACTTGGAGCTTGTTTTAGAGTTAAAGAAAATTCAGGGACTAAGCCCTGAATTTACCCAAAAAAGTTAGGTAAGTTTGAGGTTATATGTTATATACGTGTGGTTTCTGTTTCAAAAACAAAAAACCACACTTCCAAATTCCCTTCCCCCTACGTCGGTTTCCGACTTAGATCCCGACGCCGCCCGAATTCCAATCGTCGTTTTGAAACCACCGTTTTGTTCATCATCGAGCGAGGAACAAACCCTTCAAATTAATTGAAGCGAAACACTGCCAAACGTCGGGAATTTCCAGTCAAAGTCCCGACGTTTTATTTATCTCGATCGCCAAGAAAATCTCAAATTAATCACCAATCGTTGCTCCGTTTACGACACCTCCTGCACCATCGTGTTCCTTGTGTAATTGCGAGTCCGCCGGTGTCAACCTTGTTCACCGTCAACGGCGGCGCGTGAGGAGGTGGAGCAGTCAAAGATTCGGCCGAGTTGAAATTCGACCTCTCCACCGTTCAAAAATTTGAACCGATCATTGTAAGTATCTCGAAATCGCTCAAAATAATTTTTAGAAAATTTTCTGTAATTTTTAGACCCCCGGAGGAGGTCTCACTCGCCACTCGCGCCGCTGCAGGGAGAGTGAGCAGCTGGAAAACCGGTTTGACCGGTTCGAATCGGTTTGAACCGGTTTGACCCGACCCGACCGACCCGACCCGACCGTTGACCCGATCGTTGACACAACCCGACCGTTAACCGTTGACCGTGACCGTTGACCTCCTTTGACCAAAACTTAAAATGGCTTTGACCGACCATTAAACGACCGTTAATATTTTCCGAGTATACATATTCTGATAGTTTTCGACGTCCCGAATCCATTTACGAAGTTCGTTTCGTCAAATTCGAACCCGAAGGCCTCCAAATCGATGGTCAAAGTGGTTGACTTTGACAAAGAATTTAAATTTTCGAAAAGTCATACTTTATGTTTTTCGACGTCTTGATTCCGATTCCGTAATCTGTTTGACCAAATTCAGACTCGAAATCCTCCAAATTGATAGTCAAACCCTGAAAATACTTATATACTTAAGAATTTTAGCTTTGAACAATTAAGTAAGATTTGGGGCTGATAAATTATTATTGTTTGAAGGTACAAGAGATTCTACGGATCGTTCGATAGCTCGACCCAGCTCTTCTAGATCAGTTAAACCACGTGTGCCAGTATTCACCCGTAAGACCCATAAATTTTATGATTTTAGAGATTTATTTATGTTACCCATAAGTAATATAGGGTTATTATAAAATAGGTTCGAAAACTGTAGCAGAGCGTGGTGAAACCAGCAATCAGTAGATCTACTATTTGAACCTATTATCGAGGTGTGTTCCTTAATTATTACTGAACTGTTTTATTGGTTTTAATATGAGGTACATTGAGTTCTTTGGTTACTGTTTTATTGATGCACCAATTTAATGTGATGATTTATGGAATTTGTGGCACGGTGCAATTGAACTTTTGGATTGAATTATAATAGTATAGCTCTGATCAAGCTAATAAACAGAATGGGCCTAATGTGACTCTTGGGGCCCCAAGATACATTAGGTTGGCTTCCCTTGCTATGTGCTTAGGGTAAGCTATATGGACTTGGACTTACGAGCCTAAGGATACAAGCTCTAAAGCTTATCCTTAGGTTGGCTTTCTTTTTGTTATGTGCTTAAAGTAAGCTATATGGAAAATAGTTTTGGGAACTACTGATGGTGTACAAGAAAAGGGTTTAAACTATGATTTTCAAAAGTTAAACTCTTTTATGAATTTATGAGATTTACTAGACTATGATTTGTTTAATGTACCTATTTTGATTTTAAGGTAATATTGGGACACACTGAGCCTAGCTCCCCTTTCGAAAATGTTTTTCCCCTTTCAGATACTATTGGTTAGATATCTCGGTTCGAACACTTGGAGGATCAACATATCTCTTGAAGTATATCTGATTGTAATGTTTTTTTTTTCTAGTTGACTTTATTTTGGTGACATGGACCTTATTTTAAAGTATCGTATTTTAGGATGATGACACTTTTACTATTACTGTTCGGTTTATTGTGATTTTGATTTTGAAGACCTGTTTTAAATTAATTTATTACTTATTGGTATTATATTTACAAGTTGGGTTTTGATAGTATAATATCATGTCATTTATAATGTGATTTTACAATGATTGAATAACGGTTTCAGAAAATGTCTTTAAGAATCATGTATGTGATCCACTAGACTTAGTCAAAACGCATAGGCCGGGTCTAGGGGGTTACATTTATTGGTATCAGAGCTTTTGGTTTTTAACCCTCGGACTGTGTATGAGTCCATATTGAAAATATGATTTTGAAATATTTTACAAAACAAGTTACAAAGGCCATGTCACAAAATTATTAAGATTTTTAAATTGTGTTCGAGACTCCAAGTGCTTATCTAACCCTAAGTTTTATCTTCTATAATAAACTTGAGATCTATCAAAATGAGTGCTAGACGTGGTCATCAAACTAGCCGTGGACGAGGTCGAGTGGCTAGATTTGCAGATCCGATTGATGAGATACGGGTAGATCCCCCACCTCCGATAGGTGATCCTGCTCCTACGACCCCAACGAATCTGCCTCCTGCCGCTGGTATTGGCATGACTACACCGATCATAGGAGCGACCGATATTGAGTCAGAGTCTACCGAAGTTGCTTTGGATGAGAATTTTGGTAGACAATTTCTGCAGTTGATACAGGGAGCAGTCAGAGCTACTGGTGTTGTATCAGAGGTTCCTATTTCGCAGACTTTGATTGCCAATGGAGTTAGAACTTTTGGGGGACAGATTGGTGGAGCTCCTACTGAAGCTGAGGATTGGCTCCAGGATACAGAGAGACGCATGGATCAGTTGGGTTTAGACTCAACTAAGAGATATCAGGGTGCTGTGGCGATGTTAGATGGCAATGCCTACACTTGGTGGGAGTCAGTGACCAGTAGTGTTCCTACCGATCATTTGACCTGGAATTTCTTTAAGGATCGCTTTCGGAGTCATTTTCTGGGAGAACGCTACTTAGCTCAGAGACGTCAGCAGTTTCAAGACCTGGTTCAGGGAGACATGACTGTTTCTGAGTATGAGATCAAGTTCTTGAAGTTGCTAAAGTATGGATTCAGTATGGTACCTACTGAGAGAGATTGATGTCGTAAATTTTCCCTTGGACTTAGATACGAGATGTGTAGGCAAGTTGTAACCCATCAAGATGAGATATTTGATGTGCTGGTGGGCAGAGCCAAAGATGCTAAAGAGGTGGAGGTTTTAGCTTCTGGTAGAGAGCGTGTTGAACATGAACGATCTAAGAATTTTTCAGGCCCGATGGAGTCATCAACACAGTCCGGAAAAAGGACTCGTACTTCAGTCCCTCAGAGAAGCAATACACGTTTCAGGCCTGCAGCATCCTCACCGTTAGTTGGCAGTCGAGGCGGTTCCTCGTCGTATTATCATGGGTTCCTCTGTGAGTTTTGTGGTAAACAACACACAGGAGAGTGTCGTAAGAAGATGGGTCTTTGCTATCAGTGTGGATCTAGTGGTCATTTTCGGAGGGATTGTCCTCAGCTAGCTTCGTTTGAGCAGACCGCTACCCAGACTCCTGTACGTTCTCAGACTACAGTACATACTCCAATTAGAGATCGTAGCCAAGTAAAGGCTCGTGGTTCAGCGTCCAGGACTGACAGTAGAGCCCGACATCAGCAAAATAGAGGGCCAACAGTTTCTGAGTCTAGACAGCCAGCTTTGGTTTATGCCACTAGACGTCGGGATGACAGAGATGAGCCTGAGGTTATTGCAGGTACATTTACTATTTATTCTATCCCATACTTTGCATTACTGGACAATGGCTCCACTCACTCCTATGTATCGAGCTCGGTATCTCGAAACCTTCAGATTCCGATCGAGAACACTAAAAATACTGTTACAGTTACGAGTCTAGTAGGACAAGCGGTATTAGTGAATAAAGTATTTCGGCGTTGTCCTCTCGAGGTTCAGGGAGAAATTTTTCTCGCTGATCTTATGGAGCTTCCTTTAGAGGAGTTCGATCTAATTCTTGGGATGGATTGGTTGAATAAACACAAGGTAAATCTGGATTGCGAATACAAGCGGGCTACTCTAAAGACTTCAGATGGTCGGACTGTTGTGTTAATTGGTGAACGGCGTGGCTATCTCTCCAATATAGTTTCAGCGATGGAAATTGATTGTATGATCCGGAAGGGATATAAGACTTACATTGCTTGTATTTTGAACACTAAAGGTTCATTGTCCGCGATCGAAGAGATCCGTACAGTTAGCGAGTTTCCTGATGTCTTTCTAGAGGAGTTGCCTGGTTTACCTCCTGATAGAGAGGTAGAGTTTGAGATATAGACTTATCCGGGATCTGCACCTATTTCTATGGCACCTTATCACATGGCTCCAAAAGAACTTAAGGAGTTGAAGGTCCAATTGCAAGAATTATTCAATCGAGGATTTATTCGGCATAATACTTCACCATGGGGAGCTCCAGTTCTGTTCGTGAAAAAGAAGGATGGGTCGCTAAGATTATGTATTGACTATCGGAAGTTGAACCAGATGACGGTCAAGAATAAATATCCACTACCCAGGATTGATGACTTATTTGATCAGTTGAGAGGAGCTACTGTATTCTCTAAGATTGATCTTCGTTTGGGGTATTATCAATTGAAAGTTAAAGCATCTGATGTTGCAAAGACGACCATTCACACTAGATATGGTCATTATGAATTCTTAGTGATGCCTTTTGGTTTGATGAATGCTCCTGCAGATTTCATGGATTTGATGAATCGGGTGTTCCGACCATATTTGGATCAATTGGTGGTGGTATTTATTGATGATATTTTGATCTATTCTCGTACTGAGGCAGAGCATGACGAGTATTTGAAGATTGTTCTGCGGACTTTGAGAGAGCATCGTCTATATGCCAAACTAAGCAAGTGTGAGTTTTGGCTTCAAGAAGTGTCGTTTCTGGGGCATATTATTTCTGCGCGAGGTATTCAGGTCGATCTAAGCAAGATTGAAGCTATTGTGAATTGGAAACGACCCAAGAATATCTCTGAGATTCGTAGTTTCTTGGGCTTGGCTGGTTATTATCGACGTTTTGTCGAGGGCTTTTCGATCATTGCTTCTCCTTTGATAAAGTTGTTAAGGAAGAATGTGTCGTTTGACTGGGTTGAGGCACAACAGGAGAGCTTTGAGAAATTAAAGGCGGTATTGACTCAAGCACCAGTATTGATTCAACCAGAGTCCGGGAAGGATTTTATAGTGTATAGTGATGCGTCACACTCAGGACTCGGCTGTATTCTAATGCAGGAAAGTAAGGTGGTGGCTTATGCATCCCATCAGCTGCGACCACATGAGTGTAATTATCCTACTCATGATTTGGAGTTAGCAGCAGTGATTTTTGCCTTGAAGATTTGGAGACACTATCTTTATGGAGAGAAGTGTTACATTTTCACGGATCATAAGAGTTTAAAGTATCTTCTGACCCAGAAGGAGCTTAATTTGAGATAGCGACGCTGGCTAGAGCTTCTAAAGGATTATGATTGCGTGATTGATTATCACCCTGGTAAAGCTAATATTGTAGCGGATGCTTTGAGTCGAAAGGCGATAACAGAGTTGAGATCTTTAATGGCCAGGATGAATTTATATGACAATGGCACTCTGTTAGAGAATTACAAGTTAAGCCGACCTTGGTTGATGAGATCAAAGCTAAGCAGCCCCTTGATAGCTCCTTGCTTTCCATCTTTGAGCAAGTAGAGCAAGGGACAAGCTCAGATTACGCCCTTGATCAGGATGAAGTTTTATGCTTCAAAGGTCGATATTGTGTGCCAGATGATGCTGAGTTGAGGCAGACTATCCTTACGGAGGCTCATAGTAGTCCATATGCTATGCACCCCGGTGGAGATAAGATGTATCAGAATTTGAGAGAGAGGTATCATTGGGTCGGCATGAAGAAGGACATCTCGAATTTTATGGCGAGGTGTTTGACTTGTCAGCAAGTTAAGGCGGAACATCAACATCCATCAGGTTTGTTACAACCTATCAAGATTCCTGAATGGAAATGGGAGCGTATTACTATGGAGTTTGTTACTGGTTTACCTATGACTCCTTCGAAAAAGGACTCAATTTGGGTGATTGTTGACAGACTTACAAAGTCAACTCACTTCATTCCTGTACGGGTAAATTATACGTTGGACAAGTTGGCGAGGTTGTATATTTCAGAGATTGTTAGATTGCATGGTATTCCATTATCTATCATTTCAGATCGAGATCCGAGATTTACTTCGAGATTTTGGAAGGCTCTACATACGGCTTTGGGTACGAGATTGGATTATAGTACCTCATTCTACCCACAAACTGATGGTCAATCTGAGAGAGTAATTCAGATTCTGGAGGATATGTTACGGGGTTATGTAATTGATTTTCATGATAGCTGGGAGAACTTTTTGCCTTTGGCTGAATTCGCTTATAATAACAGTTACCAGACCAGCATTCGTATGGTACCCTATGAAGCACTCTATGGGCGTAGGTGTCGTACCCCGATTTGTTGGACTGAGTTGCGTGATAGGAAGACTTTGGGACCTAAGTTAGTACGGGAGACGGAAGACACAGTCAGATTGATCCGTGACCGTCTGAAAGAGGCATTTGATAGGCAGAAATCTTATGCAGATCAAAGGAGGAAGGATATACAGTTTGACGTTGAAGATCAGGTTTTTCTCAAGGTATCTCCATGGAAGAAAGTATTGAGTTTTGGACGTAAGGGTAAACTGAGTCCACGATTTATTGGACCGTATCATATTCTGAAGAAAGTTGGACCTGTTGCTTATCAGCTTGAGTTGCCTTCCCATCTTAGTCGTATTCATGATGTTTTTCATGTGTCTATGTTAAGGCTATACCGTCCAGATCCAGATCACATCATTCAAGTTGATGAGGTAGAGCTGAGACCTGATTTGTCATATGAGGAGGAGCCCATCCAGATCTTAGAAAGAGATGAGTGAGTTCTTCGGAATAGGCGTATTCCAATGGTCAAAGTTCAATGGAGTAATCGAGGCCCCTCAGAAGCTACTTGGGAGACATTGGAGTCAATGGAGGCTCAGTTTCCTCAACTATTCTTATAAGGTAAATTTCGAGGACGAAATTTCTTATAGAGGGGGAGAATTGTAACAACCCGAATATTTACAAAATAGTATTTAATTGAAATTGGAGGTTAATTGTGAAAATTGGCGAAAATTTGGGGACTAAATTGAAAGATTTTAAAACTTGGAGCTTGTTTTAGAGTTAAAGAAAATTCAGGGACTAAGCCCTAAATTTACCTTAAAAAGTTAGGTAAGTTTGGGGTTATATGTTATATACGTGTGGTTTCTATTTCAAAAACAGAAAACCACACTCCCAAATTCCCTTCCCCCTACGCCGGTTTCCGACTTAGATCCCGACGCCGTCCGAATTCTGATCGTCATTTTGAAACCACCGTTGTGTTCATCATCGAGCGAGGAACAAACCCTTCAAATTAATTGAAGCGAAACGCTGCCAAACGTCGGGAATTTCCAGTCAAAGTCTCGACGTTTTATTTAGCTCGATCGCCGGGAAAATCTCAAATTCATCATCGACGTTGCTCCGTTTACGACACCTCCTGCACCATCGTGTTCCTTGTGTCGTTGCGAGTCTGCCGGTGTCAACCTTGTTCGCCGTCGAAGGCTGCGCGTGAGGAGGTGGAGCAGTCAAAGATTCGGTCGAGTTGAAATTCGAGCTCTCCGCCGTTCAAAAATTTGAACCGATCGTTGTAAGTATCTCGAAATCGCTCAAAATAATTTTTGAAAATTTTTCCGTAATTTTTAGACCCCCGGAGGTGGTCTCATGCACTACACGCACCGCCGCAGGGAGAGTGAGCAGCTGGAAATCCGGTTTGACCCGACCGACCCGACCCGACCGTTGACCGTTGACCGTGACCGTTGACCGTGACTGTTGACCTCCTTTGACCAAAACTTAAAATGGCTTTGACCGACCATTAAACGACCGTTAATATTTTTCGAGTATACCTATTCTGATAGTTTTCGACGTCCCGAATCCGTTTTCGAAGTCCGTTTCATCAAATTCGAACCCGAAGGCCTCCAAATCGACGGTCAAAGTGATTGACTTTGACATTGATCAAGAATTTAAATTTTCGAAAAGTCATACTTTATGTTTTTCGATGTCCCGATTCCGATTCCGCAATCCGTTTGACCAAATTCAGACTCGAAATCCTTCAAATTGATAGTCAAACCCTGAAAATACTTATATACTTAAGAATTTTAGCTTTGAACAATTAAGTAAGATTTGGGGCTTATAAATTATTATTGTTTGAAGGTACAAGAGATTCTCCGGATCGTTCGACAGCTCGACCCAGCTCTTTAAGATCAGTTAAACCACGTGTGCCAGTATTCACCCGTAAGACCCGTAAATTTTATGATTTTAGAGATTTATTTATGTTACCCATAAGTAATATAGGGTTATTATAAAATAGGTTCAAAAACTTTAGCAGAGCGTGGTGAAACCAACAATCAGTAGATCTACTATTTGAACCTATTATCGAGGTGTGTTCCCTAATTATTACTGAACTGTTTTATTGGTTTTAATATGAGGTACACTGAGTTCTTTGGTTACTGTTTTATTGATGCACCAATTTAATGTGATGATTTATGGAATTTGTGACACGGTGCAATTGAACTTTTGGATTGAATTACAATAGTATAGCTCTGATCAAGCTAATAAACAGAATGGGCCTAATGTGACTCTTGGGGCCCCAAGATACATTAGGTTGGCTTCCCTTGCTGTATGCTTAGGGTAAGCTATATGGACTTGGACTTACAGGCCTTAGGATACAAGCTCTAAAGCTTATCCTTAGGTTGGCTTTCTTTTTGCTGTGTGCTTAAAGTAAGCTATATGGAAAATAGTTTTGGGAACTACTGATGGTGTACAAGAAAAGGGTTTAAACTATGATTTTCAAAAGTTAAACTCTTTTATGAATTTATGAGATTTACTGGACTATGATTTGTTTAATGTACCTATTGTGATTTTAAGGTAATATTGGGACACACTGAGCCTAGCTCACCTTTCGAAAATGTTTTTCCCCTTTCAGATACTGTTGGTTAGATATCTCGGTTCGAGCACTTGGAAGATCAACATATCTCTTGAACTATATCTGTTTGTAATGTTTTATTTTTGCTAGTTGACTTTATTTTGGTGTCATGGACCTTATTTTAAAGTATCGTATTTTAGGATGATGACACTTTTACTATTACTATTTGGTTTATTGTGATTTTGAAGACCTGTTTTAAATTAATTTATTACTTATTGGTATTATATTTTACAAGTTGGGTTTTGATAGTATAATATCATGTCATTTATAATGTGATTTTACAATGATTGAATAACGGTTTCAGAAAATGTCTTTAAGAATCATGTATGTGATCCACTAGACTTAGTCGAAACGCATAGGCCGGGTCTAGGGGGTTACAAGTAATTTAGTGATTAGTTATTATCTTGTGTTCTTTATTATCAGTGGATGGCAGTAGAGTGATGTACACTGCTCTTTGTTGAAGAATTAAACCTAGAAAGATCTAGACCCGATCAAAGAATAGGAGTGATTTGAGAGAAGGGGTGCGGCAACGATCTAGGATTTTAAGGGAATTAGAGTTGTTGAAAATTAATGAAAAGAAACAAGATTAAGTTAATAAGAATAATATAAAGAAAGATAAATAATGAAGACAATAGGATAGGAAGAGAATGATGATTTGATGATGGAGATGATAGACAATTGTCCTACGAACCCTCCTAGCCGTAATTGACTAGGCAAACTTGATAATCGGCACTAACCAACCCTGCTAATCGTAATGAGAAGGCAAACCGAAGATTGTAGATCTCTCTCATGAAGAACAAAGAACTTAATAATGAAAAATGCTTCTAAGGCACAAGACAATCAACACTTGAAAAAATGAACTCTCGTTGTATTATTAATAAAAGAAATTTTATTTACAAAATTGAACGAATAATATAGGAGATAAGTTTTAAAAGCACTAAATACTAATAAATAAATTAATAATAAACTAAACATGTTTTAATTCTAATTCTTAATAAAATAATAATAAACTTAACTCGATCTTAATTTCTAATAAAATAATAAATCTAATCCTAAAAGATAATACATCATTCTATCTTAAATTATATTACAAATAATCAATAAAAATATTGAAAATTCTTAATATTTACAAATACCTTATTAATCACGTATATGAATTTCTACATGCATTGTCTTCACTAAAATGGGTGCATCTTGAGTTTCTGGCATCGGATTTGTAATACCCCGAATAATAGGTCAATAATTTATTTGAAAGGAATTAAAAATTTGGAGGACTAAATTGAGTAATTGGTAAAGTATAAGAAATGACTTAGGTAAGACCAATTAGTAAGAGATAGTTTATTGAAAGGGCATTTTGGTCTTTTAGGTGAAATGAATTTAAGACCCATTTAAATTAGGGATTTAAGAAAAAAGAGGAAAGTGAAAAACTTATTGCTCTTCTTCTTCTTCTTCCCGTGGGTGAGAGCGTCACTCCATAGCTTAAGGTAAACTTCATCTAGCTCATGTTTTCATTTTATTTTGGTTAATTATTGTAACCTTAAGTAATAGGTAAGCTTAAGGAAAGGTTATATGAGATTAAAACTATAAAATAGAGGAAATAAAGGAGATTTTAGAAAATGAGTTTTATAATGATATGTTAATATATGAGTGTTTATTAATGTTTATTGGTAGAATTGACTTGTCAAAGAGGTAAATGAAAGATTGGAAGCATTGCATGAGTTTAAAAACAAGTTAGAAATTTTGGTGTGATTCTTGGAATCTAATGCTCTTGAGGGATACTAGATGATTTAAGTATCTAAATGAAGGAAAGTTAGTATGGATAAGTAGCGAAGAGTTACATAGTATTGTTAGGGGTAAACATGAGGAAAATTGACCAAATTTGGGTATGTTTATGCTTGAAAATTAGAAATTTTGGGCACGGGTATCGATACAGATAGAACAGTACCGTACTATAGGCTAAAATGGGATGAATCAGCTGAGTAGTATTGATATTGCTTCAATCAGTATCGGTACCGAAGGGGAGTATCGATACCAATGGGAATGTATCGATAACATTTAAAACAGAATGCAAAAATGGTATCGATACCATAGTAGGGTATCGGTACCATAGTATGATAGTATCGATACCATGGTAAGGGTATCGATACTAAAGAACCAGAAATTGTGGGATAGACTGATATTGTTATAGAAAAATTAATAATAGGTACTCTTGAGTAATGTTAAGTGTAATTTTTAGGAAATATACTAACAATTGATATTATACATGTATTTAATGGATATTGAATATATCAGAATCAAGCTCCCGAATCAAGCAAAGAAAAAGGAAAAGGCCAAGTTTTCGAGTAGCCAGCTTTATGTTTGGATACCTAAGCGAGGCAAGCCAGGTGAGTGCATTTAATTATGTACGTATATGCTATGATAGTCATAGTTGTAGGAATTATTGATGTATGTATGGTGATTACCAAATGACACTAAGTGTGCAAAAAGTTAAGAAATTCATACTAAGTGTATGAATTTCTGTATTGGGCACTTTGTGTGCAAAAAGTTAAGAAAGTCATACTAAGTGTATGAATTTTCGTATTGGGCACTTTGTGTGCAAAAAGTTAAGAAATTCATACTAAGTGTATGAATTTTCGTATGGGCACTTTGTGTGCAAAAAGTTAAGAAATTTATACTAAGTGTATGAATTTCCGTATTGGGCACTTTGTGTGCAAAAAGTTAAGAAATTCATACTAAGTGTATGAATTTCCATATTGGGCACTTTGTTTGAAAAAAGTTTAGAGATTCATACTAAGTGTATGAATTTCTGTATTGGCCACTTTGTGTGCAAAAAGTTAAAAGATTCATACTAAGTGTATCAAAGAGCTCAAGAGGAGATGTTAGCAGCAGAACAGAGTATTCATAGGGGAAAAAGGATTGGAATGTCTTCATCTACACATTATACAAAAAGGGGCAAGGGCTCAGGTTCCTGATTCACTGACAGAGCTGATTATTCTGCAGCTTCACGAAAAACTAAGCACTCTCATTCCTATGTGGCTAGCTCGGGTAGAGCTCAGGAGAGAAACCTCTATGTCATACATGCGACAAGTCACACGGGGGAATATGTAGGTTGTTTTCCGTTTCTTGCTTCTATTATGGTATATCTGGTCACTTTGCTCGGAGTTGCCTGACGAAATCAGGAGATATATCAGTACAATTAGAGAGATCAATCACCGCACCAAGTAGAGGAAGAGGAAGAGGAGGATCAGGTGGTCAATATGAGTCTAGCCAGAGATAAGAGACTCGGGGTGTGGTCTGAGTTTATAATATAAAGACCATTGAAGATAGGGATGATCTGGAGATCATAACATGCACATTTCACCTTTTTGATGAGCCTATTTTTGTTCTAGTTGATCCTGGTTCTACGCACTCATATATTAGTACAAAGTTGGTTAGAACTCAAGAAATTCCTTTAGAACCAATTTCTAGTGAAATGATAGCAGTGAACCCTATGGGTCATAATGCAAGGGTAACATGGGTGTGTAGAAAATGTCCAATTAAGATTTAAGGGATTGTGTTTTTGGAAAACTTGATGGAGTTTCCCTTTGATGAGTTTGAAATCATTTTGGGCATGGATTAGTTATCTCCACATCATGGACGGATAGATTTTCATCGGAAACGATTATTTCTTAAGGATACGGAGGGCTCCGAAATTATGGTGATAGAAGAGAAGACGAAGTCCCTATCCAATGTGATATCAGCCATGACCGCAAAGAAAATGATGTCAAAAGGATGCGTAGCTTTTCTAGCTAGTGTGATAGATACTCAAGTTTCGGAAGTACGATTACATGATATCCCTATAGTAAGAGAGTTTCTAAAAGTTTTTCCTAGAGAGTTACAGGGTTTACCTCCAGATCACGAAGTAGAATTTAGAATTAAAGTTTATCCGGGTACTGAACCTTTTTTTATAGCTCCGTATCGGATGTCTCTAATGGAGTTAAGGGAATTAAAGGCTCAGTTGCAAGAACTACTTGACAAATGATTTATCAGACCCAATATTTCTCCTTGGAGAGAGTCAGTATTATTTGTGAAAAAGAAGGACGAGTCTATGCGGTTATATATTGATTATCGTCAACTAAATAAGGTAACAATAAAGAACAAGTATCCTCTTATGAGGATTGATGACATGTTTGATCAATTGAAAGGTGTAACAATGTTCTCTAAGATAGATATGAGGTTGGGGTACCATCAGTTAAAGATCAAAAGGGAGGATATCTATAAGATGACTTTTCAGACTCGGTACAGACATTATGAATTTATGGTAATGTCGTTTGGATTGACAAATGCTCATGTGGTATTTATGGATTTAATGAACAGAGTATTCCAATCGTATTTGGATCAGTTCATGGTGGTGTTTATAGATGATATCCTGGTATATTCCAAGTCAAAGGAGGATCATGATGCTCATCTTCGAGTGGTCCTTCAAATACTTCGTGATAAGAAGTTGTACGCGAAATTGTCCAAATGTGAATTTTGGTTATCTGAGATTTCTTTCCTTGGTTATATAGTTTCGAAAGAAGTCATTAGAGTGGATCTCAAGAAGATTCAAGTCGTATTAGATTGGTAATCCCCAAAGAATATTATGGAAGTTCAGAGTTTCTTGGGACTTGCTGGTTATGATAGGCGATTCGTGAAGAACTTTTTAATGTTAGCTCTGCCACTAACTAAGATGTTACGAAAGGATGTTTCTTTTGTGTGGACAGAAAAGTGCCAAGAAAGTTTTGAAATGCTAAAGAGAATTGTAACTGAGGCTCCCGTGCTCGTGCAACTTGAGTCGGGTAAAGATTAGGTCATTTACAGTGATGCATCCCATAATGGGTTAGGATGTGTGTTGATGCAAGAATAGGAAGTTGTGGCTTATGCCTTAATACAATTGAAGAATCACGAGAGAAATTACCCGACGCATGATTTAGAATTGGTCACAGTAGTGTTTGCTTTAAAAATCTAGCGCCATTATTTGTACGGTGAGCTTTTCCATGTTTACACAGATAATAAAAGTCTAAAGTATTTGTTGACTCAAAAATAGTTGAACTTAAGGAAGAGAAGATGGATTGAGGTCTTGAAAGATTATGATTTGGTTATTGACTATCATCTGAGAAAGGCTAATGTGGTAGCGGATGCACTCATTCGAAAGACTTTTACAGCTTTAAGGGCTTTAGATGCACGCATGTCTTTGAATGAAGACGATACTTTGATTGCTGAATTAAAGTTAAAACTGATGCTTTTGGATCGTGTAAAAGAGCTGCAAGGTCGAGATAAGAAATGTTTGATGAGATTGGCGCATGTTCAAAAAGAGGAGACCAAAGATTTTGAAATAAGTGAGAATGAATGTTTATATTACCGTGGAAGGCTTTGCATTTCCGATGATGATGATTTGAGGAAGGTTATTCTTTGCGAAGCCCATTATAGCCTATTGACTATGCACCCAGGCGAGAATAAGATGTATCAAGACTTGAAGAGTCGTTATTGGTGGCATGGCATGAAAAGAGCTATAACAGAGTTTGTTGCTAAATGTTTGACATGTGAGAAAGTGAAATCTGAACATCAAGTGTCATCCGGGTTACTGCAACCAATATCCATTCCTGAGTGGAAGTAGGAGTGAGTCACAATGGATTTTGTTTCGGGTTTACCGTTGTCACCGGGTAAAAAGGACTCGATTTGGATAATAGTAGATAGATTGACCAAGATGACTCATTTTATCCCTGTTCAAGCATACTACTCGATGAATAAGTTTATGGAGTTGTATGTAAAAGAAATAGTGAGGCTGCATGGAGTACCAATATCGATAGTGTCCGATCGAGACCCAAGGTTTACCTCAAGGTTTTGTAAGTCTTTACATGAGTCATTGGGTACTCGATTGAGCTTCAGTAAAGCTTTTCATCAGCAAACATATGGGCAATCATAACGAACCATTCAGATGTTGGAAGATATGCTAAGGGTGTGTAATTGAATTTAAAGGATCATGGGATAAGTATTTTCCTTTAGCGGAATTCACGTATAATAATAGTTATCAATCAAGTATTAAGATGGCCCCCTATGAAGCTTTATATGGGAGAAAATACAGAACACAATTAAATTGGTTTGAACTGAAAGATTGAGACATGGTCTGCCCGGATTTGATGAAAGATATGAAGGATAAAGTGAAAAGTATCTAGAGCAATCTAAAGATAGCCTCAGATCGCCAGAAGTCCTACGCATATTTGAAAAGAAAAGAAATAGAATATCAAGTGGGAGAAAAAGTATTTTTGAAAGTATTGCCTTGGAAGAAGGTATTACGTTTTGGACGAAAAGGAAAACTGAGTCCCAGATTTATTGGACCATATGAGATATTAAAAAGGGTTGGACCTATGGCTTATCAGTTAGCTTTACCTCCAGATATGGACAAGATCCACAATGTTTTTCACGTATCTATACTTAGAAGGTACATATCAGATCCATCCCATATTATTACTCTGGAAGAAATAGAGATCCGACCAGATTTAACTTATGAGGAGGAATCAGTACGGATCTTGGCTAAGGAAACCAAGGAATTACGTAAAAAAGGGTTACATTGGTTAAAGTGCTTTGGCAGAATCATAAGGATGAGGAAGCTACATGGGAATAAGAGGAGGATATGAGAGAGAGGTTTCCATACCTCTTCGTTTCAAGTACTTCTTTTAAATTTGTTGACGAATTTTCTAAAGGGGAGAATTGTAATACCCCAAATAATAGGTCAGTAATTTATTTGAAAGGAATTAAAAATTTGGAGGACTAAATTAAGTAATTGGTAAAGTATAAGAAATGAGTTAGGTAAGACCAATTAGTAAGAGATAGTTTATTGAAAGGGTATTTTGGTCTTTTAGGTGAAATGAATTTAAAACCCATTTAAATTAGGGATTTAAGAAAAATAGGAAAGTGAAAAACTTATTTCTTTTCTTCTTCTTCTTCTCGTGGGTGAGAGTGTCCTCCATAGCTTAAGGTAAGCTTCATCTAGCTCATATTTTCGGTTGATTTTGGTTGGTTATTGTAACCTTAAGTAATAGGTAAGCTTAAGGAAATGTTTTATAAGATTAAAACTATAAAATAGAGAAAATAAAGGAGATTTTAGAAAATGGGTTTTATAATGATATGTTAATATATGAGTGTTTATTGATGTTTATTGGTAGAATTGACTTGTTAAAGAGGTAAATGAAAGATTGGAAGCATTGGATGAGTTTAAAAACAATTTAGAAATTTTGTGTGATTCTTAGAATCAAATGCTATTGAGGGATACTAGATGTTTTAAGTATCTAAATGAAGGAAAGTTAGTATGGATAAGTAGAGAAGAGTTATAGTAAACATGAGGAAAATTGACCAAATTTGGGTATGTTTCGGCTTGAAAATTAGAAATTTTGGGCATGGGTATCGGTACAGATAGAACAATACCGATACTATAGGCTAAAATGGGATGAATCAGCTGAGTAGTATCGATATTGCTTCAATCAGTATCGGCACCGAAGGGGAGTATCGATACCAATGGAAATGTATCGATACCATTTAAAAAAGAATGCAAAAATGGTATCGATACCATAGTAGGGTATCGGTACCATAGTATGATAGTATCGATACCATGGTAAGGGTATCGATACTAAATAACCAGAAATTGTGGGATAGACTGATATTGTTATAGAAAAATTAATAATAGGTACTCTTGAGTAATGTTAAGTGTAATTGTTAGGAAATATACTAACAATTGATATTGTACATATATTTAATGGATATTGAATAGATCAAAATCAAGCTCCCGAATCAAGCAAAGAAAAAGGAAAAGGCCAAGTTTTGGAGTAGTCAGCTTTATGTTTGGATACCTAAGCGAGGCAAGCCAGGTGAGTGCCTTTAATTATATACGTATATGCTATGATAGTCATAGTTGTAGGAATTATTGATGTATGTATGGTGATTACCAAATGACACTAAGTGTGCAAAAAGTTAAGAAATTCATACTAAGTGTATGAATTTTTGTATTGGGCACTTGTGTGCAAAAAGTTAAGAAATTCATACTAAGTGTATGAATTTTCGTATTGGGCACTTTGTGTGCAAAAAGTTAAGAAATTCATACTAAGTGTATGAATTTCTGTATTGGGCACTTTGTATGCAAAAAGTTAAGAAATTCATACTAGGTGTATGAATTTCCGTATTGGACACTTTGTCTGCAAAAAGTTAAGAGATTCATACTAAGTGTATGGATTTCCGTATGGGAAATATTTGTATGGACATAAGAAATTTATAACAAGGTGGTGGATTTTTATATTGGTAATGGGTATGCAAACCACATAGATTATGGTAATGGTTGAGAAATGACAGTATTAGAACTACCGATGTAAACCATATAGTGTTTAATGAATTGAAAGAATCACTTGAAATGTGAATTGTAATAAAATAAATTGTGTTTAGAATTTTACTTATGATTGTTTATGACTCACTAAGAAATCTCTTAACGTGTGTTACTTTCACGCGTAGGTTTTACTAGCAGCGGAGTAAGGAGATCTTTGGACATCATCAAACAAGTGTCGCCTCATCAGTAACAACACAACATTCATGTCTACTTTTGATATATTTAGCTGGTATGTATTATATTCAGTAAACACGCTATGAAAAGCCTTTTATTTAAACTGATGCACCATGATGAAGTGCGAACATTCTTTTTTTATGTAATTAAATTTAATTAATGTTTTATATTAGTTTTAATTAAAATGTTTTATAAAAAAGAAATATTTTTTTACGGATTTTCAAAGGAAGAATTGTTTTAAAAGTGATGTAACATCTATATCTCGCGTACGGAAAGATATACAGGAGATGAGTGTTACAAGATTGATACGATTAAAGTACTGTTAGAAAGTTAAGAGTCAATTGATCATATCTCCATAAGACATGTCGACCAAACAACTCATGGATCCCATTCTAAAAGTCGTCACAAATCTGTTGTTATTTTGGTCTTCTTTTCCAAGGCTTGGTCACGTGGATCAATTGGAAGAGGTAATCTATATTCCTTTGATGTGAGCCTTGTGGTACATGTCTCACTTCATCTATATATATATATATATAAACAACTTGTGAAATTTTAAGATTAATGTAGACCAAAAAATTCAAAGACTATATTAAAAAATATTATCAAATTTAGAGAGTAATTGTTACTATATCTCTTATTATATATTTAAATATAAATAATATTATCTTTAATTTCATAAAAAAATACATGACAACCTTTCTTGTGATTATTAGAATTGGGTTGAACAATAAAAATTAGAGTTATTTTCTTTATATAAAAACAAATAAATATTTTTTAAAAAATTGATAAATTTAAAATATTATGTGAAAATATATTAATATTAATATTTCAGAACATTATCAGTGCACTAAAATGATTTTATAAATGATCTTAAGAGATTAAATAATAAATGACATTTTTATTTATTTGTTAAAAATTTTAAGAAAGAATATTTTGTATATTTATTATTTAAAGTTACTTGTGTCGAAATGATATTTTACAATGAAAATAATTGTCATTATTTTCTAAATATCGTCTCAAAAAATTTGGTGTTTATCTTCTTACATATAATAAAACACAATTTTGGGAGTCGCCACCAATCATTGATCAAGGTGTGATTGGACACAAAAAATACTAGGTTATTTTAATAAAATTTATTAAAAAAATTATTAAAATAAAACAAAAGAGGTTTACTTACCAGAAAATGAGTTCGGGAGTCATTTACGTGTGGGGAAGGATTAACAGCCTCATAACATCCAAAATTGGTACCTTGGTTCATTAATTAATTGTCTTTGCAGTAAAAATTTACAATTTTGCATTTAATTTAATTTATGATCCCTTGAACAAACATCAGGGTGTACTATTTTATACCAATAATCATCTAAAATACATTCCTAATAAGTTAAGGAAATATTTTTATGATTTATTGTATAAAGTAATATAACACAAATACATAGAATAAATTTAATGATTAAATCATGAAAAAAATTCAAGGTCACTATTGCAAATACTTTATATTTTAAGCACTACAATTGTAAATAATCCTATAATATTATTTAAAATTAAAATATTAAAATTATTGGATTAAATTATAAAGTAATAGAACTTATGGCCCTAAATATAAATAATGCAAAACCTAGATCCTAACATTATAATTTAACCTTAAATAACTATTCAGGATTAAAATATAAATTATTAAAATTTAAGGGATTAAATATGATATTTTACCCTAAATATATATAAACATAATTACGTGACTAAAACATAACAAAATAAAATCTGAAAACAAAATTAACATGCATAGAAACATCAATTTCAGTGACCATAATGGAAATTTAAAAAACTTGATGGATTGCAGACATGATTTTCCCCTGTGCAAATTACACAGAAACCTTTCCCTTAAACTGGCCTTTAAGGCCATTTCTCTAATTTTCTCTCTTCTGATTCTCTCTCTTAGAGAGAGAAGATCTCTCTAAATTTCCCTCACCAGAGGGAAATTGGCCATCGTACTCCATCGCTGATAGCCACCACCGGCCACCGTTCATGGTGGTCGAAGTTCGAAAAAATACACCAAATTAACCCATTTTTTACCCTAAAGTCGAATTCCTTTCTTCCTAAAAACCCACCATATGCAGTAGATCTAGGTTTTTTTTATCTTCGATATTTCGACTTTCTGACGACGTATATAGACTCCGACGAGGGTAAGTTTCTCTCGGTATCTTTTCTCTATTTTTCTGTATTTTTCTCTGTTGTTTGTTGTTGGTTGCCTTGTTCCTCCTCTACTTGTTATGTTTCTCTTGTTTCGTAGCTCTTCTGTTTTTCTCGCTCTATTCGTCTCGCTCTATTCGTCTCTCTCTCCCTGTCCCTCTTTTTTCTTTGCAGGTAAGGGTTTATATAGCCTTGTATCTCTTGGACCGGTCGCAATGATGAAGCCCAGTGAGTCACCAGAGCTATGGTGGTGACTCACCCTAGAGCTGCTGATATATGCGGTTAATTTGCTGGGTGCATTAAATGCACCCAAATCCTATGAATACGACTAATGAGGTGGTGGCTGCTTACTGGAGCACTTGGAGGCGACGAAGGTGGAATCATCACCATGCTAAGGCGGCGGCCGAAATAGCCTTAGGGTTATAATGAATCCCTAGGGTTTCTTCTGGTATCATCTGGGTCGTTGGATCTCTCTAGATCCAACGGTTGAGGGAGATGGTGGCTGAAGATGTGGGGAACCCTAACTGGGTTTAGGATTCCCAGGTCTTGTCCTCGAGTTTGTCTTTTCAGGTATGGACCTCCGATTGGTCTTCGGGTTTGGGCCTCCATCTTTTTTTATTTGAGCCTCGATTTGTTGTATTGGACTTGTAATATTTATTATTATTATTATTTAATAATAATAATAATAATAATAAAATGGGACAAAAACTAATGTCTACTGTTGCCCCTCTTTGTTCATTCTTGTGTCAACAAGAATAGGGAAAAGACAAAATGACAATAAGTTTTTTTCCAGTTGACTTCTCTTTACTAGAAAATCAAAGATTGACTTCTTTTTACTAAGAAATCAATAAAGAGTAAAAACATCCTCTAAAAGGTCTTACGGATGGCCCAATGGACTTAACATCTTGCTCGAAAGACTAATAGATGACCCGAAGGATTTAAGCATCATTGGGAAATAGTCTATTAGGTAAGAAACTTTAGAAATCACTTTCTTACTTTTCAATAAATTCATTTTCTCAAAACATTAAATGAGAAACTTTGGTAATCGCTTTCTCATTTTCATGTGAGAACATCCTACCTGAAGGTTTTATGGATGACCCTGAAGGACTTATCATCTTGATCGAAAGACTTACAAATGACCTGAAGGATTTTAGCATCATGCTCGAAAGACTTACTGATAACCCTAAGGATTTAGACATCATTGGGAAATAGTTTACTATGAAAGAAACTTTGAAAATCGCTTTCTTACTTTTCAAAAATTTCATTTTCTCAAAACATTAAATGAGAAACTTTGGTAATCGCTTTCTTATTTTCATGTGAGAACATCCTACCTGAAGGTTTTACGGATGACCCGAAGGATTTAAGCATCATGCTTGAAAGACTTACTGATGACCCGAAGGATTTATACATCATTGGGAAATAGTCTACTAGCTAAGAAACTTTGAAAATCGCTTTCTTACTTTTCAACAATTTTATTTTAAGAAAATATTAAATGAGAAACTTTGGTAATCTCTTTCTCATTTTCATGTGAGAACACCTTACCTGAAGGTTTTACGGATGACCCGAAAGACTTAACATCTTGCTCAGAAGACTTACAGATGACCCAAAGGATTTAAACATCATGCTCGAAGGACTTACTGATGACCCGAAGGATTTAGACATCATTGGGAAATAGTTTATTGGGTAAGAAACTTTGGAAATCGCTTTCTTACTTTTCAAAAATTTCATTTTTAGAAAAGATTAAATGAGAAACTTTGGAAATCATTTTCTCATTTTTAAAACAACTTAGTGGTTGGGTAACATGCCATTTCAAAATAATGCTTCCTCTGTGGATTGCGACCATTTATTCTTCAGGTATTGCCTCTCCTAACGTGATTCCTACATTTGAGATTTTGAATTCTACCATATACTTGTAAGGTATTTTGTCACCATGAATCTTCTTTTTTCATACGAATATCTGTAAAAACCTTTTGTTTGAATACAATCAAATGTATCATTGTGATGCATTTTCTTTTATGCAAATGATGTTCTCATAAATGCATAAATTTTGATTTAATCTTCATTTGACTCCAAAGTGATGAACTCGATCTTCTTCCACTTGATCATTCCTTTCCAGGGTTTACTTCAGATATCGGTGTAGCAACTTATAATTTCAAGCTTGCATTTATGAAGAACCATATGATCAACTTGTATCTTTATGTCTTCTTTGTCTCCCATTTGCATTAAAATCTTAGAAGAGATGCTTCATTTCTGGAATTCTTGTCGCAGTTAGAATTATGACCTTATTGGCCCATTTGTCCCTGATAAAACTGGCTTTCTTCGCCTGAACTTGTGTAAAAATCCAATACAACTTTCATCTTTGAAATGATAATCTATCGTCTTTGTAGAATGTAGATGTAATGTTGAGTTAATCGATCGACAGAATAACCAAGAAGGGGTGAATTGACAATTAAAATTTTGGTGGAAGCTTTTGCAGAGAATTGAAAATATTTGCACAACGATTTAGAGTGGTTCGACTTTCTCGACCAAAGTCTACGTCCACTATCTTAGCTATACACACTAAGGATTTTCCACAAATTCACAAATTTGTCTTTCTTTTGAGGACAAAGAGTAACCTTACAACTCCCTCAAGAATTCTACCTCAAATTCTTGAGAACACTCTCTCCTAAAGAGAACAATACAAATTTCGTAAACTTATAGAAAAACCTCTCAAGGTAAGATGTTTGCACAATTCTAGAACAAAGAAAGAACACTCAAGAATGAATACAATTGAGCACAAATAGTGTTCTTGAAAGCAAAATGAATATTGAATGGAAAATATGCTTGAAATGCTCAAATAATAAGGTTTGATGCTTTCTCTTTGATTCTCTCTCAATACTTGTTTTTTGTTATTGATCAATGGCTTCTGAGCTTGTTTAAATACACCTTGGATCACTTCTGAATGTTGGGGATTATTGGTGAAGTCAATGGAACCGTTATGGTGTAATTATCATTTAAACAATCTGTTGGGAATGTAGGTGTATCGGTACACTCAGAGTAAAATTCAAATATTTCGTCCATTGGTTGGCCTAGTGTATCGGTACATCCTAGGTGTATCGGTACACTAATTACATTCGATGTTTCTTAGAGCCAGGGGTGTATCGATATATCGGCTGTATATCGGTACACAAAATACATTCGAAGTTGGGGGTGCATCGATACATCCAATAGTGTATCGGTACCTCCCTTTGTAAAAATTGTTTTTGGCCCGATTAAGGTTCGAAATACTTTGTAAAAATTGTTTCAAAAATATTTTAAGACTAAAACACAATTTTACACTTAAGTAAGGATTAAAATTGACATTTGAAAACTTGGAGTAATATTTTTGATATTCGAATAATTTAATTGAATATATGAATTAAAATCAAATAAAATCTTAAAATTCAATAGTACTTTATTTGTTATATCAAAACATCAAAATGTTTTCAACAATCTCCCCCTTTTTGATATAACAAAACAATTAAGTAATTTTAAGATTTTCTTTGAAAACCATTTTTGAGGCCATTTTTGAAAATTACTCCCCCTTACTTTATTCTCCCCCTTTTTGTTAAATCAAAAAGACTCTATAAAACGTTTAAACAAGGTTTTTAAGAAAAATAACCATTTGATTTAAATAGATATAGCTTAAGCTGCTAAGATAACAATCAAGAGAAAGATTAGGCATTAGTCCATAATCAATATTAAAAAATAATGCGTAATGGTAAATTGGTCATATTGTTCCTAAAACGTGAATGATGCATATTTTTAACCAAGTTCAAATAATATTCAACCAAACCAAATTCAAACAATTTAAATTCAAATAACTATCATATATATATATATATATATAAACATCCAAGTTTAATCATCCAAACACACAAATCCAAAACATTCAAAATGTTTTAACAATAAGTTCTAATTCAATCCAAGAAAACTAAGCAAGAAAAATGTCTAATCATCCATGGGTGGATCGGGAGGAGAAAAATGTGCTCGCATCGTAGCCAAATCGAGCGTAAGCGCATTTAATCGTTTGTTCATAACTTCGTCGTTAGCTCGCATCTCCCGTTGAATCTCCGATTATTGAGCCCCTATAGCGGTTAAATGGGACTCTATGGATGCAAACCTCATATCAAATGTCTCCAAAAATGATCAAAAGTATGGAGGCATTTGATCCTCTTGCTGGACAGGCTCGTCCTCGGGTACATGATCATCAATATCTTGCATAATTTCTTCAAGCTTGGGATCATCATCAGCTGTCGATGCCGGTGCTGGAGCAGCTCGTAAAGAGCTAGCACCCGATGTTTTCTCGAATGATCAAACCCATTGATCTTTTTCCCCTGACCATCCCAATTTCTTCAAGGTTGTGAAATTTATTTGGTTCTTAAGAGGGATGGCTACATCAAGTTGGACCCGGAGATTAGATTTGATAAACAAATTACTTAGAAGACAACCGTAAACTAAGGTTTCTATGTATTTGGAGGGAACGTTGTTTACGGTTTCTACTAACTCAGCAAAAATGATTTGTGGCAAATTTATTTTCTTTTTATATTGGATACAATATATCCACCATAAATCTAAAGCTCTAAGGGGTGGAGTACCTACCTCCGGATGGTCTAAACCACCAAGAGATGATTAATTATAGAAAATGCTCGTGATGAGTTAACAAGGTACTTGCACTAGCCTTAGCTCTATAATTGGTAGCCATAATTTCTTTTTCGTTATCTAAACCCTCGTTGTGTAAACCAAAGGTGTTATCTATTGTGTCAGAGTCAATATAAACAAATTAACCTAAGAGATAAGATCAAATCCCGACGGTGGCAGTGTGAGACTCATTTTGGACACAAACCGCATTGGAATAGAAAATACGGACAAGTTGGTGATAAACGATGGGTTTAAGATGAAACAGTTTGTCAAATTTCCAAGATTTAAGGGTAGAAAGATATTGAAATTTCATTTCGACCATAGCTTGGATTCAGGGGATACGCTCTTCCCGGATTTTATATAACTCGAATAAGTTAACAAACCTATGGTAGAGGTATTCTCGACGGCCAGGTTCGTTAAAACAAGAATTTAGGATAATCATTTTGGGAGCGTTTGGGTTTGGATTTTGAGGTGGAATAGGAGGTTGGTTTTGAGGTTGGTTTGACCGACTAGAAGATGACCTAGGGCGTTTTGAATGAGACATGGTTTTTAATTGGAATGGATAAGGATACCTGTAATTTTAAAACATATGTATGCAATAATATCAATTCCCAAAACTCAATAAGTGTCCTCAATATTCAAGGTTCTCTAAAAATATCCTAATGGGCAAAATTTGAAAACAATGTTTGAGAAATCATATTATGTATAGTTTTCATAAAATCAACATAATTAAATCAAAAACAACAATTTTAAAATTAAAATAATTTTTTATTTCGAAATGTTTTAAATATTTTTTGAAAAATAGTGTGTTTTTGATGAAATTAGTTGTAGATTATAGTTCTAGACTACAATCTAACAAATGTTCGATATCTAATTCAACCTAGAACTAATCAAAACTAGTCCTAAGTTCAAAATCAATAAAATAAAAGTTTTTGGAATATTACCTTGAAAATTTTCAGATTTGAGTGAGAATAGATGTTTTTTGCACTGATTTGATGAATGTAGCAGGATTAGAAGTTGAAAATTGATTGAATTCCGACTAAAAATGATGATTTTTGGCAAATATGGAGATTAGGTAGAAAAGAGAGCAAAACGGCATGAGAGATTTTAAGAGTGGAGGGTTTGGCGAAATGATAATTTAGGGATTTTTAGCCTAAAACTTGATGGGTGTATCGGTATACTCCTGAGTGTATCGATACACATTCAAGGAATGTATCGGTATACATTCATAGTGTATCGATACATAGCGAGGATGTATCGATACCTAGGTATCGATTCACTGTTGCACAAAAATTTCAAAAATTGTTTTTAAGCACTTAAAATGCTAAATTAATTAGCTCTAGTGGTATTGGAAACTCATATATCAAAAATTAACAATGTTCAATCAATCAAATCTATCCTTAAATTTTATTTGAACATATTACTAATTTTCATCAAAGATCATAAACTCCCCCTAACTATTAGCAAAGAATGCAATCAAAAGTGTTATTTTTATAAGCATTTTTCATTTCTAATTAAAAGTGCTAAAATTATTTTAAACACTAAGTTAAGGTAGGTTTGTTAAACCTAATTCTCTCCTAAGTGTCCAAAATCTATCTTTAACTAAAGATTTTGTAAAAATATCCACTAATTGATGCAAAGTATCAACAAATTCTAGAACTACATCTTCTTTAGTGACGTGATCTCTAATGAAATGATGTCTAATTTCAATGTGTTTAGTTCTAGAGTGTTGGATGGGATTTTTAGTGAGAAAAATAGCACTAGAATTGTCACACTTGATAGGTATGGTACCAACTTCAATTCCATAATCTAAAAGTTGTTGTTTCATCCATAAAACTTGTGCGCAACAACTACCGGCTGAAATGTATTCCACTTCAGTGGTAGATAATGCAACACTATTTTGTTTCTTTGAAAACCATGAAAATCAGCATATTTCCTAGGAATTGACAAGTATCGGAGGTGCTTTTCCTATCTATTTTGCATCATCCATAATCCGCATCAGAGAAGGCATGCAAGCTAAAGCTAGAGTCTCTAGGATACCAAAATCCTAAATTATGAGTGTTCTTAAGGTATCTAAAGATTCTCTTAATGGCTTTTAGATGTGATTCCTTAGGACATGATTGAAATCTAGCACATAATCAAACACTAAACATGATGTATGGTCTACTTGAGGATAGATAAAGCAAAGAGCCAATCATAGACCTATACAATTTAACATCTACACATTTACCTCCTACATATTTGTCAAGCTTTGTAAATGAGCTCTTTGGAGTGGCTTGGGGTTTTCCATCTTCCAATCCAACCTTTTTGAGCATATCCTTGACGTATTTTGCTTGATTAATGAAAATGACATCTTTTCTTTGCTTGATTTTGAGTCCCAAGAAAAATGAGAGCTCCCCCATCATGCTCATCTCGAATTCACTCTGCATTAGCTTAGAAAATTCTTGGCAAAGAGCTTCATTAGTAGAACCAAATATTATATCATCAACATAAATTTGAACTACTAATAAATCTTTACTTTTTTGCTTTAAAAACAATGTAGTGTCAACCTTCCCTTTTGAAAACCCCTTTTCAATTAAAAAGTTTGACAATCTTTCATACCAAGCTCTAGAGGATTATTTTAAACCATATAAAGCTTTTGTCAATTTAAAAACATGATTTGAAAATTTTGAATCTTCAAAACCAGGAGGTTGTTTTACATACACTTCTTCTTTTATAAAACCATTTAAAAATGCACTTTTAACATCCATTTGATATAATTTAAATTCATTGAAACATGAAAATGCTAATAACATTATAATTACTTCCATCCTAGCTACGGGAGCGTATGTTTCATCATAGTCTATGTCCTCTTATTGAGTATAGCCCTGAGCAACAAGTCTAGCCTTGTTCCTCACTATATTGCCACTTTCATCGAGCTTATTCCTAAATACCCATTTAGTACCTACAATAGATTTATTAGTAGGCCTTTCAACTAATGTCCATGCTTTACTTCTCTCAAATTGATTTAATTCTTCTTGCATAGCCATAATCCAATTTTCATCATTTAATGCTTCTTGGATATTCTTAGGCTCTATGCATGAGATTAATACAACATAATTACATATATTTCTAAGAGAAGATCGAGTTGTTACCCCTTTGGATGGATCACCTATAATCTCACCATCCTTGACATAGTTGTACTCTATTGGGTAAGAGAATTCCCTTTCTTCAATGGTTGGATTCTCGAGAACATCATGAGTTTCCTCATATTTCATTTCTTCCTTTGATGATGGTTCTCCAACGTCATGTCCAACGTCATGTGTATTTACAATACCTACATCATCATCAACACAAGAATCCTTCCTCGGAAGGGGATTATCATCGAAAAAACATGTATAGACTCTTCTACCACTAAAGTTATTTTATTAAATACTCGATAAGCTTTAGAATTTAAGGAATAACCCAGAACAATTCCTTCATCACTTTTAGCATCAAATTTGCCAAGATTATCTTTACCATTGTTTAAAACAAAACATTTACATCCAAAAGGATGAAAATTACTAATGGTAGGCTTTTTATTTTTGAAAAGTTCATATGGAGTTTTCTTTAAAATAGGCCTAATCATTACTCAATTTATAACATAATAAGCTGTATTTGTGGCTTCTGCCCAAAAATATTTTGGCAAATTGTTTTCACAAAGCATGGTTCTAGCCATTTCTTCTAAAGTTTGATTTTTTCCTTTTAACAACTCCATTTTGTTGAGGGGTTCTAGGTGCTGAAAAATTATGGTTAATTCCATTAGAATTACAAAAGTTAGTAAATCAAAGATTTTCAAATTCAGTGCCATGATTACTCTTAACACTAGAAATAGAGTAACCTTTTTCGTTTTGAATTACTTTTGAAAACATGATGAATTTTTCTAATGCTTCATCTTTAGTACTTAAGAATAAAACCCAAGTATATCTAGAATAGTCATCTACCAAGACAAATGCATATTGTTTTCCACCCAAGCTAGTAGTTCTAGATGGCCCAAAAAGATCTAAGTGGATCAATTATAATACTCTACTAGTTGATACATCGTTAATAGATTTAAAAGAAACTCGCTTCTGTTTTCCTTTAGCACAAGCATCACAGATTTTATTATTATCAAATTTTAGTTTAGGCAACCCTCGAACTAAATCACCTTGAATTAGTCGTTGCAAAACACTCATACTAGCATGTCCTAGTCTCTTATGACATAACCAACTATCATGCTCATCCTTAGCAACTAGGCATAAATTAGTCATATTTATTGAATATAAATGCACCATGTATATGTTTCCTATTCTATGACCAACGAGCATAATCTGATTAGATGCAATGTCAACGATTTTACAACCACTTGTTTCAAATAAGACATTGTATCCTTTATCGCATAATTGACTAATACTCAATAGATTATGCTTTAATCCATTCACATATAAAACTTTTTCTATTTTTATGGAAGAGGTATTACCTATAGTACCTATACCTTCAATGTAACCTTTTAAGTTGTCACCAAAGGTTATCACTCCTCTATTTTTGTTGTTAAGTTCTATAAACCGGCTCTTGTCTCCGGTCATGTGTTTAGAGCATCCACTATCAAGGAACCATGAATTTGAACTTGTATTTTGTATCTTGTAGCAATGCTCCTTTTCCTACAAACATAGATTAATTTTTTATTTTTGGTACCCAAATTCTTTTGGGTCCATATTCATTAGTCCCTAAAATTCTAGTCCCCTTGGGTATCCATTTGTATAGGATATCCTTATCTTTAGTAGTAATGAGTTCTTTAGGAGCCCATATACTTCTAATAATTTTGCCATTAGAGGTTCTTTGGGGACCTCTATGATTGTAGTTTTTAAAACTTTTTCTAACAAAGTTGGATTTTGAACTTTCTCCATTTTCAAAACGTTTTGTTCCAACTTTATTAAAAGAATCTTTAAGATCATCAATTTCTTTTTTATGATCATCATGAACTCTTGAAAGTAAATTATGCAAATCATTATTTTTCTTTTCAAAATCTTCTATTTTAATTTGTAATTCTTTAATTTTACTTTCAAGATCATTGTTGGTCTTGGATATGAGATTATTTTCATTTTTCAATTTTGAAATATCTTTCTTGTATTTTGAAAATAATTTCTTATAATCCGAAGCCAACCCAGTATATTCCTCTACTAACTCATCATAAGAATAATCTTCTAAATCAAATGAGTTAGAGGTTACCTGAGAATCCTCCCCGGTGGCCATCAATCACATGTTCACTACTTCTTGTTCCTCTTCATTTGATGATTCGTCATCATCACTCCATGTAGCCACGTGTGCCTTGTGCTTCTTCTTGGATTGACCATTTTTCTTTAATTGCAGGCAATCGTATTTGACATGTCCGGGCTTTTTACATTCGTAGCAAATGATAGGGTCATTCTCCTTCGGTTCATTCTTGAAGCCTTCATTTCGTTTGAATTTTCTTCCTCTGTTGGGCTTCATTAGTTTTCTGAACCGTTTGGCAAATAATGTCATTTCTTCGTCATCGTCATCGTCATCAGAATCACTCTCATCTTTTGTGGATTTGAGTGCAACTCCAACGTTCTTCTTTTTCTCCATCTTCTTCTTTGTCTCGTCCTTGTTTTTGAGGTCTACCTCATCTTGAATCATCATTTCATGCGTGAGGAGAGAACCGAAGAGTTCATCGAGAGTTAGAGACTTTAGGTTTTTAGCTTCGATGATCGTCGTCTTATTCAATTGCCAAGCTTTTGGAAGAGAATAAATTAACTTCCTCATAAGCTTCTTGTTTGGAATGATCTCTCCATATGATATGAGACCATTGACAATTACGGAAAATCTATCTATCATAGCTTTGATGACTTCTTCCGGTTTTATCCTGAAATTTTCATAGCTATAAGTTAGAAGACTAATTTTAGATTCTTTTACCTCGTTTGTACCTTCATGAGTGACTTGTAGTTTATCCCATATCTTCTTGGTAGTTGTACAATATGAAACTCTCCCATATTCATCTGGTCCAAGAGCACAAAATAAAATATGGATAGCCTTTGAGTTGAGCTAGAACATTCTCGTCTCTTCTTTACTTCACATATTTGGATGTGCGGATGGTTCGATGTATTCGTTCACCATGATTTTCAATGCTCCCATGTCACTAGCTTGAATGGGGTATCTCATCTTATTCTTCCAATAGGCATAATTAGCACCATTGAAGAAATGAGGCTTGTTTACGGGCTGAGAATCAAGAACGAATTCGAAGTTTGAAGTGGAGGCCATTGATGACTTGAATACCGATATAACTCTTCCCAGATCGAATCAAGGGGTGGTTAAACCTTCAAATGAGTGTAGCTATGATACCAATTGTTGAGTTAATCGATCGATGGAATAACCAAGAGGGGGTTAATTGGCAATTAAAATTTTGATGGAAGCTTTTGCAGAGAATTGAAAATATTTGCACAACGATTTAGAGTGGTTCGACTTTCTCAACCAAAGTCTACGTCCACTACCTTAGCTATCTACACTAAGGATTTTCCACAAATTCACTAATTTGTCTTTCTTTTGAGGTCAAAGAGTAACCTTACAACTTCCTCAAGAATTATACCCCAAATTCTTGAGAACACTCTCTCCAAAAGTGAACAATACAAATTTCGCAAACTTATAGAAAAACCTCTCAAGGTAAGATGTTTGCACAATTCTAGAACAAAGAAAGAACACTCAAGAATAAATACAATTGAGCACAAATAGTGTTCTAGAAAGAAAAATGAATATTGAATGGAAAATAGGCTTGAAATGCTCAAACAATAAGGTTTGATGCTTTCTCTTTGATTCTCTCTCAATACTTGTTTCTTGTTATTGATCAATGGCTTCTGAGTTTGTTTAAATACACCTTGGATCACTTCTGAATGTTGGGGATCATTGGTGAAGTCAATAGAGCCGTTATGGTGTAATTATTATTTAAAAAATCTATTGGGAGCGTAGGTGTATCGGTACACTCTCAAGGTGTATCAGTACACTTAGTGTAAAATTCAAATATTTCGACCGTTGGTTAACCTAGTGTATCGGTACATCCCAGGGGTTTTGGTACACTAATTACATTCGATGTTTCTCGGTGCCAGGGGTGTATCGATACATTGGATGTGTATTGGTATACAAAATACATTCGAAGTTGGGGGTATATCGATACATCCAAGAGTGTATCGGTACCTCCCTTTGTAAAAATTGTTTTTGGCCCGATTAAGGTTCGAAATACTTTGTAAAAATTGTTTCAAAAATATTTTAAGACTAAAACACAATTTTACACTTAAGTAAGGATTAAAATTGACATTTGAAAACTTGAAGTAATATTTTTTATATTCAAATAATTTAATCGAATATATGAATTAAAATTAAATAGTATTTTATTTGTTATATCGAAACATCAAAATGTTTTCAACATGTAAATATGCCAAACTCAGCAAAGATTAATTAAGAGAGCATCGTCTGTTTGACTCTTGAAACACAATCAAAAGTAAGGTCTATCATAATTCCTTTCGTGTCTCCGCATCTAATTAGATCTCAAACAAGGCTATTTGTCCCATATCATGTCGAGACGTTTAATAACAACCCATTGTTTAACCTTTATTGGCTTCATTAGTTTCTTGTTGTTAAAATTTCAGCTCCCCTTCCATGGAAAGAAATTTTCACTATTTCTTACTTTTAACCTTTGGGTTTTAGAATACAACCTTCATCTTGGGTCAACAAATGGAAACACCATATGATTGTAACATTGGTTCAGCACCATAATCATTGTTCATAAAATATTTGACAACACATTCATCCTTTCCTGTAGCTTTTGCCTAAATTTTTCAACCAGAGAACCTCTTTACATAGTGTTCAGATATTTTGTATGGTGTTATAACGACACCAAAGAACAAAGCTCATTGGGAATACAAGTGAGACACTTTGGCTTACCAGCATCAAATCACCAGAATAACGCAACTTTCTATCTCATTGGAAATATTTGCTCAAATCAAATGATCTTATATTCTCGTATGATATGGGCCTTCAAAATGCCCCAACATTTGCTAATACGAGCGTTCAAAATTTCCCCAACATTCCAAGTCGTAAGGTTCACTCTCAATGTGTATTGGATTTGAATCTCATGATCCCCACGAAGTCCAACTTTGGTAATGCCCCATTATGGGTACTCGTGGCTCTCTTTGTGCCCAAATATCTCAATCTTGAATGTTCACATTCTGGTGTCACTAAACATCAGTGTTATCAAGTAGCTTGAGGGATTCTTTTCAAGTTACCACAAACACTTAAAATGTGATAAATTCTTCTAACATGCATGCCTTGCATTTTTTTATATGATATGAAATATGTGCCCTTTTCTGAAAAAGGTGATCATCTTCTTCTTGATTGGTCACACTTTTACATTTTTTCTATGCACTGGGATATGTGCCCCTTTCCAACAAGGTGATTATCTTCTTCTTGACGGGTTGCTAACAACATCACAAAAGGAGTGTTACATGTTCAATTCCCCTACCTTTCTGATCTCTCGGATTACTTATCTTCAAGAATGTGAAATGCCTCATCATTCTGGCATCGCTTATTCGTTTTCTCCAATAGAGGTAGAATAGGCATCAACTGCTTCAAGGACCTTTCTTATTTGATACTGTCTTGTTTGAAAATGTTTTTTCCTTTCTTTTATTTTAGAAAAAAATCAAAGAATGAAATAATTTTGTAAAGTATTGCCCCTTATTCAGTCTCACAATAGAATCAAATCATAAATAAGAGTTTAATGAGTATCAAACAAATCAACTACTCTTTTAATCTTTCCAAAATCATAGTCCAATGGCAAGTGTCAAAATTACTGAAAAATTTAAGGTATAGGTTGATCTTGAAAAGGTAAGGTCTCTCAAGTTGATCTTTCTATTACATTATATATGTCTCTTCGGGGTGTCCACTATCTTGAAAAAGTAGTTTATATGCTTATCTTCTAGAGATACTTATTGGTTCCAAACTCTCAGGAACATCTTTGGGATGCGCGGTACTTCATCAAGAGCTTAAGCTCGTCTCTTATGTCTTTGTTGCACAATTCAGTATTCGAGCCGCCTTTTCAGGTTTTCAACTCGAATCATCCTTTGGCTCCAAGATATTATTTAAAATTTACATCTTGAACCCCTTTATTATTTTTATATCATGCATTAAAGATTTAAAAAACCATTTTTTTAAATAAAAATGAATCCTGATTAGCGTAATGAAATCTGAAGATAGTATCTTTTACTTAGAAAACCATGTATGATTAGAATAGACTTTTCAGGCATGTAACGTAGGGTTTTTATAAGCATGCCCATTGTTTGGATCAATTCATTCTGAAGCCTTCAATCCTGCCTTGCTTGACTTGGATCTACTTGCTATTTTTCTTTCATCTTCATTTTCTTTTTATAGATCCCTCTAGACTGCCTATTTTTAGGTTTTCACCCTAGAGTTCATTTCCACTTTCTTGAATCTCCATCATTTCCTGCTCTTATTACTGAATATGAATCTTTGAAATGATTGCACTTGTTCAACCTTGTGGTTTGAGGCTCAATGAGTCATCCATCTTGAAATATTTGATTGCTTTATTTTCTCTCTTTTTTTCATTTTCTTTTTTTTTCTTTTCCCCCCTTTTTTCTATTGGATGAGTATATGACTCCAATTGCTTTGAGCAACTTCTTTTCCTCCTAGTTTCTTGTATTTGGAACTTCTTTCGTTGTTCTCAACTGGATTTGATCTCTGAGCAATTTTTATTTGATCTACCTTGTGATTCTTTGTCATTCCTCTTTTATTTCATGGAGACTTAACTCTATAATTGGATTGACAATCTTTACTCCTGCGAGCACATATCCTTCGCCTTGCCCCACAATGTGGAGGGTAACCTTGGTTAAGGTTGAATCCAAAGAAAAACAAAGGATGTATTTTTCTTCTTTTATGAATGGATAAATGAGGGTCGTTCATCATTTCATACACAAAAATCCTTGTAAAAAGAGGTACCCCAGAGGGATGAATATTCAGGATTTAACTTTTATTTACATGAAAACAATTTCATTAATGTATGATATAATTATGTAAATCATTCCCTTTATTTTCTTGAACATTCCCCAATTACTCGAGCTTCTCTTTAGTAAGTTGATCTATAATGCCTCATCTCGTTTCTTCTTGCAGAAAGATTAACGTATAAATGAAAGTTTTGTATTTTTAGGCCTTTCAGTTTCACTGGTATGACGGTTTTCTATATGGAAATACAAATGTGTGACTTTTGAAGTTGTGTATATGGTGGAAGGTAGTGTTATAAACAAATCTGCTCTACCTGAGAAAAATAATCAAGTATTTGTAATTTTGTCTTTGGAAAGGATATGAAAGGTCTAATTTTACCACTTGCCAAAGATTTATAATTCTTTAAAAATTAAAAGAATATTTAATTCACTTGATACTAAAAAAACTTCAAGATTCAAATTTGATTCTTTGCTCATAACATTAAAAGCAACACAAATTTATAACCTTAAAAGCAACACAAATTTATAACCTTAAAAGGGCTGAGAAAGAACAAAAAACAAGTTTAAACAAGATGCTGCAAAATGAGAAAAAGTTTCATGATAAATGAAATAATCTCTTCATAATTAGAATGCCCCATTACTTATCTAATGCGACGACACTTGACTCAATCATGCTTTGATACTCTACTTGAGTTCGTTATCCACTGTTCCACCAATTCTCGTGTCAATGTCCCATTGTTAACAAGCATATCCATCTCCTTTAATAATGGCCTACAATTCCCCGTAGAATGCCTAGATGCCCCCAAGTGAAAATCACAAATACTATCTCGATCATAAATATGAGCAGAAGGGTTTGGTGGCACTTTCACTGGCTTCGGTGTGATGTATTGATCTTTAATCAAATGAGGGTACAGATCTGAAATAGAAGTTTGGAACACCTCCAAAGTATTTTTCGATCGTGGGACTTTCTTTGGTCGGTCCGAATGACTAATTGCTCTTTTTCTTTTACGGTTTCGGAGGCTCTGGATGCGACATTCATTCACATCATCAATTTTCATTTTTTGCTCGCTGATTGCATTTTCAATCAATTCCCCACTTGTCACAAGATGCTCAAATTCATTTTTCAAATTTGCTAGCATTAACTCAAAGAAATGAGCTGGAAGGGAATCGTGAAACATATATGATATCTATTCTTTTAACATGGGAGGTTGAACTTGTCCTGCCACTCCTCTCCATCTTAGGGCATATTCTTTAAAACTTTCATTGGCTTTTATCCTTATTCCTTGAAGATCCTTTCGTTTGGGAGCTAAGCCTTTAATATATCGATATTGTCCAAAAAAGGCATCATATAGATTAACCCATCTCTTGATCTGCTCTCAGTTCAAATGATTGTACCATACTACCGCTGGTCCAACGAGACTATCATGGAAGGAATGAATTAACAAATCATCAACATTTAGGTACCCTTAAATTTTTCTTCAAAACATTCTTAGGTGGATTAGGGGACAACTGGTGCCATTATATTTCTCAAAATTAGGCATCCTAAATGCATGTGGGATAACCAAATCTAGAACCAAGCTGAGCTCTCTTGCTTCTAGTTCTTTGTGGGAAGTATTAACACCTTTCATATTTCTGATTGCTTCCTCCACCCACTTGAATCCCTCCTCATATTGTGCATAGTTAATGAGGTTATTCTTTAGGTTAAAGTGGGATTCCCTAGGGTATGTTATTATTCTCGATGCATTAATCTGATAGCATTGTTGCTCTTTAGCAGTCATCTCTTCTTTATCAGCAGTCTTAGTTGCCATTACCTGTATAATTTGATTCGATTTATTTTGTATAGATCATGTTGCTTCATTCCTCGTATCTTGTTGTAACCCGGCGAACTACTCTTGTAACTGATCATGTGATCTCACACGAGATTGATCCATTGTTTTCCTTTATTTGTTCATGATGATTAAAGTGTATTTTGAATGAATGATCTCGATTTTACTGTTACAAAACCTTTCATGAATTATTTACATGATCTTATAATTAATATATGTAGCAATACTTAAATAAACAAATGCAATATAAATGCATGTCTGTAAAAGGTATCATTCCAGAGTGATCATCTTAAAACAAATTTCATTGAACACAAAAGATTTCAGTACATCCAAAAAAACTTTACAGATAAGGAATAACTTTAACTCCTAACTTCTCTATCCCTCTCAAAAGCCAAGTTAACTTCCACTCATGCTCAGGTGTTGAGTTGTCAATTTGCTTTAATTCTCGCGTAAAGCCAGCTAAATCAACCAGTTTATGAGCCACATTGCTTGCCTGGGCAGCAACTCCCTTTATGACATTATCTTTTTCTTGCATCTTACATGTCAATTCTTGGATTTGTAGACAATATTGTTCATTTTCCCTTGTAAGAGAGCCTTTGTGGTCAAGAAGCTCTTGTACAAGATCTCTATAATTATCTAAAAATTTCATCAATGTCTTGTTTTTGGCCCTAGTGTCTTCTAATTCAGCATCATTCTTACGCTTGTGGCACTGATATAAAGTTTCTACACTGGTTATAACCTTATTCAGCATCTGATTTTTGGCTTGACATCTTCCCAAATTGATAACGGCTTTACTGTACCTTTCTTCTGCAATCCGTAAATAACGAGAAAACTTCTTAGCTCGACCTTCGTATGTCTTACAATTCTTCTTCAGTTTAGTGACCCTTGTTATCAACTCTTTTGGGTATTTCCTATACCATCATTTTGAAAGGCTTGACTGATCTTTTGGAAATCCTCACACATGGTTTCCATTTCTGTGCTCAATTTATTGTTTTCAATCTTTAAATGACGTATTTGAGCCTCGTACTTTAGCAAATCTTCTTCCTTCTGGATGCCCCTACTGATACTCTTACCTTTGAACACTTTTGGTATTAATCTAGCAGAACCATCAGTTACCAAACTAGGTCTATCATTTATCATAAACTCTAAGATTCCATGATCCAAAAGACATTAGACTCGATGCTTGAAGGCAGTGCATTTCTCAATGGAATGTCCTTGAGCTCCGGCATGATATTCACGATGAATATTGATGTCATACCAATTTGGATACAGAGGATGCCATGGTTTCACATAATGCGGAGCCACCTCTCGAGCTTCTAGTAGCTTCTCGTACAAATCCTTATATGATACAGGGATATGATCAAAATGAGCACCACCTTTTGTCTTGTATTGATCTTGATTTTCTGACGTTGGGAAAAGACTCTTAAATACCGACGAGTTATGATTGCAGGACTTCTTTTCATTTCTGGAAATTTCTACAGTTATCACTATTTCCTTGATATTTCCAGATAAATTGTTGATATTAATGGTAACTATGCATAATTTCTCAGATTGGTTAGGATCATTTGTCTTCCGTATATTTAAGATTGCAGGATTATGTTTATCGAACTCTTTCTTTTTTAATGCAGGAGTCTCTTTTCCTTTGGCCAAAACATGTATTTTATCCATCATCTTGGAAATTTGCTCTCTTATCTCTCGTATCTCCTTTTGCTCTTCATCGGACATATGATCTTTGGGTGCATATCTCTACTATATCCTCGGAGTTCCCTCAGGATGTCATTCCCTAGCTGTGTTATAGTTTACTTGATCATGAAACACTTTGTCCAGAATGAAAACCTTTTATTTTATGACCACTCTCAAATCAATACCTTTTAATCATGTCATGATCATGCAATGCAAGCAAAAGAAAGCAACATAAACACAAATTAGTACAAATAAAATAATAAATTAATATGTAAATGCAATAAAAGACAAATAAAAATAAGATAAAAAAATGGTTAGCACCAATTAATGGAAGGAAAAGATTCTACCTAACATAGTACCTAGGTTTAACATATAAAGCCTAACCTCATGCTTCCTAGTTCACATGCTTGTTTGAAGAAGTAAACCTAACCGCATGATTTCTAGTTTGCATACATTTATTCAAAAAGTAAAATTATACTACGAAAATTAAAAGACTCAAAAGCTTTTCCTTGTGTATTTTCCTTAAGTGACTTTTTAGGTCAGGCTATGCGTGAGTTTAGATTTCTAAGTTCACTATATGTTGGGTTTGGCTCTAAGGAAGAAAAGGTCATCGAATTGTCCTTGTTGGTGCCCTCTTGGGCTACCAAACCCTCAATCTTAGCCCATCACAGGCTTTCGAATCGAGTTCAATTCAAAGGAACACACTTCCTTATGTCCATATGGAGGTGAAAACCACACAAGGAACATAAGTTGTGAGCTCAAGGAATGATCTAGTATCCCACACGGAGGTGAAAACCACACGAGGGAGTAGTTTCCCATTCTACTTAAATAGGATAAAGCGGGGTTTTAGCTCATGTCATGATAATGCAGTGCACAATGTGTGAGGAAAAGCAAAAAATAATGTACAACACACAAATTTATTCTTTAAATCTAAAGACACTCAATTAAATATGACAAAATTAACGAATATGTTAGTACAACTATTTATACAAAGAATGATTATTAAAATAATCAAGAGATCAAAAACTAAATTAAAACAAACTTTTAATTTATTGCAAAGATAAAATTAATTAATAAACTAGTGGCTTGACTCTCTAAAAACCTGAGTCCCCAACGGAGTCGCCAAGCTGTCGAAACGATATTTTTTGGCAAAAATAATTCTCGTTGTTTTCTAAATATCGTCTCGAAAAAGTCGTTGTTTATCTTCTTACATAGAATAAAACACAATTTTGGGAGTCACCACCAATCATTGATCAAGGTGTGATTGGACACCAAAAATAATTGGTTATTTTAATAAAATTTATTAAAAAAATTATTAAAACAACACAAAAGAGGTCTGCTTACCATAAAATGAGTTCAAGAATCGGTTACATGTAGGGAAGGATTAGCACCCCCACAACGCCCAAAATCAGTACCTTTGTTCATTAATTAATTGTCTTTGCAGTAAAAATTTACAAATTTGCATTTAATTTAATTTATGACCCCTTCAACAAACATCAAGGGTATTATTTTATACCAATAATCATTTAAAATACATTCCTAATAAGTTAAGGAAATATTTTTATGATTCATTGTATAAAATAATATAACTCGAATACATATAATAAATTTAATGATTAAATAATGAAAACAATTCAAGGTCACTATTAAAAATACTTCATATTTTAAGCACTACAATTGTAAATAATCCTATAATATTATTTAAAATTAAAATATTAAAATTATTGGATTAAATTATAAAGTAATAAAACTTATGGCCTTAAATAGAAATAATACAAAATATAGATACCAACAGTGTAATTTAACCTTAAATAACTATTCAGAAATTAAAATATAAATTATTAAATTTTAAGGGATTAAATCTGATATTTTACCCTAAATGTATATAAACATAATTAAGTGACTAAAACATAACAAAATAAAATCTGAAAAACAAATTAACATGCACAGAAACATCAATTTCAGTGACCATAATGAAAATTTACAAAACTTGATGGACTGCGGACGTGATTTTCCCCTGTGCAAATTACATAGAAGCCCCTCCCTTAAACATTATCATTTTAGGGAGGGTATAAATACCCTTTAAACCGACCTTTAAGGCCATTTCTCTCATTTTCTCTCCTCTGCTTCTCTCTCTTAGAGAGAGAAGCTCTATCTTCTCTCTAGATTTCCCTCACCGGAGGGAAATTGGCCATCGACCGACCACTGTACTCCGTCACCGACTGCCAGGGTGGTCGGAGTTCGGAAAATACACCAAATTAACCCCTTTTTACCCTAAAATTGAATCCAATCTCCTTTCTTCCTAAAAACCCACCATATGCAATAGATCTAGGTTTTTTACCTTCGATGTTTCGACTCTCCGACGAAGCGTGGAGGCTCTGATGAGGGTAACTTTCTCTCGGTATATTTTCTCTATTTTTATGTATTTTTTTCTCAGGTGTTTGTTGTTGGTTACGTTGTGTTCCTCTTCTACTTGCTCTTTTTCTCTTGTTTCGTAGCTCTTATGTTTCTCTCGCTCTGTTCTTCTCTCTCTCTGTCCATCTTTTTTTATTTGTATGTAAGGGTTTATATATTCCTCTAAGTGTATCTCTTGGACCGATCGCAATGATGAAGCCCGGTGAGTCACGGGAGCTATGGTGGTTACTCACCCTAGAGCCAATGATGTGTGCGGTTAATTTGTTGGGTGCATTAAATGCACCCAGATCCTATGAATCCGGCTGATGAGGTGGTGGCTGCTTGCTGGAGCACTTTGAGGCGATGACGGTAGAATCATCACCATGCTAAGGCGGCGGCCGGAATAGCCCTAGGGTTGTAATGAAACCCTAGGGTTTCTTCTGGCATCATCTGGGTCGTCAGATCTCTCCATATCCGACGGTTGAGGGATCTAGCAGTTGAAGATGTGGGAAACCCTAACTGGGTTTAGGCTTCTTGGGTCTGATCCTCCAGTTTTTCTTTTCGGGTCTGGACCTTCGATTTGTCTTCGGGTTTGGGCCTCTAGCTTGTTTTTTATTTGGGCCCCGATTTGTTGTATTGGGCTTGTAATATTTATTTGTAATTATTATTTAATAATAATAATAAAACGGGACAAAAGGTAGTGTCTACAACTTGTATAAAATCATTTTAGTATTAATTAATACTATAATTTAAAAAAGTAAATACAATAATATTTTTTATCTGGCTATGATTTTTTGAAAAGAAAATGGGGCAAATGATTTTAAAACTAATTCAAGTTATTGACTTTTAAAAGTAAACATATAAAGATAAGGTTGGAAAAATATTGAATTTGAATTTTGACAGTTTTAACGTTTAATTGTTGATTTTAAAAGTCAAATTAAACATATGTCCCTTGACCAAAGAGATGACTTCAATTCCAATTTCTAGAAATAGTTTTCAAATTGAACAGTTCAAAAGGAAATATTCCAACAAATAAACATTAAATTTTAAGATAACACATTATCTTATTTTCTAGGCCTTTCTAATTATTTGAACGTGTTAACATGGATGTAAAATTTTTCTATTTTGCACAAATCAATTTATCTCAATGATTAAAAAAATTGTTGTTGTTTATATAAATAACGAGTTTAAAGACAAATAACTATAATAGAATAATTAAACATTCATTATTATATAATTAAAAATATTTAAAATAAATAATACTTTATAATCCCTTTAACTTAATTTTTTTTTAAAAATCCTATTGCCAGATAAAACCAAGCAGAAGATAATGATTTAAATAGTATTCCGAAATTTGTGGTCCGTCATATATTGCACGCAACAGCGCATTGCAGGCTGTAAAGATGAGAATGAGCAAGTTTGTGAGTCATATCCGCATGGACGCTGACAACGCTGTCACGTACAATTGGCTTCCAAGATTACATCATTTTTTTAGTATATCATAAGCAATCTCTTTTCCTGTCCCTTATTTGCATTCTTCAACAACCCCTACCATTACTTTCATAAATTTGGTCGGTGTTTTCTTTAAAAAAAATAAATAAATTTGGTCGGTGTCTTGATATCATAGGTGTTTAATTAAACTCTATGGGTTAATATATTATACTATCTTAATTTAAACTTAAAATTTAGTTCTAATACCAATGGTTGATTCAAGTGGTAAGCAACTTGATATCGTTTGATCAAAGTTTCAGGTTCAAGTCCTTTGGTAGGAGATTCACCCATCAAAGTCAGGTGTGCGACCTGAATTAGTCCATATCAATCAGAGCAAAGCCTTAAAATTGGATGACAACAAAAAAGTTAATTTTAATGTCCATGTATTTTTAATTAGATAATTAAATTTAGCGTTAAAATTAATTTAATGTATCATTTTTATCTAATAAAATAATTTAATTTTTTTATTTAAATAAGCTAATGAATTTGGGATTTTAGTTCATATTGATTAAGAAAATATAAATATCTATTTGAATAAAAAATTAAATTCAAAAATTGATTTTAATAAAAAAAACTAAATTCAGATAACTAATGTTAAAAAAATTCATATATCAAAAAATATATTTACCATATAATTTTTGATATATTAATAAATTATGATATACAAATCTTAAAAATTTTGAACCCTAATGGCAATGACGAACTGACCTAGGTGGCCTACCCTCACCAAAGATTTTGAAAACATATTGAGTATATATAAATCAATCTTATCCTACGTGAAACAAATTTAAATTTGTATTTATTTATATTAATAATTTTTTTATAAGTTAATTTTGTGCGTTATGTATTAAAAATACTATAAAATCTCTATTGTCTTTTATTTTACCTACAAATTTTAAAATACTTTGAATTAAATAACATAGCATAAATATTAAGTACATTTATGTATATTTAAACTAACTTTTTTACATGTTAGTTATCTCTACAAGACTTGAATAATAGTACAAAAAGTCACATTTTTTTATTGTCCCTAACTTGTTCCCGTTCTTCTGTTAAGTTCATAACTTTAAGCTATTGATCAGTCGACACCAATCACTGTCTCGGTGTTGTTTCGGTGGCCGTCCATCCTTATAAGCGTGATTGGCGCCTTTGCCTCCGTTAACCTTTTAGGGTTTGCATGTTTGACGTTCACAAACAGTGTCAGTGGTAAGCACACAATCACCCATAGTTGGAAACTATTTTAACTATCCAAATTGATTTATTTATGAATATTTTGAATGTTAAATCTGAAGGCCAGTGATAAACATACAATCATGCATCCATAGTAAAAATCAATGATAAATCCAAAAATATATTTTTAATGGTGGACAAACCTATGTTAATAATACAAAAGTTCAACATAAAGTGATTATGAATTCTAGATTAATACAGATATACAGCAAGTGTTGAAAAAGATGCTCCACAAATCTAGGAATTGAAGACATCTCTAGTTTCACGTTAGGGTTTGCATGTCTGGCCCCTCACAAACGACGACAATGTCGGTGAGGGCTCTGACTGTGGTCACGATCGAATGACAGGGCCCTCCAGTAGTAATCGAAGAACATGTGGATAAGAAAGCCAAGACTACTGCTGAGGGTAAAGATTTACCGTCTCATGAATCGAAGAATAATATCAAGGAGACAAGCTCTATTGCTTTGATGGATGAGGATGGGGAAAGGAAAGAAAAACTCTCGGTTCTTGTGATAGAGAACAACACACCACCACTTTCCTACGCTGCAACAGTGGTTGGGAATAGGAAGGGAAACATGGAGGAGACGGGAATTTTCCAATTGATCGTAATTGGTCGTACCCCATAAGTAATTTCTCTTGTTCTTTTAATCAAATGGTAAAGAGAGAAGAAATATAAAATGGAGTACAAGAAAGAATAGAATGGTGTAATATTTAAATAATGTTGGAAGGTTAAGTTTTTAGAATTAGGACCAAACTATAAAAGTAAGAAAAGTCTAAGAATTAAATTTATTATTATGCTAATATTATTAACTACCATATCATCTTCAGTAGTATTTTAATAGAACTACTTTTTATATTTTTAAAATTGAATGACTATTGTGTAACTTTTCTTAATTGGAGGATGAAAAAAAATACTCTATAGTTGGGAACCAACGAGTAAACAAAGTCTATATGAAGAAGAAAAAAAAAGTTATCAATGCTCTCATCCAATCAAATTTTCCAATGGTTGTGGCAGCTTAGTCACATACATGTCATGCCAACATGGCAAGTTGGCCCAAAGATAGAAAAGTCAAACACACATAGAAATTTAATATTACGAGTTAAATGAGAATAGTTTAGTTGATAAAAAAATAGTTAATAATATCCAAAAATAATTTTACATGTTCATATATATTTAAATATATATTTTCACTTTTAGTAATATAATATCATTAAATAGAGTTTTTCATTGACTATACTTTGCTTTTTAATCTTATCCCTTCTTAATCACTAAAGCCTAAATCTGAAGCATCCTTTTTTACAGCACCGAAAATTACAAGTTACCGACTTGTAAATTATTCAGATTCACGTGTTTTTTCCATATATATCCCCAACATATCCCACACAATTTTTGCCATAATAATATTTCTCTCCCTTCTATGGCAACAAGAGTTCTCTCATCACCGAATCTCCTTAAGAAACTCCGTTCCTTCATCCGGCCTCTCAACTCCGCCGCCTCCTCCGCCGCCGCCGCTGTTTCTCCCCTCAATTTCGACGAGAAATCTGAATATTCCACCGTCGAGAAACACCACCCACCACCACCAACAACAACCCCTCTTGACTTTGATGATTACCAAAAGCTTTTCGCTTCGGTTTCGACGTTGAAGCTTTTACGTTCATCGGTCAACCTCGGGTTGGCTTCCAATGATACGTTCGTCGATTTCGGTACGTGGGTTATGAATTCCCGCCTCATCGAAACGCCATTGGTACGTGATATCATATTGAAAACCGTAAAACATACGTTCTTTGAACATTTTTGCGCCGGCGAAACCGCGGCGGAGGCCGCCAAGTGCTTGAGGAAAATCCAGGAGGCCGGTTTGCGAGGCATGCTCGCTTACGCGGTCGAACATACGACCGATAACGCCGGTTGTGATCGGAATTTCGACGGTTTTTTACAGAGTATTGAATTCGCCAGGTCCCTCCCACCTTCATCTGTAAGTCGTTTTTAAAATTTCATTACCCACATTTCATCATGTTTTCATTATGAAATTGATCACTAAATTTTCCCAGAAAATTACAGAAACATAAAATCAACGGTCATGTTTATGACTAAGTTTTGAGCTATTCAAATGGAGATTTCTGTCTCAACACGTTAACCTCAAATTCTAAATTAAGTTTCAGAATATCGAATGAAAAAATGTCTAGAGCCTTAATTAATTTTTCCATATAAGTTTAAGGTTTGAATATAACAATTATTTTTAGTGTTTGAAACAGAAAAAAGAGATGAATCCAGAGATCTAGATTCCATCCCTATATTGTAGGGATTGGAATCAGATATGTCTTTGTCAGCCATGAGCTTAACAGCTTGATTCCAGTTTGAAAAGTTTGAAGTTTCGTTAGAAAAATATTATACACAAATTCCAACAGCCGCCATTTTTGGATGAAATTTCAACATCTTACTTTTATATATATATATATAGGTGAGTTCTGTGGTAGCAAAGATAACGGCAATATGCCCACTTGGGCTACTAAGGAGAATTAGTGACCTATTGAGATGGCAATACAAAGACCCTTCATTTAGCCTCCCATGGAAACTCTACACTTTGCCCATCTTCACCGACTCGAGTGCTTTATATCACACGCTTCAAAAACCAGATCCATTAACCCCACAAGAAGAATCCGATCTGCAATTGGCGCACCAAAGACTGCTCAAGCTTTGCCAAAAATGCGTACAATACAACGTGCCTTTGATCATCGATGCGGAGGACACATCCATCCAACCCGCCATCGATTACTTCACTTACTCGTCGGCCATCATGTACAACAAAGACGATCCCATCATCTACGGCACCATCCAGGCCTACTTGAAAGACACCAGGGAGCGGCTGTTTAACGCGGTCAAAACCGCGCAGAGCCTGGAGATTCCGATGGGGTTTAAGCTCGTGAGAGGTGCTTACATGTCGAGCGAAACCAAGTTGGCTTCTTCGTTGGGGTTCGATTCGCCGATTCACAACGGCATCCGAGACACGCATGCTTGCTTCAATGATTGCGCTTCGTTCATGCTCGAGAAGGTCGCAGACGGATACGGCGGACTCGTGCTCGCTACTCATAATCTCGAGTCGGGGCAATTGGCAGCATGGAAGGCACGAGATGTAGGGATTGAGAAGGGGAACAAGAAACTTGAATTTGCACAGTTATACGGAATGTCGGAAGCGCTGTCGTTTGGATTGAGAAACGCAGGGTTCCAAGTTAGTAAATATTTACCCTATGGTCCCGTGGACATGGTAATGCCGTACCTGTTAAGGAGAGCTGAAGAGAACAGAGGCCTATTATCAACTTCAAGCCTCGATAGATCACTCATGGGGTAAAGTATTAAGCTTTTTAATCCAGATGAATATAAGATATATAGTATTTGTTTAAAAAATTTCTTAATCATTGACAACACACGTATTTGTTTAAACTCAAATCAATCTTTTAAGAAGAATATCGATATAGTTTATATTATTCATGAATTGCTGATTTGGTTTTTGGGAATTTACTATTTGTGCAGGAAGGAGTTGAAGAGGAGATTAAAGAGCCTGCAATTTGGCAAGCCGGCTGCCGCAGGAGGCATGAAAATTGAAGTAGGGACGCCATAAACATGTTTTTGCTAATAATGTACAAAGTGAACAATAACAATTATTGTAACATTGGCCCATTTCAATTATTTATTTGCATTGCAAATTGATTGTCTTCTTCAATTTTCCCGACATGCACACAAACCTATTCATAGGAGTCATCAAAAGTCAAAACTATAAAAAAGTTTTATTTTTATCTCAGTAAAATAATCCCTACATCATCCAAGTCTCGTAGAAATTATGTTCCCTAAAGTTGTGTACAAAACTGTGTTGATTAGTCAACCTAATATAAACCATAATTATGTCGTGCGCAAAATATCATTGTTCTCATCCTAAGTAATTCAAAGTAAAATCTTTGGATCCAGAGTTCTGTGTAATTTATTGGTCAAGTACTTTTCAATCACTAATTCCAACGTATATATTTTTTTTAAAAACATTACAATAAAATCTGAAGGTTGAATGAGAGATATATTCTTGTTCAAAAAAATGTGACTAATATTACAATAAAATCTAAAGGTTGAATGAACCAAGAACCGGTTGGTCTAGTAGGATGATGTAATAGATTCTTTAAATAAGGTTAGTGGTTTGAATCTTAGCGATTGCATATGGATAAACTGGATTGGGAGGATCACCCTCATAATGATTCTCCGTAAAACCCCGATCTGGATAGTCGATTATCCGATCGGATACCTGTGATTAATTCAAAAATCTCGAAGGTTGAATGAGAGCAATTTTCTTGTTCAAAAAATTTGGAGAATTAAGATACTCAAATAATATGAAGAGGTTTAAAGTATTTTTACACTGTTTCTAAAACTCGGTATGCTTTCACAACATTTTTAAAATAAAGTCATCATGTTTTTTCAATGATTCTAAGGGTATGTATGTTTGGCTGTCATTAGTTTTCTGGAAATTGAATTCTGGAAAATGAATTACTGGAATTTGAATTCTGGAAAACGAATTACATTTCTGGAAAACGTTTTTCGAAAAATGTTTTCCGTAAAATTAATTACATTTTTCTAAAAAAATATCAGAAAAACGTTTTACGATATTTGGAAGATGTTGTTTAAACTTTTTTTCCACTAATTGATGAGTTTTTTAAAAATTATTTATTACAAATACTAAATAAAATAAATAATATTAATTATCATAAAACTTAATATTTTTTGTAAAATAATTTATTTATTTTTAAATATTATTTTTATAATTTTATTAATAAAAATATTAATATGGTATATTTTATTGAAATAAAAATATTATAAATTATATTAATTATTTAATAAAGTAATAGTGTTATATTATATTTTAAAAATATTAATTAGTATATTTTAAATATCTTTATTAAAATATTATTAGATTATTATATTAATATTAAATATATAAATAATACTATTCATTATTAATAATTTATTATATATTATTAAAATAATATATTATATTATTATAATATAATTGATTATTTTATTATAATATTAAAAATTATATTATATTATTAAAAATATTAATAAATATATTTGAAATATTTTAATAATTAATATTTTGATTAAAATGATATTAAAATATTTTATTAGTATTAAATTCATAAAATAAAATTATTTTGAGTATTTATTCTTTAAAGTGAAAAGTTCGGAAAATGATTTACGGAAAATCAGACCGTAAGTCATTTTCCAGAAAACACAAAGGAAATTCTGTTGACCAGGAAAATGTTTTACGTTGACCAACCAGTTTTCCTCCAACCAAACACTGAAAAACATTTTCCGGAAAACGAATTACATGAAACAAACACGGGAAAACATTTTCTGGAAAATGAATTACGTGAAACAAACAAGGGATTTCGGGGAAAACCAATTTCGTAATTGGTTTTCCCTCAAACAAACAGACCCTTCATTTTTTAAAAATTCTAAGAGAAAATTATCCAAAAATAATGACGACTTTCGCCTTTTTTTAATTAAGGTGCCAAAATACAAGGAAGGAAAAATATGTTCAAAATGAAAAAAACAAAAAAAGGGTAAAAATAAAACAAAAGAAAAAGAATAGGGCCAAAATGTAAAAAAAAATAATTTTGATTATGAGATTCTTTAAATCTCACATTGTTTAAATATTAATTTTTTAAATTTATATTGTCATTGTCTGTGTCAATTTTTTTTTTGGACAAGTAAGCTTTCATTCCAAATCCAAAGATACAACAATTGCTACAACAAACAACAAATCAAAGAATAGAACCCCCTAGCTATACATCAAGAACCAGTAAACCAATGCAACCCAATAAAATAACAACAAAAAGCAAAACAAACATACAAAACCAATTAAACTACAATCCCCCAAGCACTGCAGAGCTGCACATTCACCCTATCCAGCAAATCAATATGGTACCTTTGCAATCTAGTGCAAACAATTAATTTAATATTTCCACAAACAACATGAGGTCCACAAGCGCTTCCCCTGAAGAGCATACAATTCCTCTCCTTCCAAATACAATACAAAAACCTCATCCAAGTTATTTTCAAGATGCACACAACCAAGGATCTTCCTTTTAAATAGTCAACCACCCAATCCATGAGACTCTCCCGACCCTGCAACCTATAAGGCATACCAAAGAGTCTTATAATCTCATCCCATGCCCTGCAAGCAAATAAACCCTTACCAAATATATGATCCCTAGACTCAATTACATCCCCACATAGCCCACACAAACCATTCGAAGGAACATCCATTCAGGCAAGTCTATCCTTGGTAGGAAGTCTATCCAAAATAGCCATCCAAGACACAATTGAAAACTTAGGCACATGCATTGGAAACCAAATGGTCGTATGTCATCGAACCTTTTTCTTTTTATCCCTAATCTCCTCCTATATCCACATACTAATCACCTTCCTTTAGGCTACAACCCCAGCAAAAAGAGTAGCAGTTTCCTCCCATAAGTTTGAAACCTTCTTCAAGATTCAACTATGACGAGCCTTACCCTCAATAACCCAGAAACTCAAACCCTTCAAGCTATACTCCCGAATCCAGGCCACCCATAACGAGCCTTTCCCAGCAAGGACATTTTGAATAAGCATAAAACAACATGTCTTACTCTAACAAGAAATATCTCAAACCCCTAAGCCACATTCGTATTTCAGAAAACAAATTTGATTCGAATTAACTCTAATGCCCTTAGCAGAGGTATCCTCCCCCTTCTAAAAGAACTGCATACACAATTGCTCAATTATTCGAATAACACCTTTGGGAAGAATCAATTGCTTGAACCAAAAATTTGTAATACTCAACAAAACCTCCTTAACTAACTGAAGACTACCCCCAAAACTAAGCATCATATGAGATCAACCACTAAGTTTATCCTTAATTTTTCTCCAATAAAGGCAATCAATCTTTCTTAGTTCCCAGTTACCAAAGACACCCCAAGTGCCTTACAGGAAACACTTCCCTTTTAAACCCCGTAGCAGCTCGAATGCCTTCAAGAATCCTATCTTCCAACCCACAAACAAAGAACTCGGTCTTCTCAGCATTCACCTTCAAACTAGACATACTATAGAATTTCTCCAGCACACTCTTCACCCATTGATACCTCTGTAAAAAGACTATGTTTTCTGTCTTTTACTTAAGTTATTGTGTGTCTAAAAGTCGTTGTCATAGCATTTTAGTTGCATTTAGGTCATATTTGCATATGGTGGATAAGTTTTGCCTAGGCAAGATTTATTTGGATTAACTGATGCTACTGAGGAGGAAGGTTCTTTATTGGCTTTGTTGATGGAGGACATAACTAAGGAAGAATTTATTTGCCGAGACAAAACTGTTTCCCAGGGCTAGAGGAATATAAGAAGACGACAGTGAGAAATAGATTTTTCTTGCCGAGATAAGATTTATCTTACAGATCTGACGTGGCTCAACAACTGATGACGTCATTTGCCTAGCTTCATCCTCACGTGCAATCATGCCCTCATCAATAAAATTAACGACTTCCAACCGCTATGCAATTCATAAAATAGGCAAGTCAATAAGGGTATTTAGGGAATTTCTAAGGACAGAAAACCCTAGAAATTCCCACTATAAATACCTCATTATAGCCGCCCAAAAGAGATAATCAAGGAGATGATTTACCCTAGGCTTGGAGTAAGCGGATGCAACGCCTTATTTTCCATCGTTTTCCCACTCGACCGTCCTCGGTGCCCTCCATAGTCGGGTTTCATCGGAGCAGTGGTCAGACCCCCGAGAGAGGTTGGCCGCTGGAGAAGGCGTGGTGGTGGTAAGAATGTCATGACAGAGCTCTGTTTGGGAGTGTTTCTTTCTTTTTTCTTAATTTCCAATTTGCTTAAAGGGCTTGTACTGAATGTTTAACTTTTGGATGATATTTGTCGCACCATGAGCTGCTTTACTTGGTGTTGGTTATTGTTTTGATGAAACGTTATTTGGATGTTAATGAATGATGAAGTTTGCTCATGTTTAATGTTTAATGTTGTTTTGTTCATTGTTTTTATATTTTGCCTTGACATTGTAAGAGCTTTTGAGAGATTGACTGGTGCCTCGCCAAAATATTCCTAGACTTTGTAAGAGCTTTTGAGAGATTGTCATTTTTCTAGGAATAGATACCTAATATCGAGAGAGTTAGGGTAGATCTACGTGAAAAATGAAACTAATCTAGGATGGTGAGGTTCTAAGCTGCCTTAGAGATAAAGGGAGGGTTTTATTCGACTAAAAGGGTTAACTACTTGAGTAGGATAGACAACGACTACAGTTTACTCTAAGGGGTATTTCCACAACAACAGTTTGACAAACCAAGGGTTATCGTTCACGCCGAGTAGTATTGCTATAGAAACCGATCTTGAATACTCCAGTAATCCTGTCGGGCAACCTAAGCATAACAAACTAAGTCATTCTAGACATAGAAACATTTCTGGCCATAGCAAAACCAACCTAAGTGTTCTATAAAAAGTCTGATTGTGTAAGGTTTTTCTGAATATATTGAACTCAACACTTTTATTTTTCTTGACAATTTTTAGTTGTTTACTTTTGCAAATTTTCCTTGCCTCGACCAAACTTTTCTGCACAACATACTTCACAATATTTCTTGCCTTTACAGTACTTTTCCATTTATATCCTCTGATACTAATTGTTTTCTGTTTCGACAAGAATTTCAAGACCATCTCATGACATCTAGTTCCAACTATAGTAAAACATCAATAATTCCCACCAATCCCTGAGAAGACGATAACTCTACTTACTACTATATTACTTGCATTGATTTGTACACTTGCACGAATTTTTCTTGCCTTATCATATATATTCACAAGCGATCAAGTTTTTGGATCTGTTGCCGGGGATTGGCAACGGGAGGAATTTTGATAATTTCTGCTATAGCAAATTTTTATTTTCTTGTCATATTTTCTTTCTTTAGTTTAACTCATTTATTTTCTTTATTTTCTTTTGATGGTTTTTGTCGTTGCATGAATCTGAGATCTGCTGGTAAATCATTAGAACCGTTCGACTCTGAGATTGAACAATCATTCAAACAAAGGCGACGTAATCAGCGTGTCAGAGATTATATGAACGACTGCAGTATCAAGCTAACAATAATATGGAAGATCAGACATATCCGATGTAGCGGTAAATAATTGTTGTCAACTGTTTTTAGTAGAAACATAGTTAAGCTTTACATATCCACCATTCACCTTTCAGAGATAAAATGTTTATCGATCTCTACATGCTTCGTTTGATCATGATGAATTGGATTTTTTGCAATACTTATGGGAGACTTGCTATCATTTTGAAGTTTAAAATATTTGTTGTCACACAACTCAAGCTCAACTAACAACCTTTGTAACTAGATTCCTTTACAAATTCCAAGTGTTATCGCCCGAAACTTTTTTTCCGCGCTACTTTAAGAAACCACAACTTGTTTTTTTAATCCTTCAAGTTATAAGATTTCCCAAAACAAATGTACAATAACCTATGGTATACCTTCCATCAATCAATTCTCCTGTCCAACTTAAATCTGAATAAATTTTCATTCTATCCTAATTTTTCATGAAAATTAATCTATGTCTCAGTTTCATTTTAAAGTATCTTAGGATTCGATTCAAAACCTATAAATGTTCTTCTCTTAGGTCATTGATGTATTAACTTACTATTTTGATAGGAAAATCTATATCAGGTCTAGTAAGCGATGAATAGATTAATTTACCTACTAGCCTTTGGTGTCGTTATTTGTTCAGAGAACTTCCCATTTCCTCCCTTCTTAGTTTTAGATTTACTTTCATGATAGTTTCTATTGGCTTGTATTCTTTCATTCATGTTTTATAACAGATTTAGGATATACTTCCTTTGATTAATGATTATCCCCTCTTTCGATCTTGCAACTTCCATACGTAAGAAGTATCACAAAGCACCTAAATTTTTAGTCTCAAACTCACTCATCAGTAAATTCTTCAAATCTTTCTATCTCCATAGAATCATCAATTGTTAAGATGATATCATCCACGTAAACAACGAACATTTTCTTTTTCTTATTGGATGTCATTTTTACAAACAGAGTGTGATCATATTGAAATTGCTTGCAACCATCCTATATGATCATCTTTGTGAACCTGTCAAACCAGACCCTTAAGGACTGCTTAAGACCATACAAGGACTTTAGTAATTTGTATATTTGTCAATTTCATATACCACTCTTCAAATTTGGTGGAATTCCATATAAACATCATCCTCCAAATTCCCGTTTAGGAAAATATTTTTGATGTCAAGTTGATGGAAAACCCAATCTTGATTGACCAACAATGATAGTTATACCCTTACAGTGTCTAGTTTCGCCACATGAGCAAAGGTTTCTTAATAATGCACTCAATAAGATTCAATGAACCCTTTAGCTCCAGACTTGCCTTGTATAATTCAATACTACAATATATCTTATGCTTCACCGTAAACACCCTTTTACAATCAATCGATTTCTTATATTTAGGGAGATAAACTATAACCCCAAGTATTATTATTTTTCACTTCTTTCAGTTCTTTTTCTACCATTTTTTTTTCACTTAGGATCCCTTAATTCTTATTCAAGTTTCTACAATAATAACACTGTCTACATTAGTTGTAAAATTATTAAAACAATACATTAGCTTTCCAAATGCAACAAATTTATTAATCGGATGATTTGTGAATCTCTTTACTCCCTTCCTCTATGCAATTGACAAATCATTATTATCAATCAGGGCATTTAATTTAGTGGGAAAAATGATCACCTTCTTCATTTTTTGAGGAAGTCGGGCTTTATTTCGACTCTTCACAGTGTTCATGTTGTGTGGGAGTCTCGAGAATCAGTCTTTGCCTTCTTTTGTAAATAAGAAATTTGATTTTTTTTGATGGAGAAACCTGCAGTAAATTTGGCATTTTTTCTGGCTGTTTCGATAAGTTTTCGAGTTCTGCTTGGTTTGGTTCTTCTGACTAGTTTGGTGTGTTTGGTTCAGCTGACTTATTTGGTTAGTTTGGTTCAGCTTGATGTTTGACTATGAATGGATGGTGGTCGAATAACAACAGCTATAAAGTAGACTAAAAAACTAAAATAGATAAAGACTTCCCTTGAATTATAGATTTGAGCGATAAAAGTATTTTTTTAAGTAAAGTAACATCCAACCAAACAAAATATTTTTTTAGTACTCAGACAATAACATTTGAATCTATCTTGAGTTGAAGAATACCTAAGAAACACACACTGAACTGCTCTAGAATCCAACTTAGACGTGGATTTATCATGGTTATAAACAAACACAATGCAACCAAAGATTTGAAAAGGTAATAAAGAAGGCATATATTTAAAATTTGGAAAATGCTGAAAAAAATATCTCGTGGACGTTGAAACTGTAAAGGTTTACTGTGCTTTTGGTTATCAAATACGTATAAGTTAAAAAGGCCTCCCAAAAATACTTATGAACATTTGTAGAAAATATAAGTAACCTCAAGAATATGCTTATTTTTCCACTCAGTTATCCCATTTTGTTTAGGGGAATTGACACAAAAAGTAAGATGAACAATGCCCTTTTCCTTAAAGAATGACCCAAGATGTTGGTAAAATACTCACTACCATTGCCAGAATGAAATATCTTAATAGAACTTTGAAATTGGGTGTTGACCATTGAAAAAATGAAACCGTACAAAGATATCACTAGCCTTAGACTTAGTTTTCATGAGAAAGGCCAATGTAGTGCGAGTGTGATCATCAATGCATGAAATGAACCATCAAAACCCATGCAAAGTTACTACCCTAGACGAACCCCAAATATCACTATAAATCATGGCAAACAGTTTGGAGGATTTGTTTGGAGACGGGTGATAGACACTTTTGGTTTATTTAGTAATATGACAAATATCACATGAGAAAGTTTTTGGACTTTTATTGATAAACAAGTGTGGGAATAATTTTTTAAGATAAAAGAAACTAGGATGTCCTAAATGAAAATGCAACAACACAATATCTATGTAAGGTTCAATTAAGGATGATGTTACATGAGCAAAATGTGATAAGGAATCAATATAAGCTTGAGGTTGAAATGGCATATTTGTTGTAAGCATGTAAAGACCCCAGAAGCTTAGCTATGTCAATCACTTTCTCTGAGCTCGAATCCTGAAATTTACAATAATCAAAGTTAAATTGGGTAGTACAGTGTAAATTAACAGACAACTTACAAACATAAATAAGATTGTAAAAGAGATTAGGAACATAGATAACATATTCTAAAAGGATATTTGGGTTTATCTAAACTGATCCATGGCCTACAATACTAGAACAAGAACCGCCTGCTATTCATATATGAGAAGTAGACTATGCTGCTTGAAAAGTCTGAAAAAGCCAAAGATCACCTGTCATATGATCACTTCCCCAAAATCCACAATCCACGTAGGAGTTTCAATTTTGTTAGCTGAAGTAGCAAGGGAAATTCTACCTTAAGGAGTCGAAGAAACATGCATTGATTTAGAGGTAATATTCAACTGTCCAAATAATTATTGTAACTCCTCGATCTGTTTCTTACTAAATGAGCTATCGTGCAGGCCATTATTCGAGGCAAGATGCCCTTGTAACGCTCTGAATCCCGGGTTAGAAGTATTGGGCTAACCTGAGATGGGCCTTGGTTTAATTCCTTAACTTGTAGGAAGCCTTGAACCAAATTAAAGAAGATTTGAGCGTGAGGTAAGCCCAACAGAGATTAAAAAAGGGTGTTTTTAGTTTGTAACCAAAATCAGGATGACCAAAAGAGCAATTACACCATTGAGGATTTCAAAAGCTGAAAACCATTTTATGTACAATGATCTCATATCTGATTTCTTTCTCTCTCTCTTTTCTTCATCTTTGTATTTTCTCTCAAACTCCTATATCTTCTTCATCTTCTTCCTCAACTCTCTAAGTAAAGGTGAGAGCTTTAGTTACCTTCAGGTATTTTCCAACAACATCAAGGTAAGAAACAAATTCAATACTCCCCGATCTTTCTTTTAAGTTCTCAAACCACTCATTTCACCATAGTTATAAAAAATGGGATTTAGAAGGGTTTAATAAATTAGATGGTTCCAATTCGTTTTTCAGATATTTCTAACCTTAGGAAATGTTTTAAAACCCTCTTAAACCCTAACAAAAATAGTAATGCTTGCAATTGGTTTTGCTTACTGTAAGAGGTTGGAGAAGGCTCTAAAGCTAGGGGAAGGAAAAGCATACTTTGGGCTAAGTCTTTGACGTTTCCAGCAGCTTAGCATCAAAGGTAACTCACTTTTGACTCAATTATACCATGTGTAAGTCATTTAGATGAAATGTAGTAGGTTGCATGAGCTTGAAGAACTCTCATGGTAGATTTCATGTTTTAGAGTTATAAATATGTTTAAAGTCCTATTTATGCTCATTTGTATCTATATAAAACATTAATAATGTTTGGGGACCTCACTAAGGTCTTTGAGATGGAAGAATATGAATTTTTGCACCTATTTTTATGGTCTTTGCAGGTTGAGTTTTGATACTAGAAGGATAGTATCGAAACTTGTTCTTCTTCTCAGCAAACTCATGAGTTTGTAGGCAAGACTATCGATACTTTGAGTCATAGTTTCGAAACTCTCAGAAAGTATCAAAATTAGACGGTCCAAAATGTTTAAAAGTATCAATACCTTTATAAAATGTCAAAACTTTTGCAGGAGTATCGATACTCTTGGGCTAATAGAGATACTTTCAGTCTGTTTTGGGGAAAAAGGACAATTTTTAAGGGACTTAGACTCAAGGTACCCCAACACTTCAGTATATCCTCAAATAAGGCTTCAAGCGAGAAGAATAATAAATATAAAAATAGTAGAAACAAAATATAGCTAGGTTTACATAAAAATAGTGTTGTTTGATGCTCGGGAAATAATCAGGACACCCAAGTTCCTTTTAGCATAAATATGACAGTCAGTGGATCGAAGTCAGTTCCACTGCACTTCAGCAGCCGACTGAGCACCAGATGCCCCAAGACTCGATGGAATAAGTCGATGGGTGCACGCTTCTGATGTAGAATTTTGGATCTCAGCCAGGAGTACCCGATGGTGCTTCGGTAGTGCTAGAGGGGTGCATGAGCTCTGAGATGGTGCATGATCTCCGAGATGCAGAATCCCTCAGCCGCACCATGATGCCAGCCACAGATTAACAACCTAGTAGTTGTATACTCATACATGTGCCACTTTCCATTTCATATAGTGAACGCATATAATATAATATAGTTTTTCATGAGGCATTGAGCTCGTAAGATCGACGTTCGGAATGTGATTTCATGCGCATGTTCTTAGGGGTAGATTATGGGGAGCTATCGTCATTAGATATTCTAGTACAGTAGATCAGATTTCCAGAGACCTTTCAAAGTAGGTCTTGAGTCACCTTTAGAGGGCATGTACTGTTATGGACTCATATTATGTTTTCAATTGTAACTCTTTTTGGAACTCAGTATTTTGTATTATTTTTGTGGATGTATTTTGGGAGCTCCCCATTATTTGTAAACCCAATTTATTACTATGTTTTTATATTACATTATGGATGTCTAAAATTCAGAGGTTTACAAGCAGTTTTAAAATAAATTTTTTGGGTCACCATTTCAGTAGTCCCGTGTAACATTGTAATCCATAGATCTTTGGGTCTAACTAGACTAGGGTGTTACATCCCTTAAGAATCACAATGTTGATTCGACTTCGAAGATTTCACATCGGCTGATTTTCCATGCAACTTCCAACAAAAGTCTCGCACATGGCCACCTTCTATAGTAATCACACCGAGGTTTTCCCTTCTTTGGGTAAGAATTATGTTGAAAATGTGTTTAATGCTGACCCTTCAGCCGCCATATGATCATGAAGCATAATATGGCGTCAACTTTCTTCCCTTCAAAGTTTAGAAAAAACCTCCCGGATCGAAAGAAGAGGTTTAATACCCAACACTCTCCTCCGGACTTCATCGAAATCTTTATTCAAACTAGATAAAAATTGAAATATACGACGCTTCTCAAGAACTTGTTTTATCAACCTAACATCATCTCCACACCGCTAGTCATAAGATTAAAACAAATCAATAAGTTGCCATAACTAAGACATGAGGTTAAATTATTGAGCGACAGTTAAACCGTTCTGTTTGAGGTTCTTAACCTGACTTTCAATCCCAAACAGAGCTGTCGAATTCTCCACATTCGAATAAGTGTCCTTCGCAACACTCCAAATTTCAACAGTCGTATTGTATATCATAAAGTTCTCCCCCACTTCAGGAAGCACAGAGTTTATCATCCTTGACATAATCATGGTATTTTCACTAAGCCATTTTGAATACTCTGAATCTGTAGCAGCTGGAATTGACATAGTTTCCAAAAGCAAATGTTGTTTGCGTCGGCCAGTGATATAAAACCGAACAGACTAGGACCATGGAATATAGTTGTTGCATTTAATCAGTGACAAGTAATAGAGGTAGAGGATGTATCGGTTAGGGTTGTTAGTGAGGGATGAATGATAACATCATAAATAGCCTCAGAGTCATCTTTGGCAAGGGTTGCAAATAGGATCGATAACCTAAATTGATACCATATAGAAAATAGGACTATAGTAAAGTGAGAATAGAAAATAAAGGTAAGGTAAATTGAAAAACTTCACTGTCGTGTGTTACATTGATCAAGTTACAAGTTTAATAATTTACACAGTAGGTAAGAGTAAATATTTAATCTAAACTAAACTACCCCTTATAGTTTTCATTATCTACATAATCTACTAAGAGTTAGTGTCCCACTAAACTACTAACATATATACAAGCTAAACTACTTATCGAATAACTTAGAATTTGAAAATAGTTTAGGATGATATGGTTCAAATTTAGTCAAACAAATTAGACTTAAAATGAAGGACAAATTAAAGGAATAATGAAATCATACAAAATCAAAGGATTAACTTAAAAATATATATAAAACAGAAATTAAATATACATAGACATATTCTACAAGGTTTAGGAGTACAAGGTTCAAATTTGATAAAATATTTTGAAAGAATAAGAAAATTAAAAACCGTATCGCAAATCTATATATATATGTATGTATATATGAGTTTTGGTTGGATCAAAGTAAAAGAAAGAGAAAACAATGTTCCGAGGAAAAGAACTATCAAAAGCCATTTTCTTAAAAAAAATGCTTTTCTATTTTCTTAAATTAGATATTAATTTTATTTAAGATGTTATATCATCAACATAAATGGGAGCTATTAACGAAGTGATCATTTTGTTATATTTTGATAACATTAATGACCATATTATAACTTTTGTTACTTTAATGATTAAATAAAAAAACTTATACAAACATCAACGACTATTGTTATAGTTTAGCCGATAATTTTATATATCCACCCGTACTATTCCAAACCTAAACTTTAAAAAATTCAATAATAAATTTAGATTTCTAGCAAAAATTCCAAGTTGGGTACAGTTTAATTACTACAAGTTTTTTTTTCTTTTTTAATTTTAAATTGTTCTCTAATGAATGATGGAGATCAAACAGTGGATATTTAAATCAGACTTAATTTGGTGACTTATGTCATAAAATAATTTAGTAGTTAAAGGGTTGTTTTCATTATTTTCATAAAAATGACCAATAATTCATAGTTAATTAAATAAACAATAACAAAACCAATGATTTACTGCCTTTATTACTATGGGTCGCCCGCAAACTTTAATCTACTTTTTGTAACTATGACCCTCGGCCACAAGTGTAACAATCAGTGTCTCATCCAATTTTGTTATGATAGTGTGTACTAATTTCTTTTATTCAAATTAATAATTATGTTTAATACGTCAAAATGTAAATTCAAAATTTAATTTAGTTAATTCATTCTCTTATGTTTAGTTAACCAAAGAATGTTATTATTTGAACCCATAAAGTAACCTCAATAATAAAACGAGATTGTTTTCTCCCTAAAGATCTTGAGTTTGAACAGCTATATTTACAAAATATGTGTACGTTTTAAGAAAATTTTGAACGTATTTAAATACACATTAATTTTGTTCTAACTTTTTAGTTAGGCACAACTATATCATGAGAAAGTTAATTATGGTGATATTATAATAATAATTTCTTGTACAACAGTTTCTCAAACATAAGGGCAAAACCATGCATATATGATCATACATAAAAAAAAAGGCATTATTATTTTGAACATGCCACAACTTTAAATACATTGGCAAGGTCTCTTTCTAGCTACTCATCTCCTCTTTCAAAACGAAGCTTCATGCAATGGAGGCCTTTGGGAGAAGCCAAGGACAACCAAAAACAGCTAAAATTGTCCTAATAGTAATCTTTGTCACCTTAGTTTTCCTCACAATAATCCCTGCATTTTACCCTCTCCTAGGGTATCCTCTGTACCTCTTAAAGGCTTCATCCCCCAAGCCCTCGCCCGCCACCGCATACGACTCCCGAGAAGCCGAACTCCGTTCTTCGATAAGGATATCCGAAGGAGAGGACTGTGACATATTCTCAGGCGAATGGGTACCGAATCACAACGCGCCGTACTACACCAACACGACGTGTTGGGCGATACACGAGCATCAGAATTGCATGAAATACGGAAGGCCCGACACGGAGTTCATGAAATGGAAATGGAAACCTGATGGGTGTGAGCTCCCTGTTATGAACCCAGCTCAGTTCCTGGAAGTCGTTAGGGGAAAATCTTTGGCCTTTGTGGGTGACTCTGTGGGTAGAAACCAGATGCAGTCCTTGATATGCCTCCTTTCAAGAGTAAGTCACATTTGTTTTCCATCTATATATTTTTTACTACTTCACTCAACATATGTGATAATTACATATTATGGATTTAAACTTATAAACTTTATAATCACTTTATTTAAAAAGAAATAATTACGAAATATAGAGATAAATTCAAAAATACGTTTGAGTGTTAGTATACAAACCAATATAGTTCGTGAATTCTTAAAAAAAAAGTAATTTGTAGATGGATTGATACAAATCAAATATTAGGATAAACACAACCAATAAAATAAATAATAATAAAAAATTGAATTTTAAGATAGATATTTATATGCCTAAACAAAGGTTGGGTCCACTACTGCGGTAATATTATTGCACGGAAAATAAACCCCGGACAAACAATATACATACACTATTGCTTCATATAAGTTGATAAAAAAATTAATTAAAGGAATTGTAATGGGTTTTTTGTTTATAATGATTTTAAATCTTCATGTATTATTATTGAATTAAAAATACGATATTTAGCTCTAATTTTCCTGCTTGCACATATTTGCATGTATGCTTGTGAAGCAAAATTGCTAAAATGATTAACATATAGTTGTTGAAATTCTATCCTTAGATTTAATATTAGAGTTGATGCATCAAATATATATATATTTATGATTTTTTTTATATTTTAGGTGGTCCTAAAACATGTATCCAATCAATTTTAGTAAGTAGCAATGTTAGTTTACCTAAGCCAATATGTAAAATCAAAGCTTAGGTGAAATTAGGGGGTGGAATCTTTAGCAACCCAGTTCAATTATTAGTTCGCATAATTAAAAAGCATCATAAGTTTTATGTAAAGATATGACAGCTCGAAAATAAAATAAAAAGCTGAAAATATTGGGTTTTATAATATTATAATAATTTCAAACTATTCATACAGGGAAAAAATCATATTCTTTAAAATTATTCAGCTAGATACTAACAAAAACATAATGCCAAAAGAAGAAAAAAGGTGAACAAGCTAATAATTAAGACAATTTGATTTATATTCATTTTAATATTAATTACTTTTTTAGAAATAAAATGTTATGCAAATATAATATATTAATTTATATATATTTATATTGTATTTGTGCCACGAAAATAAAAGATAATGACACTATAAATTGAAAAATCGAAAATTCATTTTTTTAATAAAATGTAGTAAGACTAAAATGAAGTTATTTAAAAACAATGATGGAATTTTTAAAATAATTTTATTGTCTTCATCTCTAATAATTATTAAGATGCTGGCTGCTATCTAAATGTAGACATTTCATCTAATTGTATTTTTATGTCAAGTTTTACTTATGTTAACAAAAATGGCGAATTTGATACTTGATGGCACTAAAATCTATCATATTCCTTCCACGATGTAATATTTTTAAACATTTTTCTATTTTAAAAAAATAATAATAAATAATAAAGATTTGATAAGATTTCTTTTATTATGTGAATAAATTTAATTAAAATTCCAAAAATGAAATACTAATTATCATTTTTTGTATAAAATAAATTATGATAGAATGAATATAGTACATTAAATTTAAAGAATAGATTTATAATTAATATTTAAAATATTTAATTTAATTAATCGATTAATAAATTAGATATAAAAATTATATCAAAAATAAAAATGATAGGATAAAGAAAATAATAAGAATGGAGATGTTTCTTTAATGACATGAATACGCTAGGTTTGATATTGAATGATTAAATATTTGCTTTTGAATAATTATCACTACAAAACGATTCCCATCATGGCCAGTGGTCACAAAATAATTTAATAATTATTAAAAAAAAAGCAAAAAACCGAATAAAAATAAGTTTTCAAATTTATAAAATAAATTCTATATACATTTTAATTGAAATATTTTATAAATTAATTATATACAATTGAAGAATTCTCTGTTAGATTTCGTCTCTCAGTCATTCAAAATCTAAGGTTAGTTAAATTCTAATGGTAAACTGAACTATAAATTTTATTTGTTAATTCTCCTTTCAGTCTGTTGGATTAATAATAATAATAATAATAATAATAATAATAATAATATTATTATTATTATTATTATTATTATTATTATTATTATTATTATTATTATTATTAGTATTAGTATTATTATTATTAGTATTATTATTGAAGTTGACGTATTTGCATACAGTTATAGGTAACATGGGCTCGTTTGTCTGGTATAAACTTGCTCATAGATTTTTAATATGTTTTGTCGCCAAAACATTAAATTATTTGGTCTAAATTCTATCTGTATCCGATAATGTTTTGCTTTGATCCACACCATAGGTTGCTTTGTTATTCATCATCGACTCTTCCCAGTACTTACTGGATAACTGGATAAGGTTTAAACCACTAAAAATCTTTTGCTATTAAAGACTAATACAATATTGGAATAATATTTTTTTAATATTTATATTATTAAACTTAAATGAAATTATTATTAAATAATAAGTTATTGTTTCAGGTTGAATATCCAATAGATGTTTCGCAAACACCAGACGAGAGATTCAAACAATGGAAATACGTGACTTACAATTTCACCGTTGCATACTTTTGGACACCACATTTGGTGAAATCAGAAGAAAGAGAGGACAACAGCGGTCCGACGCAGACCGGACTTTTTAATCTCTATCTCGACGAATTCGACGAACGATGGACAACCCAGATCGAAGAATTCAACTACTTAATCATCTCCGGTGGCCATTGGTTTTATCGTCCGTCGGTTTTCTACGAAAATCATCGGATCGTGGGTTGCCATTACTGTCTTATTGAAAATGTCACGGACTTTACCAAGTTCTATGGGTATCGAAAGGCTTTCAGGCCGCTTTTAAAGCTATTAACAACTTGGAAAACTACAAAGGCATAACGATTTTAAGAACATTCGCACCACCACACTTCGAGAATGGATTGTGGAACAAAGGTGGGAATTGTGTGAGAACGAAGCCGTTCCGAAGCAACGAGACCGCATTGGATGGTGATAACATGGAGTTTTATATGATTCAAATCGAGGAATTCAAAACCGCCGAAAGAGAAGGTAGAAAGAAAGGGAAGAAGTATCGGTTAATGGATACGACGCAAGCGTCGTTGTTGAGACCGGACGGTCATCCGAGCCGATACGGACATTGGGCACATGAAAACGTGACATTGTACAACGATTGTGTGCATTGGTGCTTGCCTGGTCCGATTGATACTTGGAACGATTTCTTGTTTCAAATGTTGAAGATGGAAGGAGTAAGATCACATAAGGAGATGCTTTTGAGAGGTGACAGAAGAATGAGATTCTAATAAATATTTTAAGTTTGTTTTGCCTTTTAATGTTTATTATTTGTTTCTAATTGTTTATTGTATGGTTAGTACTTTTGTTATTGATAATTCATGTAAGTTGGGTCGAAATTTTAGTAAGAACAATTAGAATTTCTAAGAGTGTTCTTAGAATTTCTAAGAGTGAATTAGAGTATGTTGATAATGCTCAATTGAGTATCGGATAATGCTCATTCAACTAGCATTGTAAATATGCTCAAAATTGTCATTTCTTGATAATGCTCAATGTTGATAAAGATAATGCTCATTCAACTAGCATTGTAAATATGCTCAAAATTGTCATTTCTTGATAATGCTCAATTTTGATAATGATAATGCTCATTCAACTAGCATTGTAAATATGCTCAAAATTGTCATTTCTTGATAATGCTCAATTTTGATAATGATAATGCTCAAATTAGGTTATTCCATTAGTATTGGAAATGACAATTTTGCCCTCACTATTTAGCCTATAAATAGTGAGCAATTTCATTCATTTTGATATATCTCAAGCAAACATATGCTTTGAAATACTCCTATCTTTTGAGTGTTGTTTGAGTTGATTGTTGTTTGAGTTGAGTGTTGTTTGAGTTGAGAGAAGAGCAATACCACCAAGTTCACTCCAGTTTTCGGGTGTACGAATTCTTGGAGAGTCGTGTTAACCTCGGGGAACGGTCCACCTACTGTAGCGATTATAAACATCGGGGCGATTTCGTTTCTAAGGCAGTGGTTTTATCACGACACGGTTTATCAATATGTTTCTTTTAAATTAATATTTATTTTTCCTGTCAGTGCTAACGGTGTTATTTTGCAGTCCATATTTCCAACAATTTAGAAACGAATTCCTTTATACTGCAACCATGACAACATCTTTGAGCAAACTGATTCTCGATTTTACCAAGCTTGATGCACTTGATGGAAAGAATTATAGAAGATGGTCCCAAAGAATCCTGATATTCTTCGAGCAGCTTGATCTTGACTACATGCTGCTCAAGCCACCAGCTATCATGCCGCCAACCCCAGCTACCGGTAATGATGCGTATACGGTCCTGAATGATGATGCCTTAGCAACTGCAGTCATGCACTCTCTACCTACGAGAAATACGAGAAAGACAACAAAACGGTGCGAGGACATCTGCTCAGTCACATGTCAAATAAATTATTTGATATGTTCCTTAGAGAAAGGAGCGCCAAGGCAATATGGGAAACTCTAGAGAAAAAGTATGGTGCGGACAATGCGGGATCAAAAAGTACGTTGTCGGTGAATGGCTTAAATTCCAGATGACAGACGACAAGCCGATAATGGATCAAGTCCATGACTATGAGAACTTAGTCGCTAACATCATTGCCGAAGGGATGCAAATATGTGAGGTATTGCAAGCCAATATTCTCATTGAGAAGCTGCCCAAGTCCTGATCCGACTATCGCAATTCTCTTAAGCATAAGAAGAGAGAAATTTTACTTGAAGAGTTGGTGGGCCATATGAAGATTGAAGAAGCCAATTGTTTAAAAGATAAGGTTACTAATTCTCTGAGTAATTTATCTTTTAAAGCTAACTTGGTTGAGTCTAGATTCAAGAAACGAGGGGATCAAGATAAGAAGACAAAACCTCAGAAGGCTACCAACTTCAAGAAGTCAGAAAGGCCAAACCTAAAGGAAAGACATTCAAGTGCTATGTTTGTGGTTTAGCCGGCCACAAAGCTTACCAATGCAAACACCACTCAGACCGCCAGAATGACAACAAGCGCAAATGCATGTTGTAGAAGAAGATGATGAAATCATTGCTGCGGTGGTCTCAGAAGTTAATCTGGTGGAAAATAGTTCGGAATGGGTAGTTGACACTGGCGCTTCGAAGCATTCTGCGCAAGGAAGGAGTTTTTCACTGAATTCGAGGATGGGAACACAGGTGAACGTGTGTACATGAGGAACTCTAACAGCTCTGAAGTGCTAGGCAAAGGCAAGGTTTTACTCAAGCTGACTTCTGGTAAAACTCTGGCTTTAAATAATGTTCTGTATGTACATGCCTTGCGTAGAAATTTGATAAGTGGTGGGCTTCTGAATAAGGCAGGCATTAAGTTAGTTTTTGAGGCAGATAAACTTATACTTTCCTAAAATGGTGATTATGTTGGGAAAGGGTTTTTAAGCAATGGTTTATTTGTCATAGAAACTCAATTTAATGAAAATAAAGCTATCACTTCTACTTAAATTGTTGAATCCATTGATATGTGGCATGCTAGATTAGGACACGTGAATATTCATGCTTTAAAGAAATTGATGAATATGAATGTTCTGCCTAAACTAGACACAACTAGCTTTAACAAATGTGAGATTTGTGTATAAGCTAAGCATACTAGATCTCACTTTAAGACTATTTCTAATAGAAAGACTGAGCTGTTAGAACTCATTCATACTGATCTAACAGATTTTAGAAACACTGAAAGTAAAGGAGGAAAACACTTCTATATACCGTTTGTAGATGATTATTCAAGATATACAAAAGTTTACCTCCTAAGAACTATAATGAAGCTGAAAATTTCTTTCTTATTTATAAGGAAGAAGTTGAAAATCAGTTAGATAAGAGAATCAAATGGGTTAGATCTGATAGAGGTGGTGAATATGGAACTAATTTCTTAAAAGATATTTGTGAAAATAATGACATCATTCATGAAACTTCAGCCCCCTATTTTCCTCAACAAAATGGTATAGTCGAAAGGAAAAATAGAACTTTAAAAGAGATGATGAATTCTTTACTAATAAGTTCAGGGTTATCATATAATATGTGGGGGAAACCATTCTATCGGCAACTCATATCTTGGACCGAGCTCCTCATAAGAAATTAGATTATACCCTATATGAATTGTGGAAATGATACACTCCTAATTTACAATACCTGAAAGTGTAGGTGTGTCTGGACAAAGTGGGTTTGCCGACTTTAAGAAGTCCATCATCGGACCTAAAACCGTTGATGCAGTGTTTATAGGGTGTGCTACGAATAGTGTTGCATACAAATTCATGTTTTTACAAGATTATTCTATTTGTGAGTCAAGAGATGTTGTTTTCTTTGAAAATACTTTTCCTTTAAAGGAACCGAGACAAATAGAATATATTTCATCAACTTCTTCTAGTAATCCTGCTAGGTCTTCTGAACAAATTATTTTTGAGCCTAGAGGAAGTAAAAGGCAAAGAGTTGGAACCTCTTTTGGACCAGACTTTATTACTTCCTTTATTTCTGAGATAAATGATTTAGACTCCATTTCAGATCCTATAGCTGAAATTTTTCTGTTAGATGAGGATCCTAAAACTTTTGAAGAAGCTATAAGATCTATCGATGCAAGTTTCTGGAAAAGCGCTATTAATGATGAACTAGAATCGATAATGTCTAATCATACTTTGGAATTATTTGACTTGCCTAAGGGATTTAAACCAATCTGCAATAAATGGGTCTTCCGGAAGAAACTGAGGCTAGATGGTTTGATTTAGTGGTACAAGGTAAGGTTAGTCGTCAAAGGGTTCACTCAAAGGTTTGGTTTAGATTACTTTGATACATACTCTCCCGTTACGAAAATCTCAACTATTCGTGCATTATTTGCGCTAGCCTCTATTCATAAGTTGTTGGTACATCAAATGGATGTTAAGACTGCATTTTTGAATGAGGATTTAGATGAGGAGATTTATATGGAGCAGTCACTAGGTTTTAAAGGACCTGGTATGGAAGGCAAAGTCTGTAGACTTAAAAAGTCACTTTATGGGCTTAAGTAGGCTCCTAAACAGTGGTATGAGAAATTCCATAAAAATATTCTTAGTTTTGGTTTTGTTGTGAATGGTTCGGATGTTTGTGTGTATTTGAAGATGTTTGGCACTAAATGTGTCATCATAAGCTATATGTTGATGACATGTTGATTTTCAGTTATAACATTGAGTCCATTAACAACGTAAAAAATTTCTTGACCACAAAGTTTGAGATGACAGATTTGGGAGAAGTCGATGTAATTTTAGGAGTCAAAGTTATCAAAACTGAAAATGGATTTTCTTTAAATCAAACACATTATATAGAGAAAGTGCTAAAGAAATTTGACAGTTTTGATGTCGTCCCTGTTCAAACTCCTTGTGACCTAACATACATCTCTTTAAGAATAAAGGAAGTAGTGTTTTCCAAACTGAATATGCTAAATTAATCGGAAGCTTAATGTTCTTAATGAACTATACTCGACCTGATATTGCTTATGCTGTGAGTAGACTGAGTAGATATACTCATAATCCAAGTAGTGAACACTGGATTGCTCTTAAACGCTTACTGAAGTATCTTAAGGGTACTTTGGATTGGAAACTTGAGTTTGTTGGCTTTCCTGCGGTACTGGAAGGATATTGTGATGCCAACTGGGTTTCTGATAATGATGAGGTAAGCTCCACGAGCGGGTATGTTTTTACTTTAGGTGGAGCTGCAATCTCGTGGAAATCATTAAAGCAGTCTTGTATTGCTATTTCTACCATGGAGTTAGAGTTTATAGCTCTTGACCTAGCTGGGCAAGAAGCCGAGTGGCTCAGAAGCTTGTTAGCAGATATTCCATTGTGGGGAAGACCGACTCCTCCGATTTCTTTATTGTGTGATTCACAAGCTGTAATATGTGTGGCTAAAAACCAAGCTTACAATGGTAAGAAAATACACATTCGCATAAGACATGAATCAGTTAGACACTTAATAAAGAATGGAGTGCTCTCTTTAGAGTATGTGAAGTCGGAAAGGAACCCGGCAGATCCACTTACCAAGGGTTAAGTAGGAAGCTGGTCTTAGATTCGTCGAGGGGGATGTGTCTAAAGCCCATTGGTTGAGGAATTCATGGTGGATACCCAACTTAGTTATCTAAGTTCCATGTGGTCAAACGAAACCTAGAAAGACTCATAGTGCACATTCCTACTGCCTATCCCTATGATGAATAATGTGCATGCCCAGGATAAGCTTAATTGCTCTTAATAAATTCATAGCCCATGCTTTGGGTGGTCTTAGTGAGAAAGATTTGATGAATTTACCGATTTTGGTTGAATATTTATTCTTAATAAGTTCATAACCCAGAGTTGAGTGGGTATTTCTAATCGCGAAAGACTAGATGAACTTACCACTTGAGAGGATGAGTTTTCTTAAACTCTTAATGAATTCAAACCCAAGAGAATGGGAGTTCCTAGTGAGAAGGACATATTGAATTCACCGAATTATGAGGTTGAATATTTATTCTTAATGATTTCTTATCCCAGAGTTTGGGTGGTTCATTTTTAATGAACTTGAAGAAAGTCACCATACCCTTTATGTGGTTGAGCTATTATAAAAGCTCTTAATTATTTCATAGCTCAGTTTGAGTGGTTTATGTTGAGATAAACTTGATAAAATAACCCACGTAAGTGAGAAGGATTAGCCACCTTCTATGAAAAACATTGGGCCATTTTTCTAGTATACTTATTAGAATCCTGAGGAAAAAGGGCTAAACATATATACGCTTTTGTATATACTCTTTGTAGACACATCGAGGACTTTGGTGGATGAAGGGGTTAGTTGTGTGTTATGAGTTTACCCCCATCTTAGAAAGTTCAAGACTAGTTTCACTTATATAAGAGAAGGATTGTTCATCATCATTATGTACTAGTTCCAGATACGTTCACTAGTGCTTAAGCAACTAATCTCGCTATTGCTCTTCTCATGTTCTAACTTCATTGCTCTCATCTTTACGAAATAATTCTTTCGTATTAGTAGGGTAATGTTGATAATGCTCAATTGAGTATTGGATAATGCTCATTCAACTAGCATTGTAAATATGCTCAAAATTGTCATTTCTTGATAATGCTCAATGTTGATAAATATAATGATCATTCAACTAGCATTATAAATATGCTCAAAATTGTCATTTCTTGATAATGCTCAATTTTGATAATGATAATGCTCAAATTAGGTTATTCCACTAGTATTGGAAATGATAATTTTGCCCTCACTATTCAGCCTATAAATAGTGAGCAATTTCATTCATTTTGATATATCCCAAGCAAACATTTGCTTTGAAATACTCATATCTTTTGAGTGTTGTTTGAGTTGAGAGAAGAGCAATACTACCAAGTTCACTCTAGTTTTCAGGTGAACGAATTCTTGGAGAGTCGTGTTAACCTCGGGGGAACGGTCCGCCTACTGCAGCGATTACACACATCGGGGATAATTTGTTTCTAAGGTTGTGGTTTTATCACGACACGGTTTATCAATCTGTTTCTTTTAAATTATTATTTATTTTTCATGTCAGTGCTAACGGTGTTATTTTGCAGTCCATATTTCCAACAGTCTTCCAGTGATCGAGTGTGTCATCAGAGTATTAGAAAGAATTCACGGTTATGAGAGTAGCAGGTTCGACCTTTTGCTGATATTCGAAGATTTTGAGCTGATAAAAAAAGTACAAAATAAAGGCTCTTGCCTTTGAGAAATTGGTTTGAACTTTGAAGGGCGATCGTTTGGTCTAAGGACGTGGTGTTAAAGAACCATCATGTATGATTGTCTCTTCAAGGAGTCAGGGCTCGTGTGGAGCTTTGAAACATTCACACTAAACAAAATCGATGTGTAAACATAGTAAAATATTTGTATAAAATCGGAGCTCAAAATATGATATAATCTAGATAAATTTAAAGAATAATAATTATAATGCTTCAGAATATTACACCGTAATTTTAGGCAACCTTAGGGAATCTTGCGTGTTACGTTTGTGCATGGTTAACCCTTTACCACCAGATCCAGTGGTGATTCGGCCTGTCATCCTGGTTGTTTTGGAGCAGTCAATTTCTCTGAAGGAGGAGGGTAGGCATCCGCTCAAGTTTGATCCAGCTACCGATCATACTAAGAAAGTTGACGTTTTTGTTAAGGTTTCAACCGATGAAGATAATCTCATGTAGGACTAAACAATGATTTCTTCTGAGGATATATAGGGTTCCGTAAATGACAATCGGTATAATGAAAATAGTCGTAAATGACAAGTGGTGATACTTGTCATTTACACCTATTTTCATTACATCGATTGATTTTTACCGTTTACATTGTTAATTTAGTTAAGAATCGATACTTTATATATGTGTATCCTTCAATTATTTTTATTATTATTACAATGTTTAGCCCTCAATTCTAGGGATTTTTGGCTGCCCTTGGTTGCATTTCCCGTATACCACCCAAATCATAAGTCTGAAACGTTTCTGACGCTTTAACTATTTGAGAATCAGATGCATCGCCATCAAGATTTTAAATATGCATATGCTTCTACATCAATTATGTTTCTCTTCTACGGTTTCGGTTTACGGTTATCCTATCTTTATGAGCTGGATGAAATGGATCCTATCCGAAAGACATTCTTCACACATCTAATCTTCTAGCTTGTGCCTCAAAATTATGATGGTCGAGATTTCCCTCGCGTTTCATGTAGGAAAGAAACAATGAAAATTAGGATTAATCAATGATAACATGAAAATTTTCTAAGTTAATAAGAAAATAATCTTACAAATGACATTTGATGTTACCTCCCGAGGCAATAAGCATGTTGTTGTTTGAAGGGAACAAAGGTTGGCAAAGCTCATATTTATAGTGGAACTCAAATTGAAATTAAAATTAAAATTAAAATTGAAATTGAAAATTGCATAATTGTTTCATACTATTCAAGTAACATGTGTTATCAGCCAAAAAGCAAGGAAATACAATACGGGTTCAGTTCAAAGCTGAGTTGATTCACAGAAATAAAGCAGTCACGCTAATGGAAGACAAGACAAGATAATCAGATTGGATTCTTTACAGTGTCCCATCAGAATGTGATCTTTACTGCATAAGTCACATGTTGTATTGTAGAATATTAACATACACATTTTTTGTTTTATATGTTTAAGTACATTAAAATTGAAAATAGTGCATTATGTGTATTGATACAAAATATACACACAATATAAGTAAACCAAACATACAAAACAATGTTATACATAACAATGTTCTAATAGTCTACCCATAAAGAAATTAAACTGAAGAAAAAGAGTTATTTCTGACAAAGTCTGGAACATTAGGCGCCTTCGAAAATTTTTCAAATACTCGCGTATGTTTCCTTTTACTGAGGACATATATAAATAATTGAAATTAGTAAACGAAACATGTTCAATAATGTAATAAGAAACCAATTTCGTATAAGTAGGCATAAATTTGTGTCATACCTAAAGCATTGTTATCATACCCCCGACCCGTACCCGACTCGGATATGAATATGAGGTGTAACATTGACTTTTCAATGCTTTGACTCTTTGAAAATCTGATTAAAATTTGACTTTTTATCTTTATTTTAGTGGTGAAGCCTTCGATAAAACAAGTTACTATAAAAATTAATATTAGACAATGAAAATAAATATTTTCATATATATACATAAACTCTAAATAGTATAGTTACAAAACAGATCAGAGCATTTGCGATTTAAACATTTGTAGTACATTTATAATACATGCCAAAACTTTCAAAATAAACAAAAAAATACCTACTGCTCAAATCGGTCAAATTTGATCTTATTAAAAGGGTATGTTGTCCTAACCTAGCTTTACTCTTCGAACTTCTTTGAACCTACGTGTGAAAACACTCGCACGCTAAGTCGAAATGAGCATAATAAAACATTAACACATTTGCTTAAACATTTCAAGAGAAACATTTAATATGGAAAACAAGATACATTTCATATAAATAACATATATTGTTATACATTGTTCACTTCATATTAACTTGTTTAAATAGCCCAACGCATATCACTGAGAACTCAAGGTATGTGAGTACTTTGAGGTTGTGCACTGTAATTGCAGTCAAAACTGCCGCGTAGAATTTGCACTGAATAGAATATGCACCGAAGTGCCACATAGATTTGTCTCGAAGGATCGCGTAGAATTGTCCCAAAGGACCACATAGAAACCCCCGACTCTTGGCATGCCAATTATACATCTACTTCTCATATTATATAATTTGGGCTTTAACCATTTAAGTATTTCACATAGCATTATTTAAATGATCATTTATTCAAATAGAACATATTTACTCATAGTAACGAAATCAAAACAGTGTTTCAGAAATACAATTTAGGTAAAACATTATAAAAATATTTCAGAAAATAATTCAAATTATTTTTCAATCGAAAACCTTCGAGGTTGGCTCATCGCAAGCCTTCCTCATATCGAATATAAAATAAGTAAGTTGCACTCACCTTTGCCTCACTTAAGCCCTAAGCAAAATCCTTTTCACTTTGATCAATCTCTTTACTACGTCGATTCGTTCGGTACTTGCTTTCGATCAAAATATACGCATTAACATTACCAAAATAAATATTGGAGCTCAATTATTTGATAATCAATAAGCATTTACATAAAGAAATAAAACCTAATTCACAATTTCAGGCTAAACAGTATCGACACTCTACACCCAGTACCAATACTTCCCTTCTATGGTATTAATACCTACCTCAGTACTGATACCTACCTCAGTATCGATACCTGATAACTCCGTAAAAAGACTTAATTCCTAGTCTTTTCACTTAAGTTATTTCTCGTCTAGACAAAGTATGAACTACATTTTAGTTGCATTTAGTTGCATATAGGTTATATTAGATTGTGGTGGATAAGTTTTGCTTAGGCAAGATTTATTTGGTTTGACTGAAGCTACTGAAGAGAAAGGGTTGTTTGGGTTGTGTTTGTGCAGGAATCCTACAGAGGAAGAACAATTCAGTCGTGACAATGTAAAAGTGAAGAGGCCAACATAACATATGAGAACGTGAGGAGCAGATTTATCTCGCCAAGGCAAGATTTATTTGAGGAAGTCTGAAGCAGGTGTGGATAAACCGCATATGTCACACACCAGCTGGATGACCTAATTCACATGCAAGAAAGCCTCAATTATTCTGACAGCCGCCTTTCCTTTTTAAGTTCGAGCAATTAATAACGGCTAGTTAAGGAAACTCCAAAAGTAGACAAAGACTTAGGAGGTCTTTCCTTATAAATAACCAGTCGTAGCCGCCAAATAGGGGAGGCAAGGAAGAAGAGAGAAGAGCTTCACCTAAGGAATGAGCAAGCAACTGCAGTGCTTTCCCACCGTCTACCCACCAACCTTCATTGGTGTCCTCCATAGCCAGACGATAGCAAAGAGGTGATCAGGCCTCGAGAGAGGGTGATCATCAAGGCAGGCGCGGTGCTGATCAGGATTGTCGCGACAGAGCCCCTGGTTTTGGGAGTCGTTCTTCTTTTGTTTTTAACTCTTTATCTATTTGAGGTTGTATTAAACGTTGAATCTTGGATGATCTTTGATAGCACCAGGAATGCTTTACTTGGTGTTAAACTTTGTTTTGCCTGAACAATATTTTTATGTTTATGAATGATGAAGTATGTTTCGCTTATGACTGTTTTGTTTATAGTTTAAATATTTTACCTTAGCACTGTAAGAGCATCGAGAGATAGCCTTGGGTTTTGGTAAAACATGTCTTGGCATTGTAAGAGCATCGAGAGATAGCCTTTTTTTTCTAGATAAGTGATTCTTAAATTTGAGAGAATTAAGATAGATCAACGTGAGTAATGGATTGCATCAGGGATGGTGAAGTTCTAACTTGTCTACCTTAGAGATAAGGAGTGAGTTTCAAACGACTAAAAGGGATAGATTCTAGAGTAGGAGAGACTATGTGTATAGTTAACGCCAAGAGGTATTACTGTAGCAACTGTCTAAGAATACCTAGTAATCCTGTCGGGCAGTTTTAGTGAGTCATAATAAGTCATTCTAAACTGAGAATATTTATTGTCGAGATAATGGTTTAGCATAAGTGCTCTGTGATACGTCTAAATATGTGAGGTTGTTTGCATTATATTTAAACCATCACTTATTTTATTAGTCTGCATTTTAATTTTGCCTCAACCAAACTTTTCTGAAATCATTGAATCATTTTTCTTAGTTCATTAATATTAGTTCTTAGGATAATACTTAGTAGGACTTAGCTTGTGACATTAGTTCTAGTTGTGGTAAAAATATATTTCTAATCCAATCCCTGTGGAGACGATACTCACTCACTACTATATTACCTGCATTGATTGTGTATACTTGCACAGATTTGCTTGCCTTAGCATATACATTTACAAGCGATCAATACCCAAATTGCATTCTAGAATTTCCTCTTCAATTACAGTATTGGTACCTTACTATTGGTATCGATACCCCCATTATCGATACTACCCCTTCAGTATCGATTATGTTCATCCGATTCAAACAGTATCATTACTGTTCTTACACTACTGATACCCTTGCCCAAGATTCACTTATTTCACTTTGAATTTTACCCAAAACTCACCTAAATCTCATACTTCTAACTCCATTCAAGCTCTTAAACTCAATAACATTTATCACAACCAACTTATATCCATTAAATTACCTTTAACATCCAAAATTTTCACTAGAACATTTAAAACTAAAAATCACACCCATTTTTCAAATATGTTTTCATTCCTTTCTAATACTTCAAACATCTTATTCAGACCTTTGACAAGTCAAATATATCTTTAAAATCCAAATACTAATCATTTTTCATCAACTCCCTTAAAAACCCATTTTATCAAATCATCATTAACTCATCAATCTCATAGCTTCTAATCATCTTTAAGCTTTCTTAACCTTCTATACCACCCAAAGACTTAAAACCAATTCAAAAATGAAAGAAACAACCAACTTCAAAATCACTTACCTTAGCAATAGAAGTTCGTGATAGAAATTAAGAAGAAAAGATGAAGAGAATGCTTCTAGGCCTTTATTTTCCTTTATTTTCTTCTTTTCCTTTTCCCTCACATGTTATATTATATAACATTAAAATGAATTTTAAATTCATTTCGTGCCAAAAGACCAATTTTCCCTTCCATACTTCAATCTTTAATAAAATATCCTAAATATAATTTTCCAAATCAATCCTTGAACATTTCAATTTATCAAAATCAAATGGCTAAATTTTAAATTCTTACACTTTAGTCACTAACCCGATGTTTAGGATAATACAATTGTCGTTACAAGATGAAGCATCAAATGGATGTTGACATATGTAATTGTTTGCTATATAAATACATAAATTATAAATCAACCAATGTATGAACATATAGCTTAAAAGAAAGAACATATGGAAAACATGTAACTTACTGGATTATAAATCATTTTTTTGGCTGAATCATCCACCAACAGTGTATTTCTCGGGTATTGAGGAAACGCATTCCAAACATCTTGCAGCTCTTTACAGTAGGTAACCGTATCTTTTGTTTTTTGCACTTTCCTTGATCCTGTTTATAGAAACATCAAACATAAATTTATAGGAATCATAAACAAATAAAAGTAAGCAACACAAAATGACATGCATCTTACCCAAATGAATATAAAGTGGTAACACAATAAAGGTAGTTTGTCAAGTGCACGATCAATATTATGCCTCAGATTGTTAACAATTTCTAAGATTAACATATAATTATAAATTATCCATTTATCTATAGTAATTCATTTGCTTAACAGTGCTTACCTCAACTTGGAAGACCAAATGGCAACAACAAAGTTTTCTAAACAAAAATAAAGAAAATTATCTACTCCTGGTCACAGTATAACATCTACAACATGAACAAAATGACATTAAAATTGTACGTTTATAAGTTAAAATAATGTATAGAAATGAACTAATTTAAAACCTTTGGGATTTTTTTGAAAAGAAAGCAAGGACTCATTGACATAAAAATGACAAGTTTTCTTGTCGTTATTGTTGCATACACCATATATTTGTTTGGATTTTCATCCTCGTCATCATCATCTATGATGTCATCATCTTCATTCAGCACTTGGTTGTCCACTGCTGTTATAAGAAAAGCAAATACATTTTACAACATATAAATATTTAGAACTTAAAGAATGAATTACCTAACTTGTATGATGTCATTGACAGAATTCGTTATGCAAGTTGGAGACTTCATCAGGCAATGATGAAATATCGGCTCCTATTTCCCCAAGTTGGTCATTAATGTGCCCCACACGAGAATCAAAATGCTCACAGAAATTACCCATGTATTCCATCACTAACTTCATTGTAATATCCTCTTCAGCCCTAGTGTCTTCCATCAGTTGGTGGTCGTCATTGTCAATGGGGTCCAATTGCTCTTTCTCTTGTTCTACTCCAATGCCATCTTTTTTACTTCAACTGACATTTTCAATAAATTCGTATCCGGATTTAGTCATGGATAACATGTCAATCTTCTGGGATAATCGAACAGGGGAGTCAAGTGAAAAATACACTTTATTCTTCTTCAACAGATGGATAATGACACATCTATATGGTAGTGAAGTTGTAATAGATTCACCATTTCTAACTAAATTAAAAAGTGTCTCAAATATCAGTTGTGCAATGTTTGGAGTGGTTTTTGAGCTATACTTTGCTAACCACCAATAAACGATATCTCGAATTACGAAAAACTTTCCACTGGAAGGCCGAATAAACCAAGTGAGCATTTTGTGAAACACTCTGGCCTCCACATCTAGGTGAATGGGGTTATTTCTATCCACACGTTTAATTGTAGGATCTAAACCAGTTTCATCGGAATCCCCTTTATTCTCAACACCTATACCTGCGGAAATAGATTATCTTCCCCATTACATGAGTATTAATTCTGATGATGTTGTTCCTATTAGGCTTACGGTGGAATGAAGCATTATTGTAGAACGTTCGAATAAGGTTAGGGAAATGTTTTGGTTATACACCGATAAATTCAATCCAACCCCAATCTGTAAATATCTATTTAAATTCAATTTTATATTTTTCATCGAACATGAAATCCATGTCAATAACACGTTCGGGACGAATCTTTCTTTCTTTGAAATGTCGACAAAAGTTTTCTTTCTCTTTATCGGTTCTAAAGTTTTTGTATCAAACAATCTGATTTGGTTAGAATCCCTTAGTTGAAAAGAAGACCTTGGTTGAGAAGAAGGTTTTGATTGAGAAGACTGTGTCTCAGACGTTTTAGAGCCATTTGTAGGAGTGTATATAGAGGTTGTTACATGGAACACAAGCACATTAAGGGAAAAAAACAATCGATTCCCTAAATCACTAAAACCCTAATTTAGGAAAATATCTGAATAAATTTACCTACAAATCTTATCGTAATAGTTGAAAGAAATGTGTCTAGTGGAAGATATTGTAGGAAGCTTAAATGGTGTAATATTTCTGAACGTCAGTATTCATCGGAGTGGAAGAGTTCTCTTATGCCTTTTGGGGGAACGATATTTTGATTACAAGTAGGGAGGATCAATTTTTTTTTAAATAATGAAGATGAAAAAAATGTGGTATCGATTTGTTTATAGGTTAATAATACTGTAAACGGTAAAATATTGTTAACCTAACCGGTTAATTGGTTTAATATTGGTAATTGTGTTGAAAGTATCGGTGTTGTTTAGATTGATAGTATTGATACCTATACAAAAAGTATTGATACTTTATGTTTACGCCTATTATCATTAAACTGGTAGATTTTTACCGTTTACATTGTAAATTTACCTATTACTTTAAAGTAATAGGTTTCGAAATTATAAGTATCGATACTTGTGACATGTGTGTCGATACTTTCTGCATGCATGTTGTTTGAGAAGCATGCTGGACTAAAAGTATTGATACATATACAAAGAGTATCGATACTTTATGTTTACAACTATTATCATTAAACCGATATTTTTTACCGTTTGCATTGTAAATTTACCTATTACTTTAAAGTAATAGGTTTCAAAATTATAAGTATTGGTACATGTGATACGTATATCGATACTTTTTGCGTGCGTGTTGTTTGAGAAGCATACTGGACTAAAAGTATCAATACCTATACAAAGAGTATCGATACTTTATGTTTACGCCTATTATCATTAAACCTGTAGATTTTTACCGTTTACATTGTAAATTTACTTATTACTTTAAAGTAATCAGTTTCAAAATTATAAGTATCGATACTTGTTATACATGTATCAATATTTTGTGTGTGCAAATTGTTGAGAATCATACTGGACTAAAAGTATTTATACATATACAAAGAGTATCGATACTTTATGTATACCCTATTATCATTAAACCGGTAGATTTTTACAATTTTGATTGTAAAATTACCTATTACTTTAAAGTAATAGGTTTCAAAATTATAAGTATTGATACTTGTTATACGTGTATCGATACTTTTTTGCGTGCAAATTGTTTCAGATGCACACTAGAATAAAAGTAGTGATACGTATACAAAGAGTATCGATACTTTATGTTTACGCCTATTTTCATTAAACCGGTAGATTTTTATCGTTTTCATTGTAAATTTACATATTACTTTTAAAGTAATAAAAGTATCGAAATTGGACATTTTCATAATTTGCATACATTGTTTCGAAATTATAAAAATAGATACTTACAAGCATATTGTAATAAAAGTATTGATATAATTACAACAAGTATTCATACTTACAGAAAACAAGTTTAAACTTATAATCAAAGTATCGATATTTACATTTGTGGTATCGATACGTCTAGTTTAATTTATTAAATTCGGTATTTATTAATTGTAAAGACCTAAATATGTCCTAAGAAATAAATGTTGTACCCACCCTTCAACTACCACCTCCTAATATAATTGAAAACACCACTGAAGTATGTTGTTTTATGAACATATACTCATGTCAGGACCACTGAACTTTCCTAAAACAAGCAAACTTTTTTCGTACTTTTGAACCATTAGTTATGGACCATACTGCATCAGACAATATTAAACCGAGCGAGGAATGCCATGAAGTACTTATTGTTGATGAATCTGAAAGATCAATTGGTCAGCTCTTCTCTTCACGTGAGGAAGCTTGGGACTTTTACAAGGAATACGCACGAAAACATGGTTTTAGTGCACGTCGGGGAACAACATACCTTGATAGGGAAGGGAATGTGAAACACAAAAATTTTATTGTTCAAAAGAAGGGTTTCGGCTATCTAAAGTTAATATTGTTGATCATCAATGTGCTCATACACCAGTCACAAGAACCAGATGCAAGGTAAAAGTCCTGATGACAGCAACAAATACAAACGATCAATGGGTTCTACGTAAGTATTTTTAGGAACATAATCATGCATTGTGCACAACTGTTATCACACCATTTATGCATTCAAATAGAGTTGTGAGTAAGGCTGGTGTGGATGAGGCAGCAACATTGAAAGATGTTGGTGTTGGGACATCACAAGTAATGAATTATTTCATGCATCAAGTAGAGGGTTATCATAATATTGGATTTACACATGAAGACCTCTACAATGCACTTTAAATAGGTAAAGAACGTGAAATCATCAATTGGGATGTCAATGCACTAATTGCTTACTTTGATTATAAGAAACATGATGATCCGAGTTTTTTATGGCATACTCAGTAGATGAATCAGGGGCATTGCATAATCTTATTTGGGTTGATTCAACATCAAGAACAGATTACACGTGCTTCGGTGATGTAATTGCGTTTGACACAACGTACAAAGATAATTTGTATGGTCAACCAATTATGCATATTATCAGTGTCAATCATCACCATAGCACAATAGTGTTTGCTACTGCTATCATTGCTGAAAACGTCCCAATCTTTCGAGTGGGTGTTGAAGAATTGTTTACAAGCCATGATGAATAAATCACCTCGTTCAGTTGTTACCGATGAAGATGGGGCAGAGAGCTATCAAATCTATTATGCCTTTTGCTAGGCACATATTATGTTATTGGAATCTTTCTCATAATGCACAAGCTAGCATTGGTGACCGTAAATTTACAACATCATTTTCTACATGCACGACTTTCTGGTAGACAACATAGGAATTTGATATTCAATAGCTTTCAATTGTTTCAGAATTCAATGTCGAAAAGCATCCCTAGGTGATTGATAAGGAAAATATTCGACACTTATGGGCACATGCATATCTAACCTGTCATTTCTTTACCAATATTCACTCTACACAAAGGTGTGAGTCTATAAATGCTTCACTCACGATTGCACTGAAAAACACGAAGACATATTTAGATGTTGTTCATGCAATTAAAGAATGAATTAGTAAAATGCGTATCAATGAGTTGAAAGCATGTTACTTAAGTTTCCAGACAAAGCCCTTCTAGATCACAAAACTGATTGACCTAGAAAGTCATGCTGAGAAATTTATACACGTGAATCATTTCGTTTGTTCCAAGAAGAACTTCAACGGGAGACCTTGAACCGGCTTCAGGAATAATTCAATCATTATCAGATGAATGTCAAAATTATATTTTGACAAAGTACAAAGAAAAAAACAAGATATTTGAAATTAGTTTTGATGTAGGTACGAAAACCCTAACATGCTCGTGTAGAAAATTCAAGACCATAGGAATTCCATATCATCATCAACTTCACGTTTTGAAGCACTTGGATTACACATCTTTTCCTAAGTCTTTCATTCTAATTAGGTAGACTAAGGATGCGAAGGCTTACGCACCAAGTTTTGTTGACTTGAATATACCCCCAAAAGTTATGCAAATGGCACGGTTAGCTTTCTACGTGAAATGTCAAGTCAGTTATGCTACATTTCATCAAAGACAATGTGTACCACAAGAGATGAGATGAAAAGACTAAAGGCCGATGTTGAACAATCATTTGGTTTGAAAGATTCAGTCAACCGAAGCAATGTAGTAAACAACATTCACGACCCTAAACAAAAACAAGAAAAGCGAAAAGAAGTACAAAATAATAAGGTCGAGAAGAAAATTAGGCGATGTGGGTTCTGCAACGGTGAGGGACATAACAAATTAATATGTTCTCAAGTCAATATCAGTTTGGAAACAAGCACATATCCTACATCAACAGATTTTTTTGAAGATGGAATGGAATGGTCGAACGGTCCCACAAATGATGACAATGATGTGAGTTAATATGTTTATTTTACTATAATGTCTTCAATTTTCAATGCTTATTTATAATTTCAATCTGTCTATTACGTCTCAGGAAAATAAAGACATTTGGAATACTGCAAGTCTCAATCTACATATATCGTAAGTATCATATACACCTGGTATGTATAACAAACATGTACAACAACATATTGCTAACTTTTTGATCACGTACATAATTTCATTCCCATACAAAATTTGGTTTACATCATCACATACGTTTTTCCATGTGTCTCATGCAGGCAATTGTCAACAAATCTCTCCTTTTATTTTGACTGTGGCTTATGAGATCGTTTAATATTCTCATACGATCATGTTGAAAACATTTTGATGTTTTGATATAACAAATTAAGTTAAATGAATTTTAAGATTTTACAAAAGATTTTCTAAGTATATTCGATGTAATTATTCGAATATCAAAATATTACTCCAAGTCTTTCAAAGTTAATTTTAATCCTTACTAAAGTGTAAAATTATGTTTTATACTTAAACTATTTTAAAACAATTTTACAAAGTATTTCGAGCCTTAATCGAGCCAAAAATATTTTCTTTTAAAGGGTTTCAAGAAAAATCAGATTCCCCCCAGGGTGAACAGATTCCCCCCAGGGGGTACCATTCCCCCCTGTCTAACAGTCAAAAACATATTGCACTTAGGGAACCGATTCCCCATGAGGGGGTACTGATTCCCCCCACGCTCCAAGCTGTTTTATTAATTGTTTCTCATCCCCAAACGGCTCCAAAACATCCCCAATGACTATATACGACTTCAAACACATTCCAAGCTATAAATACAAACTAAGGACACTTGAAGAAGCAATAGAACAATTATCCAAGCAATCAAACACAAGAGAAGAGTTTTTCATTCTTATTTCATCTTTCTCTTGTATATATTTTGTTCTTGTGAGCTCAATCTTGTAAACACCTACCTTAGAGAGGTTTTCTTGTTTACATTTCTTATCATTTTGTAAAGGGAAATGTTCTAGCTAATCCCGTGTAAAATCTAGGGAAAGGTTCTAGTTTAGCCCGGAAAAACTAGGGAGTTTGTAAGGTTACTCTTTATCCTCAAAAGAAAGAACAAATTAGTGAATTTGTTGGAAAATCCTTGATGAGGAGCTAAGGTAGTGGACGTAGACTTTGATTGAGAAAGTCGAACCACTATAAATCATTGTGCAATTATCTATCTTTCAATCTCCTTACTCCCTAAACACAAAATCGTTCCGACCCCTCTTTGCAAACCGTTCCGGTTGTCGATTCGAGCTTCTAAAAATCCCAACAATTGGTATCAGAGCCAAACTCGTTAAGAAGATTTAACCACCTTGAGACGGTCCTCGAAGAAGATCTATCAATTCCCGACGCAACCGACAAAAAATGACTTTTTCCTCCGATGCTTATTATCTTGAAGAATATCCTATTATGGATTCACAATCGGTCAACAAGCCACATTTCTTCAGTGGAGCAAATTATGCACATTGGAAGAATAAGATGATGTACTTCATTCAATCCTACAATCTAGGAGCTTGGAACTTAATCATGGACGGTTACTCCTCTCCACCCGGCAAGTACAATGACTGGAGTAGAGAAAAGCATAAATATTTCCAGCTTAATTCTAAGGCTATACATATTCTATTTTGTACTTTAGGCCCAAATGAATATGGAAGAGTTTCATCTTGTTCCAGTGCCAAAGAGATTTGGGATAAGCTCCAAGTCACTCATGAAGAACCGACGAAGTGATGGAATCAAAGAAAAGTCTTCTCAACCATAGCTACGAGAACTTCAAGATGAAACTCGATGAAGACATCAAAGCTATGACAGATAGATTTTCCGTGATTGTCAACGGTCTCAAGGGATATGGAGAAGTAATCCCAAATGAGAAACCTGTGAGGAAGATGATTTACTCTCTTCCAAAGGAGTGGCAATCAAAGAAGACGGCCATTATCGAACCAAGAAACCTAAAGTCTCTCACTCTCGACGAGCTAACTGGTTTCCTTCTCACTCATGAGATGATGGTAAAGGAAGATGAAGAAAGGGAAGAGAAGAAAAACAAGAAGAAGAATGAGGACGTAGGCATCAATGAAAGCTATCAAGATTCAAGTGATGAGGTGGATGAAGACGATGATGAACAAAAAGAAGAGATTGTCAAGCTCTTAAAGGAACTCAAGAGATTCATGATTTCCAAGGAAGTGAAACATGAATCAACCAAGAAGAAGAGTCCCCGGGTATGTTTCGATTGTCAAAGAAAGGGGCATGTCATGTATGAATGTCCTCTTCTAAAGAAAAAGGGGAAGAAGGCATTTGTTGCATCTTGGAGTGATGAAGATGATTCCAATGATGAAGATGAAGTAGTCAACCTATGCCTCATGACCACTCAAGAAGAATTCGAGGTATCTTCTAACTCAAATGAATTTAATTCATTTACTTTTGATGAGTTACAAAATGATTATAATAGATTGTATTTAGGATTTGAGACCATGAATTCCAAATATACGAAATTAATTTCAAAAGTCAAAAATAAAGATAATTTGATTTTGAAAGCAAAAATTGATTTTAAAAATCAAAATGAAATTTTGAAAAATAATTTAGAGCTTTCAAAAATCAAAATAAATGATTTAGAAAAAGAAAATTTTGAGTTGGGTGTTAAGTTTGAAAGCTTAATAAAAGAAAAATAATTAATTTCTAAAAACAACCTATTATGTTTAAAAATGGCAAAATGCTCACATTGTCATTATCATGGTCATATGGAACATACTTGTCCTTTGAATAAAGGAAAACGTTTTAAAATTAGGCAAGTATGGGTTCCAAAATCCACAAGGGGCATTGTAACTAACGTTCAAGGATCCAAAGCAATTTGGATACCAAAATCTACTTAAATGTCTCTTGTAGGTGTGTGAAAGCAATTGTGATGAAAATGATTATATTCATGATGCTCTAGCCACACATGAAAAAGGAATGGGTAACCTCTAAGCTTAATACTTTTAATTTTGGATTATTTGGTTGCTCATTTGATTTTAAGCATGCATGAGTTTTGGTTTTAAATGATTATGCATCATTGTTTTAATCTCATGTATGTTGAAAAGATGATTATGATGAACATTTTAAAGTTGTAATGATTTTTCAGAATTTTTAGTTCATCATAATAAAATTTTGGTCAAAATTTGTTTTAATGGAAATGATATCTCTCTAACAATTGATATCATCTTTTCAAATACTTTGATTTTATAAATCTTTAAAAAAATTGACCTAAATTTGAATTTTTATGCATGCGGTTTAAATAAAAATGATATATCTCTAATAATTGATATCAAAATTTTTCAAATGCATAACATTTTTAGAAAACTTTATGCATATGATCTTAAATTCAACAATTGATATTGCATAAAGTATTTTAGTCTTGGATATATTGAATTTCATATGCTACTAACATGTTTGTTATTCTTTGTTGAAATTCAATTTTGTTTAAGTGTCAAGATCCTAAAAGCAAAATTTTATTTGGAATGCATTTATTGAGGGGGAGCTTTGATTTTTTCAAATGATTTTTAAAATGTCAAATTTACTACTTACTCTCTAAAGTTATTTTGAACTTCAAAGATTAGAGTCTTTTTGATTTAACAAAAAGGGGGAGAAGTGTTAAGGTGCTAAAGGGGAGAAGTGTTAAAGTAAGAGGGAGTAATTTCAAACTTTATTTCAAAATCTTAAAATTACTCAAATGTTTTGTTATATCAAAAAGGGGGAGATTGTTGAAAACATTTTGATGTTTCGATATAACAAATTAAGTTAAATGAATTTTAAGATTTTACAAAAGATTTTCTAAGTATATTCGATGTAATTATTCGAATATCAAAATATTACTCCAAGTCTTTCAAAGTTCATTTTAATCCTTACTAAAGTGTAAAATTGTGTTTTATACTTAAACTATTTTGAAACAATTTTACAAAGTATTTCGAACCTTAATCGAGCCAAAAATATTTTCTTTTTAAAGGGTAAGAAAAATCAGATTGCCCAGGGGTACAGATTCCCCCCCCAGGGGGTACCGATTCCCCCCAGGGGAACCGATTCTCCCCCATGGGGTACCGATTCCCTGTCTAACGGTCAAAAACATATTGCACTTAGAGAACCGATTCCCCATGAGGGGTACCGATCCCCCACGCTCCATGCTGTTTATTAATTGTTTCTCATCCCCAAATGGCTCCAAAACATCCCCAACGACTATATACGACTTCAAACACATTCTAAGCTATAAATACAAGCTAAGGACACTTGAAGAAGCAATAGAACAACTATCCAAGCAATCAAACACAAGAGAAGAGGTTTTCTTGTTTACATTTCTTATCCTTTTGTAAAGGGGAAAGGTTCTAGCTAATCGTGTAAAAGCTAGGGAAAGTTCTAGTTTAGCCCGGAAAAACTAGGGAGTTTGTAAGGTTACTCTTTATCCTCAAAAGAAAGAACAAATTAGTGAATTTGTTGGAAAATCCTTGGTGATGAGCTAAGGTAGTGGACGTAGACTTTGATTGAGAAAGTCAAACCACTATAAATCGGTGTGCATTTCTGTATCTTTCAATCTTCTTACTCCCTAAACACAAAACCGTTCCGACCCCTCTTTACAAACCGTTCCGGTTGTCGATTCGAGCTTCCGAAAATCCCAACAGATCCCAATCTCCAACAACCTATATTCAAATTGTTAGTATGTTAACCACATCATTCAATCTATGACTTTTAACATTTTATCCACAAAGTAATTTTTCATTCCACTTACCAAATCATTTGTTGACCCTCTAGCAATGATCCCTTCCATCTGCATCATCACATAAATGCCACAATCATGTTTATTAAAAAAATTGAATACCAAAGATGTCAAATATGAAACCCTTATAAATTGCGTCTTCAATTTATACTAACATTACATACCCATTCAATTGCGCATTCATTTTATGCTCCACAAATTTGAAATCTTTCAATAAGACCTTCAGTTGCCCACATACATTTACAAATATCTCATATTATATTTATCTAATACAGTCATCTGCGTGAAAAATATCAAGTTATATTACAAACAAATTATGTATTATAAATTATTGTTTCCTTTCATACATACCAATTTCCTCCCATCTTGCACTCTCTTTTTGTCCCTTGGCGTTGTAAATAGACTATCATAAACCGTTGCAACATAAGAAACCATATCCAACACCAATAGATACCAATGGGTCTGACTGTCGTTTATTGTAATAAACATTGACAATAAATGTCACACCCAATTTAACAACATACAACATTTCTTTATAAATATTTAAATACAAAACAACATTTGCAAATCATATGGTATCTTACTGTGTCACAATTAAGTAATTTCAAATAGTCTTTCAATATAGACTCCCAAAAGCCCACAACATGGTCAACACTTGGCTTGTGTTCTAACGTCATATTCTGCATTTACTCGACAATCATTATTAATTGACCATCAATAAAACTACTTTTCAAATTTATTAATTTAACTTGTCGATAAGTTGTAAGGAAGGTAGCCAATCTTTCGCTTCTCCGGTATCTTCTTCGAATCATTAACCAACACCCACCTACCAAATCAATAACCTAACAAAATTAATTACACAATTACAACATATTCACTAGGTTTTAACAATTTATATTTTCTACTTACCACTCCGTTAACACATGCCATAGATTTTAACATTGCAACGTCGAATATTCTGGCGTATTGATTTCCCAATTCGATTACAATATCGCTGTATAATAAATTGGATTAATGTTTTGTCATGAAATATTTAAATATCACTCACAAAAGAATATATATTACTGACCTCCATAGTAACCCATTATCTTATATATATTCACATATTCCACTTTCATATGCACCAATTTCTTTTGGTATTTTCACTTTTTCAACCTACAATTTTGATTACAAATATTAGTCACAACACAATAATAAAATTCAAATTCAATTTTCTTTTATTCATCTTACCTTCTGCTTCTTCTTCTTCTTCTTAGGTGCAAGACATTCTGAATCCATTTCAGCATCGATTACAATCTCCGGTGTCCGCATAACATTAACATCCTTCCTCCTCACTGCATCCAACTTTTCTTCTTCATCTTTTTTAAATTCATCATATTTTTTCTCAACATAACTCTTCATATATTTTATTTCATCCCTCATTTTTCCCATTCATCGATTCTTTTCAACCTTTCCCATCACCCCCTTAAATTCACCCCTCAATTCCATCACTTCTTTCACCACTCCATCAAATTTTCAACCCACTTCCCCCTTAAGGCTCTCAATTGCCTCTTTGATTCTAGATTGTCTTTGCAAACAATCAGAAACGTCTTTTTTTAGCTCCGCCAACTCAGACATCAAAATGTAAAATTTACTTGAACTACCATGACCATAATCCCCCTACTATCTTCTACCTTCTCTTCTTCCTCCTCCTCCTCCTCTTCCTCCTCTACCTCCTTGCCAATAACCTTCAAAATTAAATTATAATATTAATACATTTTTTATATTCTTAATATTATATAATTACTTTATTTACCCTTTCTTTCTTGCGCGGTCTTTCCGACTTTAAATTTGTCATCACTCGAACTACTTCTTCCTTCTCTATGCACGGATACGTGCCACTCCAATTCTTTGGAATTTCGGCACACTTGCATAATCAGACTAAAAATTAAACAATATAACCTGCATTTATAATAAAATTTATCATTTTCTATAATAACTATACTTACAAGTTTTCTAACTCAACACATCCTTCAACTCATTTACATCTAAGATTGTTATGCACCCTTTGATGTATGTCTGACTTCGGCCCTTTTGAAAGATAATTATTGATTCAATCAATCTTTCATGGAAATATTCAGCCCAATTCAATTCACCTTTCAACCCTTTATTGCAAATCAACTTCATATTGTCCTTGCTCGGGGATGTATCACCCGTTGGACAAAGAAAAATTTCGACAAGTTATAATAGTAATCGGGCCTTCAGGTTATCCCCGTCATAAGCTTCGCTTTTAATTTCCTCCTCAAGTCCAGCATATGTCACCTTGGGCTTTAAATCATATTTCTTCGCAAGTGTTTTCCAGTTCTTCGTCTTAATGACTTCTTCAACACTATTGCTTTATCCTCTAGCCCCAATACGACTACAATACATGGGACCCCCCAGAGGAAATGAATAATCACCATATTAAACTCTACATTTTTCTATATCAAATTCCTCCATCAACGATTGACACAATTCCCTCCGAATAGGTCGATCCCTCACTCTAATCAAAGATCCAAACCTCATTTCTTCCAGTACATAAACTTTATTCTTCTCATTCGGGTGTTCAATTATGGAGTTCACTCTTTTGATGCTACAACTTGTCGACACTTCCTACATTTTTTTAAAATATATAATATTAGTGTTTTTATATATTTTTTATCACAATATTTACAAGTTTAATGAATACCTTCTTTTCATGTTCTTTCTTCCAAGCTTTATATTATTGTCTATCCTTTTTGGACCGTGTCACATATGGTTCCTTCTCACTATCACTCATCGATTTCCATTTCTCCAACACCTCATGTTTCACCTGAAATTAAGCATAAACATTTCTTAATCAACGCTAAATAATACTCAATGTCAATTTCAGTTTACATATCGAACCGATGTTGTAATTATTAGCTTCCTTCATCTTTGGCATTCAATCATACTGTCAAGATTTGAAATTTCTAATCAATTAAAATTTCTTAAATACTTTAATCCAATTACCATTTCAACAACAATTACACAAATACATTAATAATTACTAGAAGTACATATATCCACCCAGTGGTTGTTTTCGATTTACTTCATTGTTAATACTCTCATACTCCATTTCAATGTCATCTTCGCAAACAACAATTTCAAGATCCATTGATTTTATTTTTCCTTCATATATCAGTTTATGAACATTTAAGCATTAAATTAACTCAAATCAAATCAAATACAAGTTACATACACAATATACAAGTATCGATAACTAATCCTATAGTAACCTGGTTTCCTTCAAAGGAATGAGAATACTCTCCACTACAAGTATCGGTACCTTTATACAACCTACAACATCATTTTCTACCTATAATATTTTATAAAAGTATCGATATTTTATTTTCTACTTAGAATACCACTTTCTACCTGTAATCGATCTCAAATCCTTCTTTACTTTGAAAACCCCAAACCCATAAACATAATCCATATTTTCGAATAATGTAATACTAAAAAAACTAGGGTTTCGACAACATACCTTTCGATTCGATTGCAACAACAAACAACTAAGCTTTCAAAAACTTCTTGCTTCTATTTCGCAGCAACTAATACGCTTCGATTTCAAAAACTACGATCGTCTTCTATCTATTTCAGATAAATGTAGCAATGCCTTTGATATAACCAGTTATGTTATTTATATTTAATTGATATATTACCCAAGTCTCGATACTTTTGTGTAAGGTATCGATACTTTCGATACATTTTCATTTTTTTCATTTCTTTTCAATTCCTAAAGTACTGATATTATTATATATATACTTATAAAAGTATCGATAATGTCAACATATCCTGTAGCGTTTTACCCTTTTTGTCATATTGAAACCGATTTTGTCAAATTTTAACATGTTATATTGTCATATATCGATACATGTGTCTCATGTATCAATACTTTATAGGTGTTATTATTGCAATTCTTTTAAATTTCTAAAGTATCGATACTTTGGTGCTTATACTTATAAAAGTATCAATACAAATTTCAATCATTCTGATATCTATTTACCGGTTTTGTCAAACTGAAATCGGTTTTGTCAAACTTCAACCTGTTATATTGTCAAGTATCGATACATGTGTATAAGGTATCGATACTTTTAAGACATTTTCTTTTTTTCATTTCTTTTAAATTCCTATAGTACTAATACTTTGATACATATACTTATACATGTATCGATACAAATTTCAACAATTTTGGTAGCTCTTTACCGGTTTTCTCAAATTGAAACCGGTTTTGTCAATTTTCAATCGGTTTTGTCAAATTCGTTACTTGTTTTGTCAACTTGAAACCGGATTTCTCAAATTTCAACCTGTTATATTCTCATGTATCGATACATGTGTGTAAGGTATCTATACTTTATAGGCCCTTTTATATTGCAATTCTTTTGAATCACTAAAGTGCCGATACTTTTATACATATACTTATAAAGGTATCGATACATGTCTACTTTTAACCGGTTTTCATCACTTTTTATATATTACTATATATATTGATACTTCTGTGCACGGTATCGATACCTACCGATAAGCTAAGTTTGTCGGTTGCCAATTTTTTTAATATTTCATATTTCCACCTACAACATTATTATTATTCAATATTTCCAGTAGCGCTAAACCGACTTTGTTAAGTATCTTATTAAATTTCCGGTCACACCGTTTCTTAGCCGTATATTAGTCGTCTTTCTGAAAGAGCTCTCACTTTAAGCCTTCTGAAAAGTTTCCATTCGCCATTGCCACTTCCCAGAAGCTTTGACAAAAATTGTGATGTTTTTAAGGGGAAATGGGAGCCTTAACCACAGGGTCCTTATTACAGTAGCAAAACTTGTCGGCTGATGATCGACCAGCAGAACTGCATGAAGTTTGGGAGACCAGACAGTGAGTTCATGAAATGGAGATGGAAACCAGATGAGTGTGAGCTGCCTCTGTTTGATGCAGCTCGGTTCTTGGAGATTGTGAGAAGGAATTCAATGGCTTTTGTTGGGGATTCGGTAGCAAGGAACCAGATGGAATCATTACTGTGCCTCTTGGCTCTTGTAAGTTCTTAACCATTTTTTGCGCATAACTAAAAATTCGACTTCTGATTCTTGTTTTAAATAGAATTATGGAATCGAGAAAATAGGAGATCCGATCTGTTCGAGTTTTTAATTCTTGATCTAAAGGAACGGAAAAAATTTTGAGTATATTCATGTCAGATATTTACTTATTGACAACTGAACTTTAACATATGCTTTGCATGCTTACATTTCAGGAAGCTTATGCGGAGGATATAACTCGAAAAATTTCAGCAGAAAAACTATTTCAAGCGTTGGTTCTATGCTGATTACAAGGGTTTTAAATAGAGGTCCGCCACCGCGATAGCGCCCGTGGAATAGCGGTAACGCTGCCTTCCGATATACCCGTTAAACCGGTAATAGCGTCCGCTATGGCCGTAATCGCGATAAACGCGACCGCGATTTGAATACCTGTTGATTACAACTTAACCTTTGCAGCATTTTGGTCACCATTTTTGGTTAGATCCGGAGCTCCAGACATCAATGGCCTCATCAATGTTACCTCGATGAAACAGATGAAGCATGGGCAAATGAGATCGAGAAATTCAACTACTTGGTCGTTTCGATAGGCCAATGGTTTTTTCGGCCACTGCTACTCTACGAGAACAGTCGACTCATCGGATGCCATATCTATAACCAAAACAACATCACAAGCATTTCCAAGTACTATGAATACAAGATAGCTTTCAACACCGCTTTCGGAACTCATCTGAGCCTTAAAAATTACACAGGAACGACGTTTTTACGGACCTTTTAGGCATCGCATTTCGAAAACGGAGATTGGGATAAAGGAGGAAACTGTGGTAGAACGAGGCCTTTTACTAGAAATGAAATGAGGCTGCAAGAGTTCAGCATGGAGTTTTACTGGGTTCAAGTAGAGGAGCTGATAAAAGCAGAGGAAAAAGGGAAGAAAAATGGGTTAAGATTTGAACTGATAAACGCTACTGAAATCATGTGGCTGAGACTAGATGGACATCCAAATGGTTATGGATACTCCATGAAAAAGAATACGCCAGTCTATGATTGTGTTCATTGGTTTTTGCCAGGACCCATTGATACACTGAACGAATTTTTGCTCTATTTGAGGGAAGTCCTAAAGTTGAAAAGAGAGTTCATGAGAAATGCCTGATCAAAATTCCATTCTAAATCGTTTGAAAGATATATAAAAGATATGTGGATTTGAGATTGTGTTTGAAGTACTTTCACGATTTGTGTTCGATGTTTATGAGTGGCGTCTTCAAGATTCGAACTCACATTCTCGTTTGGGAGTGTATCCAACACTTTAATCAAGATATGAAGATGAAACCATTGAATCAATTCATTAAGCCAATAACAGAATAATTATGGGAGAAAATTAAACTTGGAAAAGATGCAATGTACTTGACAATGTGCTCTATACACAAATTTCAAGTAAAACACGGTATTATATTACAATAGGAAAGAATACGTCTTGTTCTGTATGCGGAAAAACATTACCATACCGATTAGAGTAATCCAGATGTACTTCAAAACGAAATCCTGATGAAGACCACAATGTGCAAAACTAAAATGTAGAGCACGAAAGCTGACCTGAGTAGCATGAGCCTCTGCTGATTCTCACTCCGTCCTCCAGTGTAATAAGGTAGCTTGGGATGATAATCAGCAGAAAGATCCGAGGAAGATCCCTTATCAGAAGAACCTCTTCCGAATCGGTTTCGGGCAGCATTTCCCTCAGCATTACTACTATCTAACTTTGTCCACAAACCGCTCAACCTCTCCAGTTCCTTCTCTTTCGAATGAATTTCACCTACAAGTCCTTCTGCTTGTGCCTAAAACAACATTTAAAATGTTCCTTCTGAAAATGACAACATAAAAGAAGCTTATACCAATGCCTAAGCACCTTTTCTTTTCAGACAATGACAAAAAGGAAAGTGTTAACTTGTTGGGAATACATATTATAAGGGAAAGCAATAAAAAAAACCATAAATCCAATTCCAAAGTACCTCGGTTAAAACAGCTTTAATACATATGATAAAATTATGAAGAGAACAACATTTAAAACTGCTTTTCTTTTTGGACAATCAGAATAGATAAGTTGACTTTCAAGAAGCACATATTAAAGAGAAAGCTAATCAAACCCAAAATTTTCAATTCCAAAGATCCACTTTTTTTTTCAATAACCAAAGTACCTCAGGTCCTCAGGTATGATCATGAATTACACAGCACATTTGGGGTATGCGATTGATGGCATGAGAGCCTGGAGTGAATCTTAGGAGTAACATTTTTATGCATATAGTGCAATCTGCAATAAATTTTTTAGGATAAATTAAATAACTAACCTGCTTTGCAGCTAGTTGCTCAATTAGGCTGTGAAGCTGTTTGTCCAATGCTTTCTCTCTTTGAGCTGCATGACCGAAACTGATTAATGAAAATTTTTGTTACATGAACTCATGTGTGAATGTTGATACGTGTCTGTTTGTCTAACACAAGTATATTTTTGTTCCAAGTTTTTCTCATGTATTTGGGGGGATCCTTGAATAATCATATCCAGATGCATGAGCAACACTAAGACACCAGCAAAACAATTTTTTGCAATTTCATTTGTTACATATTCCACCTAGTTATTACTCTTTTTTTTCCCTTCCAATATCCAATCAAAGATCTGATTTTAATTTTCATGAGGACCATCAAAGTTTTATCCTCTGAAAAACCAGAAAGTAACAATTAGAGGGGGGGGGGTAATAATAACAAGGAAAGACCATATTTACCAACAAATTTAATGGCAAGCTGAAACAACTGATGATTGAAAAAATGTCATGATACAACAAGGTAATGTCTCATTGGCATTTATAAACGAGGGCAGTGAGCTCATAAAACAAGCACTGAAAGAAGGTTTAGGATGCAAGATACCTGGAGAAGGCTGCTTCAATGCTTTATTCTGAATATTTTCCCATTTATTCTCTAAATCTTTAACTGTATCTTCAATTGAGCTCTGAAAATATTATGAAATTTCATCAGCAAAATAAAAAGCCACAGCAGCAGCAACTCAACTAAAGTAAGTTATATGAGAAAAGAAAATGCATATAATGTATAACATAAAATCAGAAAAGAGATAAAATGGACCAATTCTTTCTTCTTCTTCTCTAATTTGTCTAGTAAGTCAGATTTTTTTGAAGCTTCAGCATTTGATTCATCTTCAGCACTTATTGTGGATTCAACCACAGGGTCAGGCCAATTTTTTAGAATGGCTGGCATCCAAGGAAGCCTCTGCATTTTCCAGTTCAGCTCTCAGATTTTTCTCGATTTCATCCATCTCCTATAAGAAAATGCAAAGATCTAAGACGTCATAAGAAAAAGAAACTCATGGGGAACTGAGTATGCTAGTTGAGGAATAAATATTCTACTAGTTTATATTTAATTGTAGCTTTTATGTAGATTTGAGACATTTAAAAATATTTTTAGGTTATTTCCTTTCTAAGCATAAGGTTTTAGGCTCATATTCTGGCATTCTTCATGTTATTGGAGTTTTAGGTTTAGTTATAGATAGATGATACCTATATTATTTTAGTTTTAAGGGGGCTTGGATTACAAATTATGATATTTTCTGGACATTTGGGTATTCAGTATCGATATTTGAGAAATTGAATTATTTTTAGTGTTTTTAAGTTCTAAAATATTTGTTCTGCATCACAAATGACTCTGGCTTCATTCTCATCTAGAATGACTTCTAAAGCCATGCAATAACGTTGCATACAAAAACTTAACTGATTTGGTCGAACTGAATATACAAGCATGCCATAGAACTAGGGAAACTTTAAAAACAATGCTTTACCATGATTATAGAGAATCCTACAATATCTAAAAAAAAGGTATCAAGTATAATTTGATGAATAATAAAGCAGTCATGAAAGATGCATAAAGAACAAGTTTTGGGACCTTCGGCCTGACCTTTAACTTTGAATGAAGAATATCTGCTTCCTGCACTTTCTCGTGTATTCTACTCTCACAATCTGAGATAGCCTTTTCATAAGCAGCGTTTTCTTGTTGCAATGTCTCCTCTCGCAATTGGGCCTGATCATAAGAAGAGCCAAACGGTTAGCAGGGAAAACATAAATAGTACTCCCTGGATCTGGTATTTTGTTGGGAAAAAACCTCTCCCATGAATCAAAACAAACCGAAAAACAAATAATTAGCCTCAACAGATGCTATCGAGTAAAAATCTTTTTTTTCTTCACTCCTATGTGCATTATTCCCCGTTTGAGATAATAAGATCACAACCTAAGAAATGAATTTCCAACTGCAGCCTTTGTTCTAAATTACTCGATGTCACGGCTAATAGCTATCATCAAGCTACATCGAATGCCAGAAAAAGGTGTTACAAGCCCACAAAGCAGCAGCAGCAATTTTGCAGAAATTTATTAGCCAAACTCTCCATAAAGAATTTATTGTACATAACAATTAGACCAATTTCAGGGGGGGGAAGGAAAGGAAACTCATTGCACAGATATAAATAAAATCCAAATCTGAAAAACCGAAAAGAAAAATACCTGCTCACGAGTAGAAGAGTGAGCGTTGAGTTGGAGAGCAAGGGCAGCGTTGGAAGCGAGGGAATGGGCGTGAAGATGAGGGAGGCGTTGAGAGATGTCCGGAGGAGGCAACCTGAGACGTAGATCTTGGATCATATGGGTGAGAGAGGACGCCTTCCGATCCAATTCTTGCACGTAATTTTGCTGCTCCGGGGAGAAAATTATTGGTATATTGTTGAAGTCATCGCCTTGGTTGTTGCCGCCGTGACCCCCAACTACATCCGCCGCCCATGCTAACAGTCCCGCCATATTTCTTTCGTTCCTCAAATCTCAAAGCCCCAAGCTTTGGATCTTCAGGCTTTCTAGTTTGGGACTTCGGTTCTCGTCGCAATTCTTGGGTATAACATTAATATATTTGTCTAGTTTTCCTAAATATGTAGCTTTAATTTTTTATCAAAAGTCACTATATAAGTTTTTTTAAAGTAATTTGAAATGATTAATATGTAATTATTTAAATTTAAATGTTTCAAAGAAAAATAATATATTTTTGTATTAATAGTAAAAGAAAATGAACATATATTATCTTACCTTTACTTCAAATAATCAAAAAACATCATCTTATATCATTGATATTTTTTAATAGGTTCAAAGTTATAGTTTAAAATAATTAATTTAACACCTTTTTAATAAGTTGGTTCATGCTTTAATCGACCAATTGATTTTTATTTAGAAAAATATATAATTTTAATTTCAAAAACTAATTTAAAATTAGAAAAAGAGATTAAAGAAAAAAAAGTTTAATTCATATTTCTCCCAGGATATTCCATCATTCATCCACTCCATAATATCTTAATCAACAAACTAACACTTAATTATTTACATTTACTCATGAAATCCGATTAATAGAGTTTATGAAACTAATGTGAAAAAAAAAATTGATAATCACTTATACATCTTTATAACTCAAAACCACTATGACCTACATTTGTTGATAGTAATGGATCCAAAAATATTTTAAAGGATGGGCACATATATATTAATAACATAATTTTTCGTATAGGATGGATAAATAAAATTTCAGGATGGATACCTCAGTAAAATAAACTACTAACATAAAAAAGTTTGAATTTAAACAAAGTCTACTCCACCGCTTGCTCGCTATCTGATTAATGGGGTTGACAAACCCTAAATTTTGAATCATAAATAAATCATGATTTTTATATAGTGGATGTAGGCTTTGTCTAGGCTCGTGAGCAAGCACTAAAATATGTATTGAACCTCACTTTGCGAGTTTTTAAAAATGGGAACCGAAACCTAATGACATCAAAACCATAGTTTTCGGTTTGGATTGATTGTTCGGTTCGGTTCGACAATTTTTGTTTGTTCACTATTTTAAAAACTCAACCTCCAAAAAAAGTAAATTTAAAAACTTAAATCGAGTACAAATATATAAATTTAAATTTTAAAAAATATTGTCAGTTTTAATAGTTTACTTATTTAAAATTTTCTTAAAATAAATTCAAAATGAATGTGTTCTGAATACTTAATTTCATTTATTTTTTTTATTCAGTTTAATTCGATTCAAACGATTTTCATATGAAAAAAATTAAAACCGAACCATACTGCATATTTATTTTTTTTAAACTGAATCGAAACCGAACCGTAAATTAAAAAACTTGAACCAAACCAAAAAGTCCAGTTCGGATCAAATTTTTTGATTTTTCCGGTTCCGTTGCTCTGCCCTAATTATAAGCCTTAAATTATGAATCATAAACTCTAAACTTTGAACCTTAAACATTAAACATTAAACATTGAACCCTAAATCTCAATCCATGTACCCCTAAACTTTAAACCTTAAATATTGAGTCATGAATCCTAAAACTTAAACTGTGAATCATAAAACCTAAATTCTAAACCTAAATCCTATACCATAAACTTTAAATTATGAATCTTAAACCCTATACATTAAACTCTAAACCTTAAACACTCAACTCTAAATCATATCATAAAACCCTATACACAAAACTATAAACCTTAAACACTAAACTCTAAACCATATCATAAAGGAAAAGGTAAAAATCATCCAAAAAAAACTTGAACAAAATATAAATACGAATATATCTGGCAGCACCGATAAATGAATCATAATAGAGGATTAAACTACTGAAAGATCACCCAAAATCACAAATCATAATCAAACACCAGAAGAAAACTATCTCGAAATGCAAATCACGTATCCAAATTGAATCTAAGGGTCTAAAATAGAAAAGGTAAGCATGATAACAATTAAGTGTCATCGCGACATCAAATCCAACCCTGAAAAAAACAAACAAATAGACCAAACAAACAATTGATAAATAATAGTGCTAAAAGGCAAAGTGGAACATGTCATAAAATCATAATTATTAGAAAAAAAATGTGATATAAAAAAGTAAAAGAAAAATAATGAACGTCCATGATTAATGACTAATACCAAAACTAATACCGTAGCCAACCAAATAAAAAAGAAAACAAACGCAAATTATACGAATTTTAGTCTCTTACATTATCGGTCCGTTTAATTTTAGTCTACAATTGTTAACACCCGTTAACCTTTTAATGGAAGTGTTACGTGATAATTAAAAAACAAATCCACGTTGCGACTCTTTTCTTCTTCTTCAACTAATACGGTTTCAAAGATTTTATGCCCCAAGTCTATGCCAAATATATTTTATGTTAAAGCATCGGAGTAGATGGAAAGGAACAGGGGAATAAAAAATCATTCCAACAACACCAGTGAAACATCAACTTCTTGTATTGATTGCATGAAAGACAAGGGAATAAAACAAACAGGGACAAGCTACTGTCGTTGGAATTCAAGAAAGTAAAAGAAAATTCATGAAATGCAGGCCTCAAATGTTTACGAGGAACAATAATTTCGATGATTTAAACTTTGAAGTTATGATGTTCAATAATTATTTCTATTACATTATACCTAATTAAAGTGAAAAATTTTATCCAACTGGATCAAAGCAAGGTTCAAATTTTACAGAAAATAGCATAAATATTCAACTAAAAGCTCTTCACTTGAACTTTGTAAAAAAACATTGGATTTAGGTGCAAAAGAAAAGCTTTGCACCTTCTTATCTTAACAAAGTGCAACATAATTTGAAGAAATCAAGGTTTCATGAACTTCTTGAACAAAAGAACTGAGACATCGCCATGTCCTCTAAGATTGCAATGGTAAGTTCAACAACGGCCCATGTAAACAAGCGGTCATCAGCAGATTTTTAAACTCTAGATCTATTTACATCAATGATTAAGATGATCTCTATTATTTACAAATCATTGTTTCTAAAGAAACTCCATCAATCAAATCCCCTATTTAAGGGAAGACACCCAAACCACCATCACATCAATTAGTCTAATTCTTTCCTTGGATAGCTGATCACACTTGATATGGTAAGATTACCCCCACAATCTCTTCTAATTTGTTGTCTCTTGCCATATCTGCGTTGTCTATGTGGACACAATCTGATAAGGTGCCACTTTCCTTGTTTGTACGGCCAGTGTAAACGGATTCCACAACATTCTCCAACTGATGGGTAAAGTCTTGTGGTATTGGCAAGTCCGATACTCCGTATTCAACCTCTTTATCAGACATTTACACCAATGTTCCAAGCCTAACTCCGCGGCCTGTGACATTATGAACAGATGTGCCAAAAAGAGCAAGCAGATGCAAGTATGACTATCCGGGAAGACAAGGTCAACTTCCCTCCTGATAATCAAGGGAGAAACGACATAGCATATATACCTTGTCTAAATTAGTTCAATCTACATGTTGAACTTTAAACTTGATTATTCATGTTTAATCTCAAAATTGAGTTCGTGATTAAATTTAAAAATATGTTAATTAAATCAAAAATAAAAACTCAATTGTGTTTCTGAGGTACTTGAATCGTATAATTAAATATTAGAATTTTATTCTTATTAATTCTGCATTAACATTTTTCATTGATAAAATCATCTATTCAAAGAACACGGTTAACTAAAAAATAATTTTAAAAAAGTGTTTGATTAGAAAATAATTTGGGATTAACTCAATTTCTTTAATTATACAATTTGTATATATTTATATCTATAAAATAAACATAATAATATTATAATTAACCATATAAATGGAAAAGTATCCATGTTTTTCTCTTGCTTTTTACTATCTCTCTTGTTTTCTTTTTGGGACAGAGAATTTCCAATTAGATTTTGTAAGTTTTTTTTTTGAACAATAGATTTTGTAAGTTTTTTTTTTTTGAACAATAGATTTTGTAAGTTCATGTGTAAAACTAAAAGATGTCTCATGAGAAAGATTACGTATGTTGTATACAATTTTACTTTTATGTTTATTTTATGATTATTTTCATTGTATCATCATCGATTAAAATCACTCGATTCACTTCAAAAAACAATTAAAATCATCCGATTTATTTTTTCAAATTTGAAATTATTTTTTGGTTCACATGCCCACAACCTTGTTCAAAAGGAAGAAATAATTATTTATTTTCCAGAAAAAAAATAAAGCTTTGTTTAGCTTAAAATTGAAGGTACAGTAGAAGCGCGCCCGCTTTCATGATTAGCTCAACAAACCTCAAAATTAAAAATAATAAAAACCTTCCAGCTGAATTTAATAGAACATGGTGTGATTTGAAGACCAAACACGGCATTATTCGACACAAGGTTGGAACCAAAATATATAAACCTTCACATTAATATCAAAATATAGGGGAAAATAGTAAAATTTAGTATAATATGTTAAAGAAAAATGAAAAAATAATTTTTTTGCACACCCATTATTTTTAAGAAAAAAAAATTAAAATTTTAAACTATCATTCTTAAATTTTTGTATCTATTACTGAAACATATACACGAAAAAAATATATAAATTTATAATATTTACAGTAGCATGCTTCTTATTACTTTTTCTTTTTCTTTTTCCTTAAAGTGGCAGGTAGATAACACTAGTTTTAATATTAATCCTGTTGAAACGGTCTTTTTTCTTAAGGAAGCGAGATTTTGAAAACCACACTGTTTTTAATTATCTTCTTTGTGATTGATTTTTAATTAAAAATAAATGTGATTTTAGAAAACCTTTCATTTCGAAAATTTGAAAATTCCTTTACGATAGAAAAAATATGGTTCGAGGAGTCCCTACCAATCTTTGATTAGGGTGTGATTCAACACCATAAAAATATTTGTCATTTTAATAAAATATTAATTTTAATTAAAAAGCAAACTTGGGCTCTGCGTTACCAAAATTTGAGTTCGGGAGTCGATTACGTGTGGAGAAGGACTAGCACCCCCACAACGCCCTAAATCGGTACCTAGTCGATTAATTAATTGTCTTTGCAATAAAATGTACAAGTTCGAGTCTAATATGATTTAAGATCCCCTAAAATAACATTTTTAGAATTTTTTATGAAATATAATAATATTAAATTATTTCCTATCGAGTGGAATCGATCTATCATACCTTGAAGCAATCAATTCTTACTCCAATCGAAATAAAAAAATATTAAAATTTCATTCTAAATTTTAAAATAATAACACCCAAAATAATTTTTAGAGATAAAATAATAATATTTAATTATTTATTATCGAACATTATTATTTTGAAAAACCTTTGAAAACACATGCAAAAGTAAAAAAAAACTATCAAGCAATTGATTAATTATTTATTTTTACCAATATTTAATGAGAATAAGGATATTCAATTAATTAAATATCAAGAGACGAGACCATAGATTCGATCTAACTGTCTTTTCTCGATGAATTTAATTAAAAGAATACGATCTTTTCCTCAATCCCCAAATTTTATAAAATGGATTCGATTTAATTGGTGTCACTTAGCGGGATAAACTTTCATTTTAAAATTATCGAAAGTAACTTTCTTATCCGTTAAGACAGTCACTTTACAACAATATTAAAATGCTCGAATATTACCCTTAATCCAATTATATAATAATGTCGAGTTATGCAAATGAAGCTATCATGTAAATCATACAATATTTAATTAGTGAAATTATGCACCACTCTACTTATTAAATAAATGACATAAAAAATGTAAAAGTAAAAGCAATTATACATATAATATAATAAAGATATATTAAAATTGATCACGTTTGGGATTGATTGAATATAATATGTACTCCAATAATTTAGAAAAAAGAAAAAAATCTACTAATCCATATTGCTAGTATATTTAACAATTTAAATAAAATAAGACATGAACAATATTTATAAATCACTATGGTAGGACCAACTCCCAAACAAAACACGTAGCCAAGAATAAAACCAAAAGTTCAAATGGAATTCAAAGGTAATTTAAAAGTTATTATTCCACTCACCACAATTGTATTAACCTAAGGCTAAGTATTGTCGTTTTACCCAACTTTCTTAAAGCCCAAATTAAATTAAATTTGACCTAAAATCAAAACCACACTCTGTCAAACCTAAACCTTTATCCCCTCTATACGTCGTTTATACTCTTTCAAACAACATCTCTCTTCATTTTCTTCATTTGTAGTACACAAAACCAGATTCCAGCAGAACCAAAGCCTCCTCAACCTATTTCCTAAAAGCTACCCAAAATCCGGGTTCAGAACCTCAAAGTAGGAAAATATTTACCCTCAGTGACCTATGATACCTAACTACCGAGAACTACCATGACAACAGCCCCAACGCTCGGTCAAGATAAGTTCTCTTTCTCTCTCGCTCTTACTAATTTTAATTAAAAAAAATTCATTTACTAAGACTAACATCATGGTTTTTTCTTTGGCGACTGAATCCGAACGGTTATAGCATGAATTTTCCGATTGGAACTCGAACGATTCAGGTAAATCCACCCCATCATCTTTGTTTTATTATTATTTTAATATCAACCTACTTATTTTGCTTATGATCAAACATGTAATGATTTCTTTGGGTTAATTACTGGAATATGAAAATAGTTACAAACATAAAGAACATATTTTTTTACTGCTGATTTGGGTTCGAAATAAAAAGTAATAAAGCAACATATACTGGAAATTTAAAAAAACGAAACTAGGATTACCTCAAAAATGCTTTTATTGCTTTCGAATAGAGAGATGGAATATTTCCCTGTTTACAATTTTTTTTCAAAGAAAAAAAATCCCCTCTTTTCCCTTTTTTTTAAGATTCGGATCCCCCCTTTTTTATGGTCGAGAGCCCCCTGTTTTTTTATCTTTATTTTCTTCACCAAATTCCTTTGTCGTTGCATGTTGATTTTCTTCATTTTGGTGAGACTTTGATTGGAGTAGGTAAAGTGAAATCCCGAAATTTTCGGGATTAAATTGCTTTCTTTTTCTTCTGACTTTGGTTGATGTTGATGATATTTTGATTTCTTGTTTGCTATTGGGTACATATTTGGTGGGGAGAATGGCGTGCGTTACTGGCTTCACGTGGGAGGCATGAGTGGTGGCAACCTTCTCTCATTTTCTTCTATTCCCCTTTTTTTAATCTCCTCATTTTCAATCTTGCGTGTAGTTGGAGTTGTTGAATTGGGGTAGATGAAATGTTGACAGGACATGGGTCTACTCAATTGGTAGTGCTTCACATAGGGTGCTACAAAATATGTAATAATAATAATAAGTAATAATAATAATACTTATATTTAGGACGGAAAAAACGAGTGTCAACAGCTGCCCCTCTTTGTTCTATTTTTGTGTCAACGAGAATAGGGCAAAGACGAAGAGACAATGAGTTTTTTTGTCTGATTAACTTCATGGTTTGAAATATGATGAGGGATATGTTCCGCTGTCACTCAGGGAATATCAGATCTGGGGATGTTGATCTATTCCATATGAAGGGAATATCAAATCTTTGAGAAGAGAGACATGTTCGTTTACTCTGAAGGGACTATCAGATCTGGGGAAGTTGATCCATTGAATCGAAGCAGACTTGTTCCACTTACTCTGAAGGGAATATCAAATCTTGGAAAAGAGAGACATGTTCCGCTTACTCTGAAGGGAATATCATATCTGGGGGAGTTAATCCATTGAATCGAAGAAGACTTGCTCCACTTACTCTGAAGGGAATATCAAATCTTAGAAAAAAGAGACATGTTCCGCTTACTCTGAAGGGAATATCATGTCTGGGGGAGTTGATCCATTGAATCAAGATAGACTTATTCCACTTACTCTGAAGGGAATATCAAATCTTAGAAAAAAGAGACATGTTCCGCTTACTCTGAAGGGAATATCATATCTGGGGGAGTTAATCCATTGAATCAGGATAGACTTGTTCCACTTACTCTGAACGGAATATCAAATCTTGGATAAGAGAGACATGTTTCGCTTACTCTGAAGGGAATATCAGATCAGGAGGAATTGATCCATTGAATCGGGATCGAACCTGAAAAGTAAACATTAACCTTTGTTAGTATGTGTTTGACGATTCAAAAACATCATACCTGAAAGACTTGGGATGATAATTTTTGAAACATATTTCTCTTGCGGAAGCTTGTCTTGCCACGACCAAACATGGAAATCCAGATTGGGTATTTTTATATTAGGTCTTTATATCTCTGTCCTTTCTTTTAAGAGAACCTACAAGCACTCATTATTATGCATTTTATGTCATGATCCTGTTTATGCCTAAAATGTGTGCAATGATACATTTATTTTGAGGGTATTTTCTTTTCAAATGGGAATTTTCTTTTGTTAACGGGCTTGTAATTCAGTCTGATTTGGGCACACACAAAAAATCAACAGTTCATCTCGATCGATAACCCTAGTTGGACACTCTTTGGTTGAGCCTGACTTTGATTATTTTTAAACCCATATGCTTCTCATGACTCGATATTTGATCAGTGATAAAACCTCTTGGGTTATCCCACATTGTTGAGCATTCGTGTGTATCTCAAGGCTTTAACTTCTTGTGGCCTGACATTGTGTAAGCCTTATGCTAAAACCATTTTCAGATTCAGAATATCTGTATTTTCCAAAAATTTTTGTACAATAATGCACAATGATCTCATGTTTCTCGAGCTATTCTACATGTTTTTGTTTTTATTCAGGATGTTTGCAACGTGGCTAAAAACATATTTTTATTTATAAATAAAGAGTTTTTTGGATGAATATATGACAAACTTTTAACTGGAATAATCAAAAGAAAACACAGTAGGCGTCATCAGACATCAATAGTACGAATGCTTTTGAACTGGCACGCCGTAAGAGGACCCGAGTGTAGCTTCTGTCAAGGGGATATTGAGGACTATGGTAATTTGTAAGGGTGTGAAGTTCCCCCTGTACTACCAAATTCCCGACTATCGAACTACATAGGTCAGTGTTTGAATCTCATTTACTTTCTGGTTACCCAACTAATTCAACTCCACCATGCACAAATTCTGAATTTACACAATTCTCAAGCCGCCCTTTACAGGTTTTCAACCTGAGACCTTTTCTGGTTTCAATACGCCCTTTACGGGTTTTCATCTTGAACCCTCCTTTTATTTTTTTCTTTTCTTTTTTCTCATTTTTTTCTTTCTTTTTTCTTTCATTTTTCATTTTTGTCTTTTTCATTTTTTCAGGCGAAATATTTCTTGACTATATCAGCATTCACAGGGTTATGTAACTCTGGTCCATCCATCTCGGTGAGGATCAAAGCTCATCTAGAAAAGGCCTTCTTTACCATATAAGGTCCTTCCCAATTTGGCATCCATTTTCCTCGAAAGTCTTTCTGAATTGACAAAATCTCTTTCTTAGCACCAAGTCTCCTTCTTGAAACTCTCGTGGACGAACATTTTTATTATGTGCCCTTATCATACGTTTCTGGTACATTTGCCCATGACAGATAGCTTTTAATCTTTTTTCCTCAATCAGGTTCAATTGATCATACCTAGCTTGCACCCATTCTGCTTCATCTAACTTAACCTTTGACAACACTCGTAGTGACGGAATCTCAACCTCGATGGGTAACACAACCTCCATCCCATAGGCTAAAGAAAATGGAGTTGCCCCAGTAGACGTCCTCACTGAAGTTCGATAGGCAAACAGAGCGAATGGTAGCTTCTCATGCCAGTCTCTATAAGTCTCAGTCATTTTCTGTATGAGCCTCTTGATGTTCTTATTGGCTGCCTCTGCCGCTCCATTCATCTTTGGGCGATAAGTGGTGGAATTATGATGTTTAATCTAGAATTGTTTACATACTGACTCCATCATCTTGTTATTTAAATTAAGGCATTGTCAGTGACAATCCTTTCTGGTAGCCCATACCGACAAATAATTTCTCTCTTCAAGAACTTGCAAACTGTTGACTGAGTGACATTTGCATAGGAGGCCGCTTCTACCCACTTAGTGAAATAGTCTATTGCCACAAATATAAAACGATGGCCATTAGAAGCTTTGGGTAAAATTTGCCCAATGACATCCATGCCCCACATAGAGAATGGCCACGGAGCAGTCATTACATGTAATGGATAAGGAGGGGTGTGGAGCTTATCTCCATAAATCTGGCTTTTCTGATATTTTATGGAGAAATTGATACAATCAGTTTCTAGGGTTGACCAATAATATCCAAATCTCATTATTTGTTTAGCCATTGAGTGTCCATTAGAATGAGTACCACATACTCCTTCATGCACTTCTTCAATAATCATTCTGGCTTCTTTGGCATCCACACATCGCAACAAGACTTGATCATGACTTTTCTTGTACAATACCTCACCATCAAGCACATATCCTGCCGCCATTCTTCGAATAGTTCTTTTGTCATTCTCAATGGTATGCTTAGGGTAGCTTTGATATTTAATATATTGCAGGATGTCGTAATACCAGGGATTTCTATCCTCTTCCTCTTCTATGCTATAGCAATGGGCTGGATACCCATAAGCTTCCATCGTAATAGGCATCATGCTTGAATATTCATTGACTTTGAAAGATGTTTCCAAAGTGGCCAAAGCATCCGCCATTTGATTATCTTCTCTGGGGAGATAATGGAATGTCACCCTCTCAAATTCTTTAATGAGCTCTAGAACCAACTTACGGTATTCCACCAGCTTTGTATCCTTTGTTTCCCATTCACCTCTAAGTTGATAAATTACCAGGGCTGAATCTCCGTATACTTCGAGTATTTTCACTTTATGCTCAATGGAAGCTTTAAGACCCATAATACATGCTTCATACTCGGCCATGTTATTTGTGCAATAAAAATTCAATCGGCTGGTGAAAGGATAGTGTTTTCCGCAAGGTGAGACGAGAATTGCCCCAATCTCGTGCCCTAAAGCATTAGAGGCACCATCGAAATTCATCTTCCACTGGTTATTAGTAAAGGAAATTGCCTCCTCTGTTGAAATAACCATTAAATCTTCGTCTGGAAAATCGAAGTTCAGTGGTTCATACTCTTCAAAACCCTACTTGCAATAAAATCGGCCACAACACTTCCTTTAACTGCTTTTTGGCTTACATATTGGATATCAAATTCCGACAATAAGATTTGCCAACGAGCCAATCTTCCAGATAAAGCAGGTACACCCATTAGATATTTCAGAGGATCAAGTTTAGATATGAGCCAAGTAGAGTGATACAACATATATTATCTGAGCCTTCAGGTAGTCCAAACTAAAGCACAACACAACTTTTCTATTGGTGAGTACCTTGTCTCGCAATCAGTAAACTTTTTGCTGAGGTAGTAGATTGCTCTTTCTCTTTTCTCAGTTTGATCATGCTGCCCTAATACGCACCCCATTGAATTCTCAAAGATTGATAAGTAGAGGATTAATGGTTTGCCGGATATTGGTGGCATTAATATTGGAGCATTCGACAAATATCCTTTTATTGCTTCAAAAGCTCCCTGACAATCATCATTCTATACCCCTGGGTTATTTTTACAAAGAAGGCGAAAAATGGGATCGCACTTCTCAGTTAATTGCGAAATAAATCGGGCAATGTAGTTTAATCTTCCCAGAAATCCTCGAACTTCTTTTTGTGTTTGTGGGGGTGGTAAATCCTGAATAGCTTTGACCTTGTCAAGATCTACTTCAATCTCTTTTTTGCTTACTACAAACCCCAAGAGTTTTCCCGATGTTACCCCAAAGGTACACTTACTTGGATTGCGTTTTAACTGGCAGCTCCTTAATCTTTGGAAGAGTTTCCTCAGATTCTCGATGTGTTCTTCCTCCGTTTTAGCTTTAATAATCATATCATCGACATAGACCTCTATTTCCTTGTGCATCATATCATGGAATAGTGTTACCATGGCCCTTTGATAGGTTGCCTCTGCATTCTTTAGTCCGAACGGCATCACCTTGTAACAGAACGTACCCAACATGGTGAAAAACATAGTTTATTCCATATCATCTGGATGCATCTTTATTTGATTATAACCTGAAAACCCATCCATAAATGAAAATAGAAAGTTTCCAGTTGTATTGTCCACCAGGGTGTCTATGTGTGGCAGAGGGAAATTATCTTTTGGACTGGCCCAATTAAGATCTCTGTAGTCGACGCACATGCGAACTTTCCCATCTTTCTTTGGTACTTGAACGACATTTGCTACCCATTCCGGATACTTGGCTACTTTCAGGAACCCAACATCAAATTGTTTCTTTACTTCTTCTTTAATTTTAAGTAGCATTTGGGTCGCATCCTTCTAAGCTTTTGTTGTAACGGTTTATATTCAGGCTTTATTGGCAATTTATGTACCACTAATTCAGTATCTAACCCTGGCATGTCCTCATACGACCAAGCGAACATATCTCTGTACTCTCGAAGTAGCTGAATTAGACTTTGTCGTCCCTCAGTAGATATGATGGTGCCAATCTTTATCTCCTTTTTATCCTCCTCTGATCCTAGATTCAAGATCTCAATGGGCTCTTCATGAGGCAGAATTTGTTTATCTTCTCTTTCTACCATTTTTAGTAGTTTAGAAGGTAAGTGGCTTCCCTCATCACTATCATAACCTTCAATTTCCCCTTGACATATGGGCAACTCGAAATCTATCTTCAGGTCAGACTCATCAGCATTCATACTATTGATATCGGAGGTCCTGAAAGAATAACGAACGAGAGGATATATACATATACAAATACAGGAGAATCTATCCCATATCAAAATAGAATGAAATAATAATATATAAAAAAGAAATAAATAAATAAATAAATAAAAAAGAATGGAAGGGATGATGTTTGCCATTTCGTGAATTAACAGGAATGCATCATTTATTAAAATAAAAAGCAGATAGATTAACCCCTTACAAGAGATCACCTATTGCCTCAGGTTTTAGACAATAGGGAAAGTTTTTGTGCATTACTCTGAAATAGTTTTGTAAACTATAGGTAATTCTTCTGCAGTCCAATTGTTTAGCACAAAGCCTGGTGGTGCAGGATAGATGCCCATAGCCCTTCCGTCTTCGATTCCTTCCTCTGATATCACATTTATGCCCAAATCTTTCAGGGTATTTTCAATAACAGACTCTTTTGATGATCGACTCCCCTGAAACATATGGCCCCCATATATGAAGGTGTCACGCAACAATGGGAAATTCATGGGTTCACACTTAATATCTTCCCCGACTAACCTGGTTTTCCTCCTTTCCTGGCTCTTTTGAACATTTTTCAACTTTTCCTTTAAGGTGGGCGATATCCCAGACCAAAATGATCTCGCTTAATACCAGGGAAAACTGGACTAATATTTCCCTGTAGGTGGCTTCCCAGCCCTCTTCCAATCCTGGCTCCTCTTCCCATAGTCATTTTAGCTCCATTTTGGTACAATTAGATAACATAGGCTTTGGAATTTTCTTTCTTTCGGCAACAAAGGTGGCATTAATGAATTCCAAGGCTCTGAAAGAGCACTCGACCGCATCTTCATCTATTTCGACATATGGAGCGGTAGTAGATATGGAAGCAATGATATCTTCCTCAGCATTAAGGCATACCAGTCTCCCCTCAATTACAAATTTGAGTTTCTGATGCAAAGTAGATGGCACAACTCCTGCCTGATGGATCCAAGGCCTTCCTAAAAGCAGTTATAGGAAGGCATTATATCCATTACAAGGAATTGGACTTCATAGGTTGATGGGCCTATGGTTAAAGGAATATCGATCTTCCCCAACACCTCATTCTTTGTTTCTTCAAAAGCTCGAACGATGCTTTGGCAATTTCTCATGTATATACTATCAACCGGCAGTTTTTTCAATGCCACTAATGGCATCACATTCAGGGCAGAGCCATTGTCGATTAGTACTCGCAATAACACATCCCTTGCACCTGATGGTAATGTGCAGGGCTTTAGGATTGCCCATCATTCCGGATGGGATCTCATCATTAGAGAAAGAGATGAAATTATCCTCCTGAATATTTGCAACCAGTCGATCTATCTTTTCCACTGGCACATCTTTCGGTACGAAAGTCTGATTCAAAACTTTCAGCAATGCATTTCGATGTGCCTCAGAGCTTAATAGTAGAGACATGATTGAGATGCGAGCTGGCAACTTGTGTAGTTGCTCGACGATGATGTACTCGCTATGCTTCAAAAATTTTAAAAACTATACAGCCTCGTTCTCTATTACCGGCTCATTAATTGTTGACTCATCTTCTTTCATCATTATCTCGACCCTTTTCCTTTATCAGGGGCCACTCTTTTCTCAGGTTCACTGGTTTGGTTAGGAGAATAACATCTCCCACTTCTAGTGAAGTGGCCTACCTCATCCACCTCTTTCTTAGCATCTTCTGAACTCTCAGTATTCTCTATTTGGCATCCATACCTCCAAGGGACCTGCTTGTTGTCTTTATAAGGAAAGGACGACGGAGGCGTGATCATCACTTTTGGATTTAACCTTTCTATAGTCTGAGCTTTTGGTGTGATGACTAAAGGGTAGTTAGTATTGTAAACTCCCTTGGATGTGTCTTCAGAAGCGCAAATCTCTTTCTCTTTCTCTTTCGTAGCCTCATGGTAAAATTCCATGTCTTTACTATCCATCAACCTTTAAACCAAGGCCTTGAACTCGTCACAGTTTTGAATGGTATGATCCTCGCAACAGTGATAGGGGCAAGCATACTTATTCTCGTTAGCATTAAAGGTCAACCAGCCTACTTTGACCATTTGCCCCCATACCCAATGCATGGGTGACTTCACTTCATTGACTTTGGTTATGACTTCATTCCATTTTCTTCAATAACAACATTAACCCCTGTTCCTGCATGGTTCGGCAGTGGGTTCTAGCCACATTAGGCTGCTCACTATCACCGAAGTTGATAACATTTCTTTGTCTTAATCTCTGCACCAACTTTTTAAAGGCCAGGCAGTTTTCAATTGAATGCCCCGATGCCCTCGCATGATACTCACATTGAGCATTGATGTCAAACCATTTTGGGTAAGGAGGTTGTATTGGAGAAGTGTGGTAAGGTGACACCACATGTTTGTCATACAGGATCTGGAATAATTCTTTATAGTCATGGGGATAGGGTCAAATTGAACCCTTTCCCTTTCCTGTCTTGGTTCTTTTACTCCTTGCTGGACAGGATTTAATATTGACGACGCAGTGGCCGGTGGTCGAGATACTGTAATTTTATTAGAATCATATTTCTTCACATTACTGACCTCATTATCTTTTCTTCTCACTGGAGGCTTTCAGCTAGATTCTCCCCCGTCTAGCTTCCCACTTTTGATCGCCATCTCGATCATTTCTCCTGCATTAACTATGTCAGCAAAATTCTTGGACAAATTTCAATGAGATGTCCAAAGAATGGGGCCCTCAGAGTATTTATAAAAAACATATTGGTTTCTTCCTCCTCTAATGGTGGATGAACTTGCACAGCCACATCTCTCCACCTTTGGGCATATTGCTGAAGCTCTTGTTAGATCTTTTTTCCATACTCTGTAACAAAATTAGGTTCGGCCTCACATCTTTTACATGCTTATATTGCTCTAGAAAAGCCTTAGCCAAATCCTTCCAAGATTTAATTTGAGCCCGACTTAGCTGATTGTACCAACGGATTGCTGATCCTGCCAAACTTTCTTGAAAAAAATGAATTAATAGCTGATCGTTTCCCACATAGCCTGTCATTTTTCTGTAAAACATGGTAATGTGTGCCGAAGGACAACTGGTGCCATCAAATTTCTCGAAGTTAGAAATTTGAACTTCGGTGGCAGCACTAAATCGGGGACCAGACTTAGTTCTCTGATGTCAATTCAATATAGGCTAGCATCTTCTTTCATAGCTTGGAATTCATGTTTCATTTGTTCCCATTCTTTCTTAATCTCATTATCCTGTTCTTTTTTGTCTTCCTCGTCCAAATCAGGGGCATCTTCAATTGGTTGTGGGTTTCTCGAAGAGCCAGGTAAGTTCACTTGTATTTTTTTCGGTTGGATGGTCGTGGCTTGTTGTGTGTGGATATACGGTGGTGTGAAGCCAGGGGATATAAAGGTTCCTCAGCAGCAGGACCGATAACTGGAGCTCTCCTTGGACCACACTATTTCCCTGTAGCAAACTAACCAACTTTGCCATCATGTCATCTTGAGCCTTCATTATCTTTCGCGCATTTCCTCTTGCGCTTTCTTTAAATTCTCTTGCATTTCAGCTTGAACCTTCTCTATATTGACAATTCTATCATCCATTGCCTTTTTTCGCGTGTTGTATGGATGCTTATAAGTGTCCAGTATTCTGCCACAATATTTTTTATTAATCATGGTGTTTTATTAATGAGGTGTGAAAAATATGATTAGAATGTTATTTATAAAAGGAAATACAATGTAGATGCAATATGAATGCAAGATGAATGCAATACGAGGTGTTGATTCTGGGACGATTCCTTAGAACAACTTTTTATATAGGAAACGAAGCTCAATTACAAGGATTAAACAGATCACAGATAAAATAGAGCTATCTCTCTTAATTGTTGGATATGTCCCAGTAATTCCACTATCTTCTGGTTTTCTTCTGCCTCTGGATCCAGTTCTTCGATCACAATATCAGCTTCCTGTGACAGATCAACTAAGTGCTGAGCCACTCCTTGAGCTTGTTGTAGGTATCTTGCAATGAGATCCTCCCTTTGCTTAACTCTCCACTGAGCCTGCTCCCAACGATAGCGCCATTGCATAACTCCTTCATAAGGGACCAATGAAAGTTCATTTGCTCTTCTTTGCAAATCTTGAACTAAGGCCTCGAGTTCATTCGCACACTTCGTCAATCTTTCCACTTCAGCATGTGAACTACTTTCTCGACTTCTATATCATTGCAAAACAGTCTCTAAGCTCAAACCCTATTCTTTAATTTCTCATTCTGGGTCTGATTATCTTGCAATTGTTGTTCAAGGGCATTTTTGTCTCTCGAGAGTAATTTGGCCTGATGTCTACTCCGTTTGAGTTCTTCACTGCTTTCCCCAACTTCTCTTTTTAGTCCTGCCATTTCTTGCCTCCATTCAGTAGAAGACTTACTAGAGCTAGCAGATGCCTGATCTTTTATCATTCGCTGGTGTGATAAATGGAGGTCATTGAAATCTAATCTAAGTTGATTCTCCATTTTTTCAATCCGATCAACCCGACTCTTTTGGATGTCAATCTCCAGCCCTTTCTGATACACTTCATCTTCTAGCTTTTGCAAAGTTACTCTCCATTGTTTTCTTTCTGCCTCAAAATCAAGCCTGGCTTGCTCGAGCGGAGATGGGATCACCCTGAGGTGTTCTTCCATAGATTGGATATTCTCTTGATTGCCTATTGGAATGTTATCATTGACTCAGTTGCTTCTCCACTCCTCGTATCCTCGAGATAGCCTTGACTCAAAAGTAAATAGATTTACCCAATGGGTGTGTCTCCAAGCATCAGTGACCCCTTTAACTTTATTCTTATACAGTTCTCCCCTGAATGCGAACTCAGACTTAGATAACTCCTTTGTTACCGGAATAAATTATCTCGACCCAAATTGTCGGGAAACCAATAATGGGGCATACCCTACAGATCCCCAAATACCAGGTAATAGAACCCAATCTCTGTCTCCACATCGATACAATATGTCGGATGAGACATTCCATGAGGTACGCCATAGAATGTTACTGTCTTGGATACTTTTGAAAATGACCATCCACTTTTCCTCAGTAAAACCCCCAGGCCACTGTCGAGAAATGAAATCCTTCAACGGTGAAAAACATCTAAGAAGACCCGACCAGGTGCTCTCTCGAAGTGTTTGAAATGACTAAGGATCCATGTTAGCAATAATGGTGCACAACCTATGAATCGTCCTTCCCATTCTCTTCGGCAAGAGCTCAGGGAACGAAATGTTTCTGCCAGAATAGCTGGAACAGGATCCACATGTCTATCCAATCTTTCAAACATGTCAACCACTGATACATCAATATGTCTGAGAACTCCGGAAAAATGACCAATCCATAGATACCTAGAGCAAAGAAGTCAATCTTTTTTCTTCGATCAGGATAACAGTCAATCAAATCTCTCAGAAGGGTCCAAGTAACGCATTCGCGGTCTCCTTTCTTTTTTATGCCTCTCATAACCCATTCTTCACTCATGCCAGTCATCAAAATAAGTTTCTTCTTAAAGGAAGGAGTATTAAGGGGTTTGGTGTACACTTTGTCTATCTGGAACCTCGAACAACGAATCAAGGCACGATACTCCTCTATAGTAGGCGTCATGTCTTCTCGGCCAAATGTAAAACAACTATAAGAGGGATTCCAAAACTGAGCTAGAGCTCTAAACAAATTCGATTAATCGGGATATCAAGGAGATATGAAATGTCACCATGGAGTTGATAAAACAACTGCTTATCGGATGCTTCCCATCTTCCCCAAATCTCTTTCAGTTCGTTCAGATCATTCTGACAAACGTTGATATGAGTATACCCTCTCAGCTCTGATATATAACTGGTGATAGACTGTCTCCATTTGTTAGTTGAGACTGCTCGGACCATATCAAGACGTCTGCATTGTCCTCTACTTTTTGAATAATCGTTCCATAATACTAGTCTTCTATATGGACATCAGTCATGGATCAACACCAATGAAATGAATAGTGCAATGTAAGATGAGGATAAAGTAAACAAAAAGAAAGAAAATCAGTCAGTAATCATAAATGAATTGATTAAACATAATTCAATTTATCGATGAAACCTACCCCACATGTTAGCTACCCAATCATGCTTTAGTAGATCATACCCAGTCATGATTTCTACCCATATGCTTTGTTTATAGAACATCCTAACCTCATGCCGTCTAGTTCGCATACTTATCCAAGAAATTAAACCTATATGATTTCTAGTTCGCATGCATTTATTCAAAAATTAAAATTTCACTAAAGAATGCTTATATAAGCTTTTTCTTGTGTACTCTCCTCACAGGATCATATGGTATGGGAAAGGTCGTATCTGGGTTATAAGTTTACTACATGCTGGGTTTGGTTCTAAAGTAATGGGTCCTCGAATTGTCCTTTGTCGGTGCCCCCTTGGGCTACCGAACCCTCAATCCTAACCCATCACAGACATTTGGATCGAGTTCAATTCAAGGGGACACACTTCCTTATGTCATTGCGGAGGTGAAAACCTCACAAGGATCATAAGGCGTGAGCCCAAGGAGCATTTCACTATCCCGCACGGAGGTGAAAACCACACGAGGGAGTATCTTCTTACTCCTACTTAAATAGGATGGAGCGGGGTTTTAGCTCATGTTATGCAAATGCAACTGTGCAGTGTGTGAGGAAAAGCGTAAATAAAACAAACAACACTGAACAGAAAACTCAAGACCCTGAAAAATGATTTAATCTGAAAACATTACAAACAGATAAGTACAACTATTTATTGGTTAATCAAATTCTAAACAAACAATATTAAAACCAAATAGGGGGATCAAAACCAAATTAGAACGAACTTGTAATTTTATTTGCAACGACAATTTATTAATCGACTAATGGCCTGACTCTCTAAAAAATGTTCCTAGTGGAGTCGCCAAGCTGTCGAAACGGTCTTTTTCTTAAGGAAGCGAGATTTTGAAAACCACACGTTTTTAATTATCTTCTTTGTGATTGATTTTTAATTAAAAATAAATGTGATTTTAGAAAACCTCTCATTTCGAAAATTTGGAAATTCCTTTACGATAGAAAAAATTGGTTCGAGGAGTCGCAACCAATCTTTGATTAGGGTGTGATTAGGCACCATAAAAATATTTGTCATTTAATAAAATATTAATTTTAATTAAAAAGACAAACTTGGGGTCTGCGTTACCAAAATTTGGGTTCCGGAGTCGATTACGTGTGGAGAAGGACTAGCACCCCCACAACGCCCTAAATCGGTACCTAGTCGATTAATTAATTGTCTTTGCAATAAAATATATTCGAGTCTAATATGATTTAAGATCCCCTAAAATAACATTTTTAGATTTTTTTATGAAATATAATAATATTAAATTATTTCCTATCGAGTGGAATCGATCTATCATACCTTGAAGCAATCAATTCTTACTCCAATCGAAATAAAAAATATTAAAATTCCATTCTAAATTTTAAAATAATAACATCCAAAATAATATTTAGAGATAAAATAATAATATTTAATTATTTATTATCGAACATTATTATTTTGAAAAACCTTTGAAAACACATGCAAAAGTAAAAAAAAAACTATCAAGCAATTGATTAATTATTTATTTTTACCAATATTTAATGAGAATAATGATATTCAATTAATTAAATATCAAGAGACGAGACCATAGATTCGATCAAACTGTATTTTCTTGATGAATTTAATTAAAAGAATACGATCTTTTTCTCAATCCCCAAATTTTATAAAATGGATTCGATTTAATTGGTGCCACTTAGCGGGATAAACTTTAATTTTAAAATTATCGAAAGTAACTTTCTTATCCGTTAAGACAGTCACTTTACAACAATATTAAAATGCTCGAATATTACCCTTAATCCAATTATATAATAATATCGAGTTATGCAAATGAGGCTATCATGCAAATCATACAATATTTAATTAGTGAAATTATGCACCACTCTACTTATTAAATAAATGATATAAAAAATGTAAAAGTAAATGCAATTATACATATAATATAATAAAGATATATTAAAATTGATCACGTTTGGGATTGATTGAATATAATATGTACTCCAATAATTTAGAAAAAAGAAAAAAAATCTACTAATCCATATTGCTAGCATATTTAACAATTTAAATAAAATAAGACATGAACAATATTTATAAATCACTATGGTAGGACCAACTCCCAAACTAAACACATAGCCAAGAATAAAACCAAAAGTTCAAATGGAATTCAAAGGTAATTTAAAAGTTATTTTCCACTCACCACAATTATATTCACCTAAGGCTAAGTACTGCCGTTTACCCAACTATCTTAAAGCCCAAATTAAATTAAATTTGACCTAAAATCAAAACCACACTCTGTCAAACCTAAACCTTTATCCCTCTATGCGTCGTTTATACTCTTTCAAACAACATCTCTCTTCATTTTCTTCATTTGTAGTACACAAAACCATATTCCAGCAGAACCAAAGCCTCCTCAACCTATTTCCCTAAAAGATACCCAAAATCCGGGTTCAAAACCTCAAAGTAGGAAAATATTTACCCTCAGCGACCTATGATACCTAACTGCCGAGAACTACCATGACAACAGCCCCAACGCTCGGTCAAGATAAGTTCTCTTTCTCTCTCGCTCTTACTAATTTTAATTAAAAAAAATTCATTTACTAAGACTAACATCAGGGTTTTTTCTTTGGCGACTGAATCCGAATGGTTATAGCATGAATTTTCCAACTGGAACTCGAACGATTCAGGTAAATCCACCCCAGATCATCTTTGTTTTATTATTATTTTTATATCAACCTACTTATTTTGCTTATGATTGGACATGTAATGATTTCTTTGGGTTAATTACTGGAATATGAAAATAGTTACAAACATAAAGAACATATTTTTTTACTGCTGATTTGGGTTCGAAATAAAAAATAATAAAGCAACATATACTGAAATTAAAAAAAAACGAAACTAGGATTACCTCAAAAATGTTTTTATTGCTTTCGAATAGAGAGATGGAATATTTCCCTGTTTACAATTTTTTTTTCAAAGAAAAAAAATCCCCTTCTTTCCTTTTTTTTTAAGATTCGGATCCCCCCTTTTTATGGTCGAGAGCCTCCTGTTTTTTTATCTTCATTTTCTTCACCAAATTCTTTGTCGTTGCATGTTGATTTTCTTCATTTTGGTGAGACTTTGATTGGAGCAGGTAAAGTGAAATCCCAAAATTTTCGGGATTAAATTGCTTTCTTTTTCTTTTGACTTTGGTTGATGTTGATGATATTTTGATTTCTTGCTTGCTATTGGGTGCAGATTTGGTGGGGAGAATGGCGTGCGTTACTGGCTTCACGTGGGAGGCATGAGTGGTGGCAACCTTCTCTCATTTTCTTCTATTCCCCTTTTTTTTAATCTACTCATTTTCAATCTTGCGTGTAGTTGGAGTTGTTGAATTGGGGTAGATGAAATGTTGACAGGACATGGGTCTACTCAATTGGTAGTGCTTCACATAGGGTGTTGCAAAATACTTAATAATAATAAGTAATAATAATAATAATACTTATATTTAGGACGGAAAAAACGAGTGTCAACAAATCGTTGACCTATATTTTTTTCTTATATTGTATTTTTTATATCATGTCATAATTTTAGATATTATTACTAATGAATCGGTGGGAACGATTTAGTTATTAGAAGTACATAAAAATAATTTATTATAACCTCATTCGACTTTTATTAGTTTCAATAATCACATTAGGGTTGAAAAAGAGTTTGAGATAAGTTTGAACGTGATTTTTAATTCCTGGATTGAGTATTAATATTGAACTAATTGGTACATAAATTGTTCTTGGGAGTCAAAATCTAGGATTTCTATGAGGGATTGTTGATATTCTTTGCACGGGATATCGATATTGATGGTGTGATATTGATATCGTAGCTAATTATTCAAACAAGAGACTAGTTTTGATATCAACACTCATCACGTGAGTAATGATACTAGTGAATAATGTTCAGTTTTGAGAATTAAAATAGTATTGATATCCAAAGAAAGAATCAGTACTCTTCAGAAAAGTATCAATACACGTTTGGTGATATCACTACTATGGGTTAATATTGAGACATATTTTGGTATTAATACTCATCAAGGGCATCAATAGTCATGTATAAGTATCGATATCCTCAGTGAAAAATGATTTCTGTTATCAATAAAGACTTGAGAGAAATGAATCTAGTATGATTGTGATCGATTAATAGTCTCGAGAGAGAGGACTTGACTAAATGTATAACCACGAAAAAGATATAATGTGAGATTTTATTAAACTTATACAATAACACTTTAAATTATGTGTACGACGATAGTCTAATAATGTATGAGGGTTGTCGAAAAATGATAATAGTTTAACATACTTTATAACATTTTATATATATGTTATAGTAGTTTAATATATTATTTGAAAAAATAATATATATTGTAATATATTATAATATAATATTGTTATAATTGATAAATGTTTATCGTATATTTTTATATGTTAGAGTTGGCATTTTTATCTCATTTTAATGTTTGGATTTATAGAATATTTCTTTATTTCTCCACCCATCAGAACATAAAAGAAATGAGGAAAGAAATGCTAGAGACGTGTCAAATTATAAGCTAAGCTCTCCTACATTACTCAACCATGTATATTGCTGTTTTATGCATATTATATTATTAGTAAATCATAATATGCCAACATGACTTTTTGAAGATTCTTTTTATTTCTCCCTTTTTTACAATTTTCTTATTTTTTTTAAATTAATATGAAATTTTTTAAGGATCGAATTGCCTGGTCATTCCCTTCAAAATAATAAGCTTGATTTTGTTTTTATCAGATTTTAAAGTTATTAATATTTCCAATCTCTTTAATTCATTTCAAATTATTATTATTTTATAATTGAGAAAAATATAAAATTATAATGTTGAATATATATATTATTTAATTATTTGGACAATAAGAGTACAATAATGGCGTATTTCCTGAAATATCACCCTAACCCTATATATTTCCCTGTCAGACACCGTTCAGACTATATTTCTCAATCTAACACCCTTTGTAGGAAGGCGCGCCACTGCACCGCGCTTTACGCCACGTGATCGCCTTACCAAATGTGTAAAAACCCCGAGTGCTAATTTTATAAATATTTTTAAACGGGTGCCAAATCGTCATTAATTTCTATTATGATGACATTTGTATAAAAACGTCAGTATTTTGAATTGTGCAAACACCCCACATCGTACGATTCTGGTTGTGAGCTAGATGGGATCTTGTCACAAGTTAATGAAGTGGGCAGTGTGTATAGTGGTTGAGTTTATTAGTAATTTAGTGTCACAAGTTTATTTTTTATAATAATAATTTTTTATAATTTTAAAAATTATAAATTTCATATATTTTGAAAAAATTATTGAATAATAATTTATTTGATCCCTCAATTGTAATTAAAAGTTTATTTTAATATTTTTTATATTTTTAAACAATTAATTTTAAAAGGCAATAATTTTTTCAAAAATATATGAAATTTATAATTTTTTAAATTATAAAATATTTATCATCATCATCATTTTGTAAAATAAATACTAGTTATAAAACTTTTATAAAATTATTCATATTTTAAAATACATATCTCAAAGTTTTTATATACTAGATTATATGTATTGTGTAATTTTAATGCAAATTTTAAATAATTTTATTAAAAATGAATAAATATTATTAATGTTGTTAAAAATTAAAAATTAATGAATAATAATTCATTTGATCCCTCAATTATAATTAAAAGTTTATTTTAATATTTTTTTATATTTTTAAACAATTAATTTTAAAATGTAATAATTTTTTCAAAAATATATAAAATTTATAATTTTTAAAATTATAAAATATTTATTATTATCATCATCATCATTTTGTAAAAGAAATACTAGTTATAAAACTTTTATAAAATTATTCATATTTTAAAATGTTACCTCAAAGTTTTCCTATACTAGATTATACGTATTGTGTAATTTTAATGCAAAAATTAAAATAATTTTATTAAAAATAAATAAACATTATTAAATGTTGTTAAAAATAAAAATTAAAGAATAATAATTCACTTAATCCCTTAATTGTAATTAAAAGTTTATTTTAATATTTTTTATATTTTTAAACAATTAATTTTAAAAGAAAATAAATTTTTCAAAATATATGAAATTTATAATTTTTAAAATTATAAAAAATTTATTATTATAAAAAATAAACTTGTGACACTAAAATACTAATAAACTCAACCACTACACACACTGCCACTTCATTAAAACCCCAGCTAGTTCACAACCTAAAACTGTGTTGTCTCTCAATTCAAAATGCTGACGTTTTTACACAAATGTCATTATAATAGAAATTAATGATGTATCTGTCACCTGTTTAAAAATATTTACAAAATTAACACCCGAATTTTTTACACATTTGGTAAGACGCTCCCCCGGAGGCACGCCTTCGACCACATTGCGTAAAGCACGGTGCAGGGGCGCGCCTTCCTATAAAAGGTGTTAGATCAAAAAATATAATCTGAACGGTACCTGACAGGAAAGTATATAGGGTTATGGCGATATTTCGAGAGAAACGCCTACAATAATTAGAATCGTTATATAATAATTAAAAGTACTTAATTTAATATAAAAGTATTAATGTAAAACAATTTTATATTGATATTGAATATATATAGTAAATTGGAGCTTGCGGCTCGAGGCATCAAATTGTAGCCTATCTTCAATACATTGTATTTACGTATCTTTTTCAACCAATACCAGTAGTTCCAAATAAAAATTTAGGTAAATTATATGTTTAATATCTTAATTATTAATTTTTTCATTTCGATCACTTATTTTTTTTTAAATCATGTCTAACGCTTAATTTTTGTTTTATTTTAGTCATCTATTGTTAAAGAATTAATAATGACGCTAATGTGTCATCATAAAATAATGTCATATCATTATCGAAAAATTAAAAAATCACATCAGTAATTTTATAATTTTTTAACGGTGTGTAACCAAAATAAAATCAAAATATAACTGATAACCGTCGTTTTGCTATCAAAATAATTCATGGCTTCTTAATAAAAAAAATGAAAATTTAGTATAGAAAGCATGGTCGATCCATAGGGATTGTGGTGTTTCTGATTTAATAAAACTCTTTCTTGATTTTCGAAAAAGATACAATTTTAGATGAAGTTGAAAAAATATATTAAAATAAAATAAATAAATAAAAAAGAAAAATAATATAATAATAAATATTAATAGTAATAAATATAAAAGGAGATTTTTTTAAAAGTTGTGGTTAAAATAAAAAATAAGAATTAAATAAAAAATAATTGAATAAACAAGTTAAAGAGATTAAGATAAAGAGAAACTTATTGTGAAAGCAGTCTCAGACTTCAGCTTCGCCTCAAATTCCTCGGATCATCGAAACAAATTTTTACTTCAAGATTCACGTAAGCTTACAAGAACAATTCTTCGCAACCAACTCGGATTATGTCGTTTCAACAACAATTGATTCTGATCTCAGTTTCCTCTTATCAAACAATTTTGCTAAGTGTGTTATCAGGAAGTTGAATATGCTTCAATAAGCAAATTCTTCTTCAAACATTAACCATAACAATATCCGGACCAATGTCGAAATAGTTTTGATTTGAAAAGTAAGCTTCAGAAAACAGCGAGAAAATCTGAAGCGATTTAAGTACCTTACAATTTTCACGTTTGGAATTGAGCCTTCGCTTTAGTCTTCGGCTTGAAAGAAAATTAGCTAAGCATAACCAAAGTCATACTTAGCATAATAGAAAAGTATGCGAAAAATAGAGAGAAAGCTAGAGAGAAAAAGAAGATTTTTTTCTCAAATGAGAGAGATATGTTTCTAGGCTCACCCTTAGAGGGTATTTATAGCCTTCAAAATCCTAAAAACAAGCTAAAACATCTTAAATCCTAATTAAAACACTTAAAATTATTTAAACTAAAATACCTAAAAAATAATATAATATTCTAAATCCTAATTAAAATACTAAAACATATTTAAACTAAAATACAAAGATAAAGATAAAATATAAAAATAATATCCTAAAACTTAATTAAAATACTAAACACCTATTTAAACTAAAATACAAAGATAAAATATAATGTTTAAAATATTATCCTAAATTTGAGTTTAATCCAAATCTGAATTCCAGCCAGCTTTGATTCCGAAAATAAAAAATCTGCAGAATTATGTCCTTTTTGTGCAATTTCCATAATCTTATGTCATGTACAGAAAATGAATTAAAATGAACAAATAAGCCACAAAAATCAATGATTAAAGAATAATTTAAAAGTAAAATATTAACTAAATTAAGCACTTATCAAATCCCCCCTTACTTATTCAATGCTTGTCCTCAAGCATTCTTCAATTAATATATCAAAATCATAAGTTGTCATCTTCAATTTCAATTTATTCCTCAAACTTCCAATCGAATTAAGTCCATAACATTTGTCGAATTCAAGTTACAATCAAGCAAAAACATTACCAAGAAAATTTTAAAGTAGGCAAGATATCTCAATTAATTGCCAACTTCAATGAAACATGACTCAATACCTTACAAAGATTCACACATATCCGCTCAAAGTGTTTGGGGTAAATAGAACCGCTCAAACCGAAACTAACCAAAATATTACATAGGCTTGGAATCCAATCAAGTCTCCACCACGAAAAATGAACATAATACAATAATCAAGGGGTCATTAAACAAGGTGTAACGGGGTTTAAGTTAGGGTAAGGAAAGACCGAAAAGAAAGATTTAAAATACCGAAACAAGATATCAAAATAATTAAGAACAATCCACGAATTAACATGAAGCGCAATGAAAAACAAAACAAGGAAAAAGAATAGGTGAAAGACAATTAAAGCGATCGATTTTTTTCCTTCCTTTTTTTTCGAACAAAGGGTCTTTTTTTGCTGTTCGATACAGTGAACAACTTGTTTTTTTTAAACATTGAATTCATTTTCTTCTGGAACAACAATGATACAAGATCTCAAGTCTCGGTAAGGATGTGAAAAGAGAGGAAAAAAAAGGCTTCGGGTTTAATTATGAGGTGTAAAAACAATGAAAGAGAAATAGGCTCAAATGTGATTCACTAGTGGATATATAAATGGGTAGGTTTTTTGGGAAAAGTCGGTTTATCCTAGGTGCCCCTATCACATTAAAACATTACGTTCAACATGTAGTCTCGATATTCATTGTGATTACAAGTTCTAGAATATCCTAATTAGTTCTGCACACAATATTCAAACAATGAGCTAGAAAGAAAATGTATGCTCGTTAGGCTCAAATCTCACAAGAAAAATTTATATGCATTCAATCAAGTTCATCTCTATTGACAAAAGCATGAAATATCAATACTTAAAAAAAAATTTACTAGCTATATCAATCACCAATCATGCAAATTAAATTCGATAAAAAACATGGTCATAATCCAAAAGGAAGCAAGAGTATAAAGCGAAATTCAAGACTAGCAACCAACGATTACAATATATCAACATCAGAATAACTCAATTCCAAACGATTAAACAAGTCAAGAAAAATTTGACACATGTTTATCCTTCCCCCCTCACTTATTACGTTTTGTCCCAAAACGTATATCAAATTTAAAAACAAAGAGAGGAAAAAAATACTCCCCAATCTAATGGCGATCACGGCCACGTCGAGACAAGCTGTTGTAGAGTAAACTGTCCGATGATGCACTGTTTTGTTTGAACTTTTCTGCACAGTTCGAACAAATCTATTTTTTTTGCACTGTTTTTTTCTACACTTCGTATTTTGAATCTACTGTGTATTTTTCTGCACTGTTTGAACCAAATCAGTTTTTTCTGCACTGTTCTGTTCGAATTTTTCTGCATAGTTCGAACCAAGTCAGTTTTTCTGCACTGTTTTTTTCCGTTAAATATTCGATCGAAATTCAGATCTGTTCAGAAAAAATAAAATTAATCAAAATAAAATAAATAGAATGAAATAAAGTTCGCTAAAAAATAATATAAAAAAAGCGAAAATAAAAAAAAATAAAAACAAAAATATAACGAACTGGGTTGCCTCCCATCAAGCGCTTTTGTTTAACATGTTAGCTCGACGACCTGATTTTTTAAAGGTGGGTTCCTCTAAATTGATTTCTTCGATTAGACCAACCGGTGCATTTTCATAATTTGGCTTCAATCTTTGACCATTAACTTTAAATCGTACTCCTGAGTTACCTTCAATTTCAACAGCACCATGAGAAAATACTTGAGTAACTGTAAGCGGTCCGAGCCATTTTGATTTGAGTTTTCCTGTAAAAAGTTTAAATTTGGAGTTAAATAATAAAACCTTTTGACCGACAAATTTTTTTTAAAGAAATTCTACTATCGTGAAATTCTTTTGTTTTTCTTTAAATATTCGAGCATTATCATAGGCATTTCTTCGGATTTCCTCAAGTTCTTGAATGTGTAATTTTCGAGCTTCACCAATTGCATCAATGTCCATGTTACATTGTTTAACGGCCCAATAAGCCCGATGTTCTAACTCGACTGGTAAATGGCATGGTTTACCGAAAACAAACCGGTATGGTGACATCCCAATGGGACCTTTATAAGCAGTTCGATATGCCCAAAGTGCATCGGTTAATTTTAAACTCCAATCCTTTCGGTCCGGTTTAACAATTTTCTCAAGAATTGTTTTAATTTCTCGATTTGATACTTCTGCCTGTCCATTTGTTTGTGGATGGTAAGCATAGCAATTATTTGAGTTACTCCAAATTTCTTCATTAGCGACTCGATTACTCGGTTGATGAAATATGTTCCTATGTGCTTATTATAGCCCGTGGCGTGCCAAACCTGGAAAAAATATTTTTCAAAAAATTAACAGTAGTTTTAGCATAATTATTCCGAGTGGCTTTAGCTTCCACCCATTTAGAAGCATAATCCACAGCTAAAATAATATAAGTATTTCCAAATGACAAAGTAAAAGGACCCATATAGTCGATTCCCTAAACATCAAAAATTTCACAAACTTGTATAGAATTAAGCGGCATTTCATTCCTACGGCTTAAATTACTTGTACGTTGACATCTTTCAAAGTTTTACAAAATAGATAAGAATCCCGAAAGATGTTAGGCCAATAGAAACCGCATTTAAGAATTTTATGAGCTGTACGTTTTTATCCAAAATGACCACCGCAAGAGTAAGAATGACAAAATTGTAAAATTGAGTTTACCTCACTTTCGCAATACATCGTCGAATTACCTGATCCGAGCAGTGCTTCCATAGATAAGGATTGTCCCAAATATAGTATCGTGATTCTCGCTTAATTCGATTGATTTCAGCTCTCATCAAATCTAATGGTAACTTACCTGTGGCCAAATAATTAACCATGTCTGCAAACCATGGAGTTATGCTTTGCGCCACCATCAGGTTTTCTTCAGGAAATTCTTCTCTAAGTAGTGGTTCGGATGTGGAAAGGGGAATTCGACTCAAGTGATCTGCTACCAGATTTTCGCATCCTTTTTTGTCTTTAATTTCCAAGTTAAATTCCTGTAAAAGCATGATCCACCGGATAAGCCTTGGTTTTGCTCATCAAATACCTTATAGCTGCATGATCAGAAAAAAAACAATAATTTTAGTACCAAGCAAATAGGATCTAAATTTTTCTAAAACAAAAATTATAGCAAAAAGTTCTTTTTCCGTTGTCGAATAATTTTTCTAAGTCGAGTCCAAAGTTTAGGACGCATAGGCTATGACATATGGCTCTTTCCCTATTTTTTGGCCGAGAACGACTCCAACGCTAGTGTTCGATGCGTCACACATAAGTTCAAAGGGATGATTCCAATCTGGTGGCTGAACAATTGGAGCGGAAATAAGCTTTTCCTTTAATGAATCAAAAGACTCTTTGCATTTTGAATTAAAGTCAAAGTCTTGATCCTTTTGAAGTAGATTGCATAAAGGTTGTGCTATCTTCGAAAAGTCCTTAATAAACCTGCAGTAAACTTCTGCATGGCCAAGAAAAGAATGAATTTCCCTCACAGTTGTGGGGTAAGGAAGTGAGCGTATAACATCTGTTTTAGCTTTATCAACCGCAATCCCTTTTGAGGAAACAATATAACCTAAAATTAACCCTTTATCAACCATAAAATGACATTTTTCATAATTCAAAACAAGGTTATATTCTAAGCATCTTTTAAGCACATTAGTTAAATTATCAAGACATTCATTAAAAGAGTTACCATAAACATTGAAGTCATCCATAAAGACTTCGATGCCCTTCTCCACATAGTCAGAAAATATACTTAGTATGCATCTTTGGAAGGTGGCTGGTGCGTTACAAAGACCAAAGGGCATTCGTCTATATGCAAACGTACCAAAGGGACAAGTAAAAGTCATTTTTTCTTGATCCTCTACGCCATTGGGATTTGGAAAAAACCTGAAAAACCATCAAGACAACAATAATAAGTTTTCCCAGCTAATCTTTCAATCATTTAATCTATAAAATGAAGAGGAAAATGATCTTTTCTAGTAAGAGAGTTCAACTTCATGTAATCAATACAAACTTGCCATCCATTTTGAACTCTTGTTGGCACTAACTCCCCTTCTTGATTTTCGACCACTGTGACTCCCGTTTTCTTGGGAACCACATGAATCGGACTAACCCAATTACTATCCAAAATTGGATAGATTACGTCAGCGTCAAGGAGTTTCTGAATTTCTTTCTTTACTATTTCCATCACAGTGGATTTAATCGACGTTGTCCTTCACGTGATGACTTTGCTCCTTCTTCGAATTTGATCTTATGCATGCAAGTCGAGGGACTTAATCCTTTAATGTCGGCAATGGTCCATCCTATGACTTCTTTGTGAGAGCGTATATCTCTACCAAAGCTTCGTCTTCTCCTTTGGATAATTTACTTGAGATGATCACTGGTAAAGTTTCATTTTCGCCCAAAAAGACATATTTCAAATGCTCCGGTAATTACTTCAATTATACCTCAGGTGCCTGTAAAACAGAAGGTAAATTTTAGTTTTAGAGGAATATAAAGATAAATCAGAATTGATTGAATTAATATTTTCAAACTCCCTTTCTTCATCTTCGTGGCAAAGTTTAGGATCCTTAAAAAGATCATAAGAAAAATTAGATTCAATATATTCATCAATTAAAGGATCTATAATATCAACAAAATTAATTCTTTCAACATGATCAGGGCATTTCATTGCTTTGTAAACATCAATTTCAATGATCTCACCATCAAATTCCATTGTTAGTATACCACTTCTAACATCGATCTTTGTATGTGCTGTTAGGGGTGTGCAAAATTACCCGACCCGGTTGACCCGACCTGCCGACCCGGATCTAAAAAAACCGGGTAATTCTCTAAAAATAATTACCCGGCCGGGTCAGGTACCCGGCCCGACATTTCCCGGGTCGGGCCTGGGTCACAAAATCTAGTTTTTCCGGGTACCCGAGTACCCGGTTAGTTATTATTTTTTTATATATAATTATATGAAATATAATGAATTATTTATATTATGGATTATTATATTTTGTATTTTGAACTTTTAAATTTTATGTTCGGATATTAGAGTATGTAATTCGAAGTTTCGAACATTTAAATTTGTGTATATATATTTTTTAAATTAATAATTTGAAAATAAAAATTAAAAAATGGGTATCGGGTACCGATTACCGGGTACCCGCAAAATCCAGGTCGGGACACGGGCCGAGAAATCGTCGACCCGAAGTTCCGGGTACCCAGAAATCGGGTACCGAAAATCCGGGTACCCGATTTGCACACCCCTATGTGCTGTGCTTAGGAAGGGTCGGCCTAAGAGTACCTCATAATAAGAATTTGACCTATCATGTTCCATGTCAATGACATAGAAATCTGCATGAAAGAATAATACATCGACCTTTACCAAGACGTTTTCCATTACTCCCACTGGATAGATCACAGATCGATCAACCAACTGTATGGTTATTCATGTTTCCTTCAAAGGCTCGTTAGTAATCATTTTATATATAGAAAATGTCATAACATTAATTGAAGCTCCTAAGTCACACATTGCACGTTTAATTTTGAAATTACCTATTTTGCAAGGTATAACGAATATACCTTGATCCTTCATCTTTGGTGGGAGTTTTCGTTAAAAAATTGCAGAAACATGTTCTCCAAAATTTACCTTTTCGTGTCCCATTAATTTTCTGTTTGTAATGCAAAGTTCTTTTAAAAATCGAGTATACCTTGGTACTTGTCGAATTACTTCAAGAAGAGGTATGTTGACTTGAACTTTTTGGAAAACCTCTAAGATCTCCCTTTCTTCAGCTCTTTTATCACGCTTCATTAATCTTGATGGGAAGGGTGGTGGCGTGATTTCATAAGAAGAAAGAGAAGGATGTGAGTCAGACGTACCTTATATTTATGGAGGTGGTGTTTCCTCTTGTTCTTCCTGATGTGCGTCTTTTTCTGTTGGAACTTCGGGTGAGATAACTTTTCCACTTCTGAGTGTGATGGCACTAACATTCTCTCTCGGATTTAACTCCGTTTGAGAAGGTAGTTTTCCTTGTGATTCCAATTTTCCCATAGTTTGAGCTAGTCGGTTTACTTGATTATCTAACTCTTGAAGATGTGTTTCGGTTCAGTTTTGGAATTTTTCTTGGATGCAATGATTTTTTCTTGTGAAATTGCCAATTTTCCTATGAGTTCCTCCAATGATGAGTTTTGCGTTTGTTGTTGAGAAGGAGGCCTTTGTTGATAAGTTGGTCTATGATTTGCCGCATAGTTGAAGTTTAGGTGGTCTCGCCATCCTGGATTGTAAGTATTGTTGTATGGGTTATATTGTCTTTGTGAAAGACCTGGAAAGTTCCCTACTGCATTATTTATGCATTGCCTCTTTCTTGTATCAGCGGGCAGCAATCCGTCGGATGGTCTAGCTTTGTGCGTATCCCACATGCTCTTGTTACTCCAGATTTTCCTGCAACAAGTGAATTAACTACTTCAGTTAATTTATCTAACTTATTTTCAAGGGAAAATGTACTTATCTCGTGAACCCGTCGGCTGGGTTCACTCGAAAATTGTTGAGAGTTGGCTGCCATGGTTGAAATCAATTCCCTTGCTGTTGTTGGGGTCATGTTAACTAATGCTCCTCCACTGGCAGCATCCACCATTTTCATCTCCATTGGTAAAAGACCTTCATAAAAGTATTGAAGTAATGTTTCCTCACTTAATCCGTGTTGCGGACAACGTGCGCAAATCTTTTTAAATCGCTCCCAATAGTCATAAAGACTTTCTTCGCTCTTTTGCTGAATGGAAAGAATGCTCCTTCGCAACTCACTTGCTTTAGCCACTGGAAAGAACTTGTCAAGAAAAATTCGATTCATGTCAGCCCATGAATTAACTGAATTTGGAGGTAAATAAAATAACCAATCTTTAGCCAAGTCAGATAAAGAGAAAGGGAAAGCTCTCAATTTAATTTGATCCTCGGTAACTCCTTGTGGTTTCATGCTAGTGCAAACCATGTGGAATTCCAACAAGTGTTTGTATGGATCTTTAGTGGGAAAGCCGTGGAAAATGGGAAGAAGATGAATGAGTCATGTCTTTAATTGAAACGAAGTCCCGCCACTAGGAAAATTAATGCATAATGGCGTCTGAGTGACAGGAGCTGTGGCTAGCTCTCGGATCGTTTGTTTTTCTTCTGCCATCGAGATGTTGTATGCGTCTGCTTTAAAATCTGTCTCTGGAATTGATTATGCTTCTGAACTTTGCTCTTGTTCTTCTTGTCTTTTTCTCTTTTCTCGAAGCGTTTGTGAGTGGATTCTTCGTGCTCGTGCTTCGATCTCTGGATCTAGATCTACTAATTCACCTGGGTTACTTCTGGTCATAAATAAAAAACTAGAAAAATAAATCAGTACTTGCCGTTAGTCCCCGGCAACGGCGCCAATTTGATAACCGTCGTTTTGCTATCAAAATAATTCATGGCTTCTTAATAAATAAAAATGAAAATTTAGTATAGAGAAACAGGTCGATCCACAGGGACTGTGGTGTTTCTGATTTAATAAAACTCTTTCTTGATTTTAGAAAAAGATAGAATTCCATATGAAATTGAAAAGATATATTAAAATAAAATAAATAAAAAAAAGAAAAAATATAATAATAAATATTAATAGTAATAAATATAAAAGGGAGATTTTTTTTAAAAGTTGTGGTTAAAATAAAAAATAAGAATTAAATAAAAAATAATTAAATAAACAAATTAAAGAGATTAAGATAAAGAGAAACTTATTGTGAAAGCAGTCTCAGACTCAGCTTCGCCTCAAATTCCTCGGATCATCGAAACAAATTTTTACTTCAAGATTCACGTAAGCTTACAAGAACAATTCTTCGCTGCCAACTCGGATTATGTCATTTCAACAACAACTGATTCCGATCTCAGTTTCATCTTATCAAACAATTTTGCTAAGTGTGTTCTCGGAAGTTGAATATGCTTCAATAAGCAAATCCTTCTTCAAACATTAACCATAACAATATCCGGACCAATGTCGAAATAGTTTTGATTTGAAAAGTAAGCTTCAGAAAACAGAGAGAAAATCTGAAGCGATTTAAGTACCTTACAATTCTCACGTTTGGAATTGAGCCTTCGCTTTAGTCTTCGGCTTGAAAGAAAATTAGCTAAGCATAACCAAAGTCATACTTAGCATAATAGAAAAGTATGCAAAAAATAGAGAGAAAACTAGAGAGAAAAAGAAGATTTTATTCTCAAATGAGAGAGATATGTTTCTAGGCTCACCCTTAGAGGGTATTTATAGCCTTCAAAATCCTAAAAACAAGCTAAAATCTTAAATCCTAATTAAAACACTTAAAATTATTTAAACTAAAATGCCTAAAAAATAATATAATATTCTAAATCCTAATTAAAAAACTAAAACCTATTTAAACTAAAATACAAAGATAAAGATAAAATATAAAAATAATATCCTAAAACTTAATTATAATACTAAAAACTTATTTAAACTAAATTACAAAGATAAAATAATGTTTAAAATATTATCCTAAATTTGAGTTTAATCCAAATCCGAATTCCAGTCAGCTTTTATTTCGAAAATAAAAAATCTACAGAATTGTGTCTTTTTTGTGCAATTTCCATAATCTTACGTCATGCACAGAAAATGAATTAAAATGAACAAATAAGCCACAAAAATCAATGATTAAAGAGTAATTTAAAAGTAAAATATTAACTAAATTAAAAACTTATCAATAACGTTAAATATGATTTAAAAAATAATTAGATGACTAAAACAGAACAAAAATAATATAATATAATTTATCCCAAAAAATTGTGCAAAGCAGGTTTCAATATGTATGGAAAACAAGGGAGTACTGAGATTCGTGTAAGAAAAAAAGTAAAATAACCTCTAAGACCCGTCAAAATTTCAAAATGGGTAAATTAATCTCTTAAAAAATTGAACAAGATGATTAATACTATAATTTAATAGTGAAATGGGGATTTTGTCATGGAACTCGAGGTGTTAGTATAATAAAACTCTTAGAAAAGTTTGATATTTCCATTTTGAGGTACAAACGGATATAACTAAAACTAATGAAATTCAATAAAAGATGTAAAAGTCTGAGGGGAAGAACAGAGTGGAATGAGCAGGGTTTGATGGTGGATTGAGGGCATTAGCCATTTAGCATAAACTGAAAAAGAAAGGGAAAGAATAATTTGTAAAACAGCTAAGGAAGTGACAAGCTCTTCTTTCTGTACATGTGATGGAAAGACACGATTGACTCACTATTCACCTCTAATCCCAAGTTGCCCCCACGTTCCCTTCCCACCATTTGTGGTCTCTCTCTCTCTCTCTCTCTACCAATTTCCTCAAAAGAAAAGAATAGGAGGGGGGCAGCCTTTTCCTTTTCGGCTTTCCCTTTGTTTTATTGCCCAAAATCAACGGGATTGTCTCAGAAAGGCCGGTTAATATATGGCTAATATACGATATTACCGATACATTAAAAGATATTTAATAAATTTGGTTTAGCGCTACCGGAAATGTTGATTAATAATAATGTAGTAGGTCTAAGTTATGAAGAAATATTAAAAAATTATGCAACCGGCAAACTTAACTTGTCGGTTCGTGTCGATCCAAATTAAAAATGTGTCGATCCAAAACGATATAACAGGTAAAACTACGACAAAACCGGTATTGAAATGATAAAACTGGTAAAGCGCTACCGAATACATTTAAAGTGTCGGTACTTTAATATAAGGATCGACACTTCGTGAATTTAAAAGAGAAGCAGTTTTAAATCCTATAAAGTGTCGATACTTTTAAAAAATGTATCGATCCAAAACGATATACCAGGTAAAAATATGATAAAACCCGTATCAAAATGATAAAACCCGTAAAACGTTACCAGATATATTGAAAGTATCGATACTTTATATAAGGATCGACACTTTGTGAATTTAAAAGAGAAGCAGTTTTAGCGCCTATAATGTGTCGATACTTTAAAAAATATATCGATCCACAACGATATAACAGGTAAAAATATGATAAAACCGGTATCAAAATGATAAAACCGGTAAAATGATACCAGATATATTGAAAATGTCGATACTTTCGTAAGTACGTGTAATAAATTATCGACACTTTCAAAGAAATAGGTAATTATCCTTTCGAAAGTATCGTCACCTGACATAAAAGTATCGACACTTTTGTATTTGTATCGATTAAATATAAATAACATATCCGATGAAAATATAAAGGCCATAGCTAAATATCCTCTGAAAATAGATAGAACGGACGAGTTTTTGAAATCGAAGCGTAATTGTTGCTGCATTTCAGAATGCGTTTCTAAAGCGAAGTTTGTTTGTTTGTTGCTGCAGTCGAATCGAAAAGTATGTTGTCGAAACCCTATTTTTTTATTATTACAGTAATCACGATAGGGTTTTTATGTGTTGTTTGGGGTTTTGGAGTAAAGATGCATTTGGGACCGATTGCAGGTAGAAAGTGATATTCAAGGAAAAATATAAATGTCGATACTTTTATTAAATATTATACGTAGAAAATGATATTATAGGTTGTATAAATGTGCCGACACATTTTGGTGTGGCCATTCAAATTCTTTTGAAAAAAACTGTTTTACCACAAGAGTAGTTATCTATATTTGTATATTGAATAAATGTATGTAACAAAATAATTTGATTTGCGTAAACTGATATATGAAGGAAAAATGGAGTCAATGGGTTGGAAAATTGTTGGTGGAGCAGATGACTTTGAAATTGAGGCGGAGACTCGAAAGCAACCAAAGGGTGGATATATGTACTTCTAGTAAGTATCAATGTCTTTTTGTTATTATTGTTGAAATGGTAATTGGATTAAAGTATCGATAAACTTTAAATTGATTACAAATTTTAAATGTTGACAGTATGGCCGAATGCAAAAGGATGAAGGAAGATGGCACACAGAGCGGTTCGGTATGTAAAATGAAATTGACATTGAGTAGTATTTAGTGTTAATGTATTGATTAAGAAACGTTTATGTTTAATATTAGGTGACAAAAGATGTGAGGTCCAAATGGAATTCAATGAGTGATGCTAAAAAGGAACCTTACATCACACAGTCAATGAATGATAGTAAAGAATACAAAGAACGGAGGAAAGCACATGAAAATAAGGTATTCATTAAACTTGTAAATACGTTGATACAAAATATAAGAACTAAACATTATATATTGTTAAAAAATGTAGGAAGTGTCGACAAGATGCAGCATTAAAAGGGTGAATTCATTAATTAAACACCTTAAGGAGAAGGGTCAGTTGAATGTGCTGGGAGAAACAGGTTTTGGATTGTTGGTAGGAGTAAGGGATCGACCTATTCGGAGGGAATTGTGTCGATCCTTGATGGCGCAATTTGATGTCAGACAATGTATTGCTAAGTATGGTGATTTTTCATTTCCTCTCAGGATCCCATGTGCTGCAGCCGTATTGGGGGTAGAAAATGAAGGCAAAAGTGTTGTAGAAGTCTGTAAGAGTAAGGACTGGAAAGCACTTGCCTCCAAATATGGTTTGAAGCATAAGGTGACATATGCTGAAATTGAAGAGGAAATAAAAAGTGGATCTTACGTTGGGGATGAGCTGAAGGCCAGAGTTCTATTATACCTTGTCGGTATCTTTCTTTGTCCAACGGGTAATACGTCAACGAACAAGGAACATATGAAGCTCATTTGCGATGAAGGCTTGAAGGGTGAATTCAATTGGGCTGAATATATCCATTCGAGATTGATTGAATCAATAATCATCTTTAAAAAGGGCAGCCAGAGATACCTCAAAGGGTGCATAGCAATCTTAGAGGTAAATGAGTTGAAGAACTTTTTTGTGTTTTTATATAAAAATATAAATTTTATTATAAATGTAGGTTGCACTGTTTGATTTTTGGTCGGGCTGTGAGGCAGTGCCGGCTTATGAAAGAACCGGAGTGGCACGCATCCATGCATGGGGGAAGGAAGAGGTGGTTAGAGTGATGGTGAAGTTGAAGTTGGATAGAGCGAAGAAGCAAGAAAGGGTAATAAATGTAATTAAATAATATTAAGAATATAGTCAATGTCTTAATATTGTAATTTAATTTTGAAGGTTATTGGCAAGGATGTAGAGGAGGCAGTGGAGGCAGAGGAGAAGAAAGGAGAGATGGTTGTATTGGGGGATGACGGTGAGTGGGACGATGGTGAGGGAAAACATAGTAACTTCGACATTTTGATGTCTGAATTGGCTGATATCAAAAAAATCCAATTTGATATCATGCAAAGACAATCAAGAGTCGAAGAGAAACTTGATAGAGTCGAAGAGAAACTTGAGAGAGTCGAAGATACACTTGAGAGGCATAAGGGGGTAGTGGAAGGAAAAATAGATGGAGTGGTGAAAGAAGTAGAGGTGTTGAGGGGTGAAGTGGTGAAAGAAGATGGGGTGTTAAGGGGTGATATTAAGATGGTGACGGGTGAAAAATTTGAGGGAGTGGTGAAGGAGGTTGTGGAATTGAGGAGTGAACTTACGGGGGTGAAGGGGGTGGTTGATAAATACTTGAATGAAGGAGATCAATTGAAGGGTGAAATAAAAGAGATGAAGAGCTATGTAGAAAAAAAATACGATGAACTGAAAAAATATGAAGAAGAAAATAGGGAGGAGGAAGAAGAAGAGATGGAAAAAATGAGGAGGAAGGAAGTCGATGTCATTTATACACCGGAGAGTGTTGTAGCAGCAGATTTGGATTCGGAATGTCCTGCACCCCAGAAGAAGAAGCAGAAGGTAATTTGAATAAAAGAAAACTTAATTTGTTTTTTATTATGTTGTTGTGACAAAAATTTGTATGCAAAATTGTAGGTTGAAAAAGCGGATATTCCAAGCGGAATGATGACATCGAAGCTGCAATTTGTGATTATTTATGGAATAGTGAGTTAGAATCGGAGTAAGTGAAATATATTGCTTTGTGAGTTATATTTAAATATTTCATGACAACATATTAATCTTAATGATTCATACAGATATTCTGTAATCTCAATGGGAAATCAATTCGCTAGTGTATACGACGTTGCAACGTTGAAGCCTACGGAATGGGTTGGCGGTGTGGTAAGTAGAAAGTAGAAAATGTTAAAACTTATTGAATATGTTCTGATTGTGTAATTAGTTTTGTTAGGTTATTGATTTGCTCGCCTGGACAGTATGCTACGATTCTCAGAAGTCACTCCGGAGGATTGGCTACCTTCCATACCACTTAGCGGTGAGTTAAATTAATAAATGGATATAAGTAGTGTTATAGACGGTAAATTAATAATGTTTGTTGCGTAATTGCAGCAGCATGCGTTGGATGCAAACAACAAAGAAAGTGTTGAGAGTATTGCTACCTTCTGGGGTCCCATACTGAATAACTATGTGAAATTCACCGACTGTGAGAAGGTAAGACACCATACCAATTGCAAATGATGTTTTCGGATATAGAATGTTGAATTTTGTCAAATTGGGTGTGAAATTTGTTGCAGATCATGATCACAATAAACTACCATAATTCACATTGGTATCTGTTGGTGTTGGATATGGTAGATCGTGTTGCAACAATATATGATAGTATGTTTACAACTGAAGCAGCTAAACAGAGAGTGAAGGATGCTAAGAGATTGGTATATATGTATGTATGAAAGGACATTATGTAAATTATAATGCATAATTTTTTTGGATCATAACTTCTTCTATTTTAATGCAGATTAAAATATTAGATTCTTATAATAAGAAACGCATTTGGTTTGAATCCTGTGGATCTCTAGGAAAGTATCCCTTGAAAAATTTCAAATTTGTGGAGCATAAGAAGAATAAGCAATTGAATGGGTATGAGATGTTATCACAAATAGAAAGCTTAATTTATGCAGTATTCATCATAATTGACATGTGTGGTTTTCAAATTTTGTAACAGACATGATTGCGGCATGTATGTGATGATGTGGATGGAATCGATCGGTTCTACAGGGGCAACTGGTGATTTTGTAAGTGGAAAGAAAAATTTGTTTGTGGTAAAATTGTTAAAAGTCGTAGATTGAATGCTGTAGTTTACAATACTTAACGTTCTGACAATTTGAATATAGGTTGTTGGAGAGTGGGATCGATCGCGAATATTAAACGATCTCGTAAGCCACAATCAAAATGAACGAAGACAGGAGATAACAAAAACTGCCATGATACATAAGAATAACAAAAGGATGCAATGATGTAAATATAGGGTTAATTTTGTATAAGATTTATAATTTTGTATACGATTTATAATTTTGTATGTGAATATAATTATGAATGAGATGAGAAAAGTTAGCAGTATATTGTTGTACATGTTTCTTATACACATTAAGGGTCATGTTGATACTTTAAAGTAAAAGGCAAATTTACAATATGGCAAACAGGGTGCAACCATAAAGTGTCGATCCATATATAAAAAGTGTCGATCCCAAAAACATCGAAAACCAAAAGTATAATGTAATATGTAATTTTTCAATCTAATCTAACCGGTACAAGTATACCGGTTTTATGAGAGAATATGTCTAAATAATGTGTCGACACTTTTTTAGTTTGTGTCGATATTTTTGGTCCATAATGAATGGAAAACAGGGTGCAACCATAAAGTGTCGATCCATATATAAAAAGTGTCGATCTCAAAAACATCGAAAACCAAAAGTATAATGTAATATGTAATTTTTCAATCTAACCGGTACAAGTATACCGGTTTTATGAGATAATAGGTCTAAATAATGTGTCGACACTTTTTTAGTTTGTGTCGATACTAATTTAAATATCAAGTGTTTTTCCACCGTTTACTATATATAGTACTCTAAATCGAAAAACCCTAAACATAAAGGCAAGCAGGCAGAAGATAACTCTTCCTCTCCGAAGAATACTAGCGTTATCATAACAGTGACGATCAGATATTTAGGTAAATTTATCGATATTTTATGGGTTTGATTGATTTCTATATTGGAGTTTTTTTCCTGAATGTGTTTGTGTTCCATTGTAATAGCATCCAACCAAAATGGATCCAAAACGTCAGCGTCAGAAGCGCGGTCTTTATCAAAGCTCTTCTCAACCACAACCTCCTTCTATAACAAACGATTCTTCTGAGGAAATCAGGTCCTTCGAAACTCTGAACTTTAGATCCGATATGGAGAAACAAAGATGGCAGACGAGTTTTAAAGTAAGGAAGATTCGTCCCAAACGTGTCATTGACCTGGGTTTCTTGTTTGATGATAAATATGCATTTAGTTTTAAATCTACATTTACATCTTGGGGTTGGCTTGAATTCCTTGGTGTAGAACCAAGATATTATCCCAACCTAGTTAGAGTCTTCTACAACAATGCTTCCTTACAGCACGATCCTAATAAGACTAATATAATAGGAATTAATACACATGTCATGGGGAAGGATATATATATATCTCTGGAAACTATTGCGGAGGGTTTAGGTGTAGCGAATAAAGGGGATTCAGATGAAAATGGTGTAGATTGGTCTACAATTAAACGGGTTGCTAGAAATAGCCCAATTCACCTCGATGTAGAGTCGAGAGTGTTTCACAAAAATACTCACATGGTATATCCGGCTTAGTGGGGGAAAACATTCAACGCTTCGAGACAACCATTATTGGTGGATAGCAAAGTATAAATCCAAATCCAAAACGGCTCCAAACATTGCAAAACTCATATTTAATACAATTGTATATATGGTCACAAAGGGAGCAACAATTTCAACTACACTACCATATGGATGTGTCATCACCCATATGTTGAAGAAGAAGGAAGTTGATTTTTCGCATGACGCCCCTGTTCTATTAACCCGCAAGATTGACATGGTATTTATTAAAAAAGCGGGATATGATTTTGTTGAAAAACTCGGTTGGAAGCGTGTCAAGGAGGTCGGATTAGATCAAGAGAGGGAGGAAATAGACCCCGTTGGCCATGAAGAAGAGCAACCAAGTGGAGACGCAATGATGGAAGAAGCTCCAGTTGCAGAGGATGTCACAATTAAGACCGTGATGGAATACATGGTCAATTTTCGGGAGCATATTGATTCCCTTGTGAGTGGAATGCGATCCGATATTTCATCATTGCTACATGAAGTCTCCATGTTGCGTGACGAATTACGTCAACGACATCAAACGAGTTAGGTAATTCATTATTTATGTTTCTAAACATTTACACGTTCTGAACTGTATTTTATTTTCTTTTAACAGATGTGGACAACCAAGCGGTCAATGAAGATGAAGCTGACGATGAAGCTGACGATGAAGATGACGATGACGATGACGATGATGATGACGATGAAGCTGACGATGAAGATGACGATGAAGATGATGACGATGATGATGATGATGATGATCCAAACAAGTATATCGTGTCTGCAACGCCGCCTTCAAGAAAAATTTTAATTTTTGATCTCAATGGTGTCCTTGCCTACATCCCAAGACTGCCTGCAGGTTTTAATTCTATTATTTTGTATCCATTATTTTAACATATAAGCGTAGAACTTTAATCTCATTTTCTTCATGTTGTAGATGTTGTCCTGAGAAGAGGATTATTTGAATTTATGCAATTTTGTGTCGACAATTTTGTTGTTGCCCTTTGGTCTTCAAAGATGAGGTTAGAACATGTTTGGAGCAATTGAATTACTGTAGTCAAAATCGTTAATATACATTTGAATGTTAACATTCAAACTTGATTACAATCTCAGGCATAACGTCGACCGTGTACCTGAGAAACTACATTTATTTTCTGAGCATTTTCTATTCGTATGGGTAAGATGAATGTCATTATAGTTTGCTGACTTTTCGTTGTCTATGATTCCTACATATTTATTTTCGACTGTTTGTGAACATGATCAAGAAAAATGCAAAACATACGATTCTGTTACCTACTGTAAAGATCTCAATGATGTTTGAAACGCGTGTCCAGATTTTAACGAGCTAAATACACTTTTGGTCGATGATTCAGCGGAAAAAATGATTTATAATCTGGTAAGTTGCATTTATGCAATATGTTTTTCCAGTTGAACAGGTGTTCAGACATTTATTATTTTAACAACTTATGTGTTTATATAGAAATACAATTACATATGTCCACATACCTTTGACGCTGCTTCCCATTCGAACGACAATGCTCTAGGTATGACACAAATTTATTCATGCTTATGCGAATTTAGTTTATTGTTAGTAAAATTGCACCTCATTAGTTTGATAATTGAAATTATTTATGTATGTCATCAGAAAAAGACGGAAACATACGATAGTATTTGGAAAATTTGTTGAAGGCCTCTAATGTTCCGGACTTCGTTAGAAATAACCCTTTTTCATCAGATTAATTTCGTTTGTCGGTACATTATTTGAACATTCTTGTGTATTTATATTTTGGTGTGATTATATTGTGTGTATATTTTCATTAATTATTCCATATTTGCTTCTTTGTATACATATACATTTGAGGATTGTTGAAATATCAATACTAGTTATTAATGTATTTTACATCTGCTTGCAAATGTATCGAAACACATTACTATATCATTGTTTTCCATGATATCCACAACAAAGTTTTGACACTTTTTAATATTGTGTCTGTACTTTATGTCCAGAATGGAAGAAAAATGTGTCGATACCTTGTCAAAAAGTGTCGACATTTACACATCGGAACCCAGAATTATAATGTAATAGATAATTTTGTAATATATACGGTATAAATATACCGGTTTTATGAGCGAATAGGTCTACAACCTATATCGACACTTTTTAATATTGTGTCTATACTTTATGTCCAGAATGGAAGAAAAATGTATCGATACCTTGTCAAAAAGTGTCGACATTTACACATCGGAACCCAGAATTATAATGTAATAGATAATTTTATAATATAACCGGTATAAATATACCGGTTTTATGAGCGAATAAGTCTACAACCTATATCGACACTTTTTAATATTGTGTCTGTACTTTATGTCCAGAATGGAAGAAAAATGTGTCGATACATTGTCAAAAAGTGTCGACATTTACACATCGAAACCCAAAATTGTAATGTAATAGATAATTTTGTAATATAACCGGTATAAATATACCGGTTTTATGAGCGAATAGGTCTACAACCTATATCGACACTTTTTAATATTGTGTCGGTACTTTATGTCCAGATTGGAAGAAAAATGTGTCGATACCTTGTCAAAAAGTGTCGACATTTACACATCGGAACCCAGAATTATAATGTAATAGATAATTTTGTAATATAACCGGTATAAATATACCGGTTTTATGAGCGAATAGGTCTACAACCTATATCGACACTTTTTAATATTGTGTCGGTACTTTATGTCCAGATTGGAAGAAAAATGTGTCGATACCTTGTCAAAAAGTGTCGACATTTACACATCGGAACCCAGAATTATAATGTAATAGATAATTTTGTAATATAACCGGTATAAATATACCGGTTTTATGAGCGAATAGGTATACAACCTATATCGACACTTTTTAATATTGTGTCGGTACTTTACAATAGGAGTCATGTTGATACTTACGATATATGGAGATCGTTGTCATTCTATTCCGTCTTCGAAAAAATCAGTTGATGTAGGCTGTGTGCTTGTACTCAAACTGAGCTTGACTTGAGGACATGTTAGTTTGTTATGTCCCTCACCGTTTATATAATGTAATAGGTAGTGCTTATATTGTAAAGTATCTATCATTTTTATAAAAGTGTCCATACTTATTTCACTGTGGAAAACATTGATTTAAGGTTATCTTTTGAGTGAGTTTTAAGATATCAATTTAGTAATTATATGTATCTAATGATTTATTTTTTATGTTACGGTATATATTATCATTAAATTAAAAATAATAAACATATATATTACATATTTATTATTATCTTTGGTTAATATTGTTAAATTTAAATTCTAAATATTATTTTATAAAATATCAAAACAATCAAATAATTTTTTGTGCAAATGAAATTATTAAATTAATATTATAGGTGGAAAACATGAAATACTATTAAAAAATTGAAACATAAATTACATAACTTTAAAAAAAATATCGATCTTTTTTATAAAAAAGTATAGACACTTTTAACATATTATAATGTAATACGTAAATTTGCAATCCTATCGGTATAAATATACCGGTTTACTTATAAAATAGGTCAATATAAGCGCTACCTATTACATTATATAAGCGCTATCTAGTATGTTATTATACTTTAAAATATTTTCGATTAAATAATATAATATAACCGGTCTAAATTTTAACCGATTACACCGTATATTAACCGTTTTTTAGACGCAGCACCGGAGAACTACCTAAAATCAACACCTTCATCTTTTGATGCTTTTTCAGATTCAAGTTTTCTTCACTTGTTGGAGACATTGGTATGCATTTCTTCTTCACTTTGCACCTTCTTATTCTTATTTTGCTTTTAATTTCCAGTTTTCATCCATATGGTAATCTTGCATTTTGCTTATTAACAGTTGCTTTAGCATTCTGGATTTGCATGGAAGAGAGAACTTAGTCCACTGATGTAAAATTTTGAATTTGGTGAGCTGGGTATTTCTTGTAGAAGGATTTTGAGCTCTGGGTTTTCCTCATTTCTGGTGAAGTTTTAGGTTTTAGAGGTTATTGGAGTATACAATCTAGTTGGTTTAGTTTTTTTTTTTTATTTGGCCGAGACTGATTTGTTGAGACATTTCTTTCGGTTTTTTTGAGGGTTTCTGTTGTCAATTCTTTGTAGTTTTCTTTGTAATTTTAGCCAAGGAGCTTTCGATACACGTTTAGAGGCTTGGATTTTGGCTTTTGGTGCTGTGGAATGATAAGAGATTTGGGTGTTTAGAATTTTCTAAAATGGATATGACAGTGTAGGGAATTTATATTAGTGTTGATCATTTATAGAAATATGAGTTCAATTTTACCTTCTGTAATTGCACCAACTTCTGGTGATATCTCACCACCACCTTCACCTCCTACCTTGTTCTCTAATTCCTCAACCACTTCACCATCCCCCACATCATCTCAGCCAAATCAAACTACTGATCCCCCACCATCCTCCTCACCACCCCCAGCAGTCCCTACAACTCCTCCTCCATCACCGCCTATTTCGCCCCCACCGGCATTGACCGCTCCTCCACCTTCGACCCCAGCTTCTCCTTCCCCTCCAGCTTCCCCACCTCCATCACTGCCCACATCTCCTCCACCTTCAGCTCCTGTTGTTCCCCCACCCTCGGATAATTCACCACCATCTCCAATTTTATCTCCCCCACCGAAATCCAATGATCCTTCCCCTCCCCAAGCTGCACCGGTACCTCCGGTTGCAACTTCACCTCCACCTCAGGTCGTTTCGCGTTCCCCGCCGCCTCCCTATAATGTTCCAACACCTCCTTCCTCAAAGTCTCCACCTTCACCATCAGCAACACCGCCAGAAAGCTCGTCCTCGAATCCTGCTCCTGCTCTTACACCTCCACCATCTAGCTCTCAGGCTGCTCCCCCTGCTGCCACAACTTCTCCCACGACACCCGCATTATCACCTCCTCCTCCAGTTCCCTCAACCTCATCACCACCTACAATTTCATCTCCGGAAACTCGAAGTAATCCATCGGTAACTGGAAGCCCTAGTTCATTGCCTGAAATTCCAACTTAAAAACCAACTGCTAAGTCAACTAATGGCACCAGTGGATCTGTAACAAGTAAAAATGGTTTAAGCAGTGGTGTTGCTGCGGGAATTGGCATTGTTGTTGGGTTTATAGTGCTCAGTCTTCTTGTGATGGCTGTGTGGTTTATAAAAAAACGAAAGAGGAAGAATGCTAGACCTAAAATCGGGTACACCATGCCTTCTCCATTTGCCTCTTCTCAGAATTCAGGTAAATAATTGAAACACTGCTTTTGTACGGGATTTTATGTGTTTGATATTTGGCTTCTTTATGCATATTATGTGTTAACTTGCTATGTTATTGACAAATGAAATATGTATTCTATGATGCTTGTTGATCGATCTATCCTAAATTGTCGGTTGCCAAAAATTTCAAGTTATCAAAGGGTAAAAGTATATTTCTGGTTAATTGTTTCAGGGGCTCTTAGGTCGCATGTAATTTGTGCAGATGATATTTCTATTCCTTTTGAATAGTACTTCAATTGCACCCTATAATGATATAGGAACTTCTATTGCTCCACAGATTCAGCGTTTCTCAGGCCCCAGTCTCCACATAAACTAGTCGGAGGTGGTCCTAGTGGTACATACTATTCATCAGACACTGGTGGTGTCAATAATTCCAGGTCATGGCTTGCATATGATGAGCTAGTCCGAGCGACCGATGGATTTTCAGAACATAATCTTTTGGGTGAAGGTGGATTTGGTTGTGTATACAAGGGTATCCTCACAGACGGTAGAGAAGTGGCTGTAAAACAGCTAAAAATTGGTGGTGGACAGGGGGAGCGTGAGTTCAGAGCGGAAGTTGATATTATTAGCCGAGTACATCATCGCCATTTGGTTTCACTGGTGGGTTACTGTATATCAGAGCATCAAAGGTTGCTTGTCTATGATTATGTCCCGAACGGTACCCTTCATTACCATCTCCATGGTAAGACAACTTCCATACATGCATTCTTTGGTTATGATGAAGTAGGTTATAATTAAGTTCAAAAATCAAAGTAGTTTTCAAATTCAGTGAGAGGATTCCCTTTCATTACCTTGTTTGGAATCTGCTTGAGCATCCGTGCTTGAATTGCGCGGCTCCATAGTCCTTACTCTCCCCCAATGAACACTTTCATGAACAAGAACATTTGTATGGATGATGATGCTTTAGTTTCATGCACTTTTATGGAATTTTGCAGGTAGAGGCAGGCCAGTTATGGATTGGGCTGTCCGAGTCAAGGTCGCTGCCGGTGCAGCTCGTGGGATAGCTTACCTCCATGAAGACTGTAATGCTTTGTTCTTCTTTTTGTCGTTTCTTTTGTACTTTGAGACCCTGACATATTCAGCAAACTACTATTAATTAAACTGAACAAGAACAGTAAAGTTTAAACACCTAAAAGATCTGTTTGCTAGGTTATAAAGTAATATATACTTGAAAACCTATAAAACTTATTTTTCCTTTGATCAGGTCATCCCCGTATCATTCACAGGGACATCAAGTCATCAAATATTCTTCTCGACAACAATTTCGAGGCTCAGGTATGCCTATTTCAGCAAATATAAATTCTTGCAAATCCCAATATTTTGATCTTGAATTGCTTTGGAGGATTTGGCTACAATTCTACTTTAGGACCTACATTGGCAATTTTTTCCCATTATTTTGATTTACCTCTTTCCAGTCTAACTTTCTGTCTTGCAATTCAGGTTTCAGATTTTGGGCTTGCAAAATTAGCTTTGGATTCAAACACCCATGTAACCACGCGGGTGATGGGAACCTTCGGGTAAGTTAACATTCGATTTTGATAATTGAAAAATTAAATACCAAATCTGTATCATGAAAATTATTTAGTATATTACTGAAAATTAAGTATTGAATATTCAGGTTTTTTCTGATAAAATGATTTGTTCTTGTACAGATATATGGCACCAGAGTATGCAACAAGTGGCAAGTTAACTGAAAAATCCGATGTTTATTCCTTTGGTGTTGTTCTCTTGGAGTTTATTACCGGGCGCAAGCCTGTCGATGGTTCTCAGGCACTAGGCGATGAGAGCCTCGTTGAATGGGTAAGGCTACACCGCTATGTTTAGGGTCGTTATAAAAAATTTATGCTTGCTTTGTCATGCATTTTTCTTTGATTCTTTGTAAGTAGTTTTAGCTTATACTGTTCTAATCTTTAAGAAATTCGATTTTTCTCGAATTAAATCCGAATTGGCGATCTAATGTCATATGACATTGATCCTTTGTTCATAACGGAACCCTTGGCAATATTCCGATTCCAAACGTTATTAATGTGATACAAACTTGTTATTCAGGCTCGACCATTGCTTGCTGAAGCAATTGAATATCAAAACTTTGATGCGTTGGTGGATCCAAGGTTGGAAAAGAACTACGTAGATTTTGAAATGTTTCGAATGATAGAGGCAGCTGCTGCTTGCGTACGACATTCAGCTGCTAAAAGGCCGAAAATGAGTCAGGTAATTAGGTTTGAGTACTAAGGAACTATGTTGCTCGGACTCGAATATGTTATTTTAAAGGTTTTTCATATATTTTGAGGATCATGTCTCGTATCCACATCCGAATGTGTAGGATCTGGATACTTAATGCAAACTGAAGAATCCAAGCAATAAAGGTAAGGAACTTATACGTTTATTATTGTTTCGACTCTACTTTCTTAGGTGGTGAGAGCTCTAGACTCGTTGGATGAGTCATCGGACCTCACAAACGGAATGAAACCTGGCCAAAGTGAGGTTTTTGGTTCGACACAACAATCGGCTCAAATTAGAATGTTTCAGAGGCTAGCATTTGGCAGTCAAGATTACAGTTCAAGTTTCTATAATCACTCTCAGAGCAGTTGGAGGAGTCGAGACAGCGGTAGTCAAGGTAGTTGGAGGAGTCGAGGTTACGGGAATCCAAGCGGCGGCTGGAGTCAAGGGCAGAGGGATCGAGACATTCCTTAATGCGACGAATGCGTCGCCGATTAAAGCAAATCTGATGGGTTTTTAATGGTTATGGAGATTGAATTGCCATTACATGACAGAGTCCAAAGGGGGATGCTTTAACTCTAAATTTTGGATCAGAATTCATTAACATCACTGAATCAGGTCACTTGATGTGTAATAGCTGATAATTATGGTCATTTTTAGCCTCTCTCACGTGATTTTTTTTTGGAACAAAAAAAACCTTGTATTTTTTCCCTGTAAGAATGCGTGTATTTTCTGCAATATATAATTTCCTTGTATTTGCAGTTGTTTATAGCTCAACATAAGTTTCCTTCACGTTTGTAAGTCTTCTTTTTCTTGTTTGACTTCTATTGCGTTATGATATTCTTGTTATAAATGATGTATTGATTAATAAATATTTTTTATATGTTAAAAGTGAATCTAAAAATAAACATCAATATATATTTGTTTTTGTATTTTGACAGTTTTTTTAACCTAAAAACCAAGTTTATTAAGATCATAATAATTTGTTTATACCGATAATATAATGGCATGCATATATTTTTAAGAAATTTTGACAAAAAATAAACGTTTTTTAAATAAAAAATAAAAACATTTTTTTATCTTTGAATTTGGAATGAATACCGCAGAGAGGAACGTTCGCGGTTACAGAAATCGAGAGTCGGATGGTTAAGCGAAAGAGATGAGAACACAAGGTATTTTTCACCTTTCAGCATCAAATAGAAGAAGGCTGAATTCGATCGCCCCATTAAAGTGAATGGTGTTGCAATTAGTGAGCCTGATCAAGCCAAACATTTTGTATTCAAATATTTCCAAAACACTAATTCAGCAATAGGGGTAGGGGATCTCAACCTGCAGTTTAATAGACTAAGTGCTGATCAATCTTTCCTCCTGGAGAAAAATTTTCGGAAGAAAGAATCTACCACGTTATAAAGGGATTAGAGGGGAACCGTGCTCCGGGACCTGATAGTTTCAACTTAATTTTTTTTAAAAAGTATTTGGCCAGAGTTAAAAGGGGATATCCTTCTTCTTCTTCTAATAATTCCAAGAAAAAAGGGAGTTGGAAGATGGGTTAAATGAATCCCAAAGAAGTCCATTCTTTCCTCTTTGGACGAATACAGATCCATAAGCCTTATAAGCGGACTGTACAAAATTTTGAGCAAGGTATTGATCAATAGAATGAGGTTGTGCTTGGACTCTCTCGTGAGTAATGAACAGTTCGCATTTATACCAGGACGTCAGATTCTATACTGTTCGTTGATAGATAATGAAGTTATCGACGCGGTAGCTAAAAGCAGCAGAAGTGGAGTAATTTTTAAGATCGACTTCAGTAAAGCATTTGATTCGGTGGATTGAAACTTTTCAATCTGACGCAAATGGATATATAATTGTATTTCTTCGGTTACTATTTCGATTCTAGTCAACGGGTCTCCTACAAATAAATTCGTTTTGTCGGGAGGGCTTAGACAAGGTGTCCGTTATCCCCATTGCTGTTTATTTTAGTTAGGGAAGCGCTGAATTTGATTATCAAAAAGGCAGTCACGACTGATCTATTTTCGGGCTGCATGGTGGGTAATATCGAAAATAACATGGATGCTACTCATTTTGATTATTTATACGTTTTAATTATAATTATTTATCAATAGAATCTCTCAAGTGATTTCAGTGCTAATACCCCAAACATCGGTCAGTAAATATAATGTAATGATTTAAAATTTAGTGGTTTAATTTGAATAAATTGAAAAGTACAATGACTGTTTTCGAAAATTATGTTTAAGACTTATCAGTAAGGATGGATGAATGGAGGGGTGTTATGATCTTTTAGAAGGAAATAAATTTAATATTAATTTCTTTTATAGATATTTATTAAGTGATAAATAGGGGAAAAAAGCTGGAACTTTGATTCTCTACTCTTCTTCTTCTTTCCCCGTAACTCCATTGCTAAGGTAAGATATGTTCAAGTTGGTTTTTCCTTTCATTTTTGGGATGATTAAAACTAAGAGATTAGTGAATTAGTAAAATGAGTTTCTAAGTGATTTGATGAAATTTAGTCCATAATTGGATTTTAAAAGCATATTTGACTTGTCAAATATGTAAGCAAGAGATTTGGAGTCTTAGAAGTGATTGAAAACATGTTTGAATATTTGATGTGACTTTTAGTTTTAAGTGTTCTTTGGAGAATTTGGATGTTATAAGGATATTTACGAATGTAAGTTAGTTGGGATAATGGATGATGAGTTTGATGGCATGGTTGGAGATAAAAAAAAGAGATTTAGGTGAAAATTGTGTAAAAATCAAAGTGAAATAAATAAAATATGGGTAAGGGTATCGGTATACAAGAACAATACCGATATTATAAGGTTAAATTGCAGGAAAGAGTATGAATACGATGAATAATATCCATGATTGAAGTAGTATCAATACTGATGTGGAGGCATCGATACCAAGAGGAAGGTATCAATACTGTAATTGAAAAATTGGATTCCAGAAAGAAAAAATGGTATCAATATTGAAGTGAGTATCGGTACCATAGAAGAGAAGTATCGATATTGTAGGAGGGGTACCGATACTTTTCAATCTGAAATTTTAAGTTGATGGTTTATTTCGTTTATGTAAATGTGAATTTGTTAATATTAATGTATACTACTGAAATTATTGTTTGAGGGTTGAAATTGAAATTAGAATGTGAAAATAAGCCATTCTGGAAAGTGGTAAAGTTTAAAGCCATTCTGGAAAGTGGTAAAGTTTAAGTACAAATGGCGAACATTTAGAAAGTTAATAGCTTAAGTGATAATTTTGAGTATTATTACTTGGTATAAATGTTAGTAAGTATACTAACATTATATTTTATATTTGTATGTGTGATTATGGATGTTGGTGTAGATCGAAATCAAATTCATGAGTCAAACAAATAAAAATGCAAGGATAAGGTTGCAGAATAGTCGGATTACTTTAAGGGTGCGTTTGGTTCACGGAATGTAAGATTACCAGGGAATATGATTACTGGTTGGCGTAGCAGGAATGTAAGATTACCGTGTTTGGTTAAAAGGAATAAAATATTATTGGAATGTATATTTCACCAAATTGTCTTTATTATATATTTGTTTTTTTAACAAGTTGGAAAATATTTATATATTTTCTTTAAAAAATTAAATTCATAAAATTTATATAAAATTTTTTACAAAATTGAATATTTCACCAAAGTTTATGACTTCTAATGCATATGTTGCATTTTCGTGTCAGTACTATGTGTGCATCCATTGTATTCATAATGAGTTTGTGAATTATCATTTCGACACTATTTGTGCATCCATAGTATTCATAATGAGTTTGTGAATTACTATTTCGGCACTATGTGTGCATCAATGGTATTCATAATGAGTTTGTGAATTACCATTTCGACACTATGTGTGCATCCATGATATTCATAATGAGTTTGTGAATTACCATTTCGACACTATGTCTACATTCATGGTATTCATAACGAGTTTGTGAATTACCATTTCGGCACTATGTGTGCATCCATGGTATTCATAATGAGTATGTGAATTTTCATTTTGTTACTTTAGTATAGTGTTGTTGTCACCACAGAATCTATGCTTTCGTTTAGCACTTAAGTGCAACTCACGTACCTTGCATTTTCATTTGACATACATTGGGAAAATAAATTGATACTTTGGAAAATTACTGATTTATGTGTATGTTAGGCATACTAAATATTGTTTCGCAGGTTATATGAAAGAAATTTGGCTTATCAAATCAGGTTTATGTATTACTATTATTTATACGATTAAATTCGTATTTTGATATTTTATGATATGATTATGTTTTGATTTACCTTTTTATATTATTATGCCTCACTAAGTGAATACTTAGCGTATAATGATTTCATGCATAGGAAATAGTGTACGAGCGGAGTAAGGAGTGCAGCTGACATCGTGAATCAAAGCTTGCCTCATCAATAACTGTATGACAATTATGTCTACTTTTGATATTACTAGCTGGCATGTAATAATTTATGATAATGCTCTGGAATGTATTTAACTTATGATGTTGTAGTATTTATTATGTTAGAACTTTAAGACTATTTTACATAATATTAGTTAATGAACGATTTTATTATTATTATATTAAATTATTTATTTATAGAAATAAAATTTTTACTGATTTTATAATACAAAAATGTTTTAAAAGTCATATGACATCTCTGACTCGTGTACTGAGATGTATACATGAAATGAGTGTAACATTTATTGGTATCAAACTATAGGTTTAGCTGATTCTCAGCCGAAATCGGGTGTATTTTACTTTAAAAAGGGTTTACATGTCACTAGGATGTTAAAGTTACTGATATGATGTCGTTAGGATATGATTGATGTCACTCCTTACTAACTTGATGTTATTATTATGTATGTCGTATAAGATGTCAGAATCTATGAATTCACGGAGAGCGTCTGAACAAGAAGTTTGAGAAGGGTCGGGCAGCAAGAGAAATGAAGTTAATAGTGAGCTTCTGATCCAATCTGAAAACGTTAGCACACCGGTACCTCAAGGTATGCCAGTGCCAGAGTATAGAGGTTTTATGCAGGCTCTTGATGCGATCTTTACTCGATTTCAACCTCCTCCGCCTCCTTTACTCCTCCAGTACCACAGATGTTAATCCCAAAAGAGCTGAAAAGTTTGAGAGCAGCATAGTTCGGGGAGAAGAGGATGAATATCCTATAAATGCTGATTTATTAAAGCTGGGTGGAGCTGTATCTTTACTTCGAGTATCAGCTCGAGTGTGGTGGATAAATATTACGATGTATGCACCACTTGAGCAAGTGACCTGACAGTTCTTTCAGGATGAATTTTCAGGATGAATTTAAGAACAAGTACATCGGTGAGTAGTTTATGCGGGCGATGCTGCTGAAGTTTGTTAATTTGAAACAAGGTGATCGAGCAATACATGGGTATGAGGCTGAGTATAACAAGTTAAACCGTTTCGCTACTGAAGTAGTTCCCAATGATAAGGCTCGACGTGATTGGTTTATCGAGGGATTAAGGCCTAAGCTGAAAGAGATGATGTTGGCTTTAAACTTTCTACCCTGCAAGAAGTCTTTTTAGTGTTTTGAACTCAACCAACATGTATAAAAATATAAAACAGATCATATTACGGCTGCCCGATGACTCAGAAGTGAGCGATGAACTATGGGACGAGGTGATAGAGTTAATGAAATTTCGGGTGGTGGACAAGGTTCCCTTAACTTGTACACTTGCAGTTAGGGCGCTTTCGCGATTTGTAAACGATTCTGAAAATACTGACATTCTTGATGTGTTTCTGGAGGTCCTTCCTTTGGAGCAGAACTCGGTCAGTCTCCTAACTTATACTTTGTTTCTTGTTTTCTGGTCTGCTGGTTTTGGCATGGATACTTTAATTTATTGGAACTTTTAATAATCAAATTAATTAATGTTCTTTTATAAGAATTCTGGAGCTTCTGTTTACAGGAGGTTCGTAAGACCATTGTGTTATCTTTGCCTCCTTCGAATACAACTTCCCAACTAATCATAGATTGTACAATGGATGTTAGTGAGCCAGTCCGCAAAGCAGCGTACTGTGTTATAGCTAACAAGTTTCCTCTTCAAAGCCTAAGGTAGGACGACCTTAATCTCGTGGTTTTGCTATATTATTTGTGTTTTTTAGTGAGTTCTTAAATCTTCTTTTTCTTAATTTGCTTGGTCCCCTAGTATCAAGCATAGGACAACAATTCTTCAGAGAGGACTTGCTGATCGTTCTTTGGCTGTTTCAAAGGAGTGTTTAAAGTTAATGATAGATCAGTGGCTTGCAAAGTGCAGCAATGGAGATCCTGTCAAACTTCTCAAATATCTCGATGTTGAAACCTATGAATCAGTAGGGGAGTCTATTATGGAGTCTCTTCTGAAAGCTGGTTTAGTGAAACCGCAAAATCTGGAAAGTATCCAGCAGTACATATTAAGAGCATCAACAAATGAAATAAAAGAAGGTTTGTGGAGATTTTAGATATTTTTTGCCAAATGAATAAATATTATCACCTTTATTTTCATTTCCGGTCCTGCCATTTTGGTAACAAACTATAATGGTGACTTTGTAAACATCAGTATAGTGATGGTGTAACACGTCTGTTTATACAGAAATATTCGCATGCCAATTATCTTGATTATTTCCTGATATTATTCTAGGATATTCAGTGGATCATTCTGTTAGGATCAAGCTAATGGAACCTGAGGTCTCTCTGTATTGGAGGATGGTATGCAAACATTTACAGATGGAAGCACAAGCAAGCTTTTAATTCATTTGTTTTTCTGCTTATTTATTATTCCCAGTGTTGTGGAACATATATTTAAGCAAGTGATTTATTTATTTATTTTTTCATTCATCTGGTTTTGTGATGAATATAAGTTGTTTTTATTAATATTATATCAATATCCTCTTCTTTCATACTTATATAGCATTTGCAGACGCAAGCAATTGATTTTGGACAGAGAAGCTGATTGAACAAATCAAATATCTAGTTCTTTTTTAATTACTCTGTTTATGTTTTGTTGCATTTTTTTAGTCTCTAGGTTATTCTGGGGGTAATATTTCCAGTTCCTTGTTTCTTTTTTCCCCACAAACCTCTCTTTCTCCTCGATCCCCTCTTGCTTCTTGTTTCTGTTATCCCTTTTCTTGGTCTTCATTTCTTATGCAATGATCTTATTTCATTCCTCGTAACATATAGTTGTTAGACATAACCTTTAACGGTCTATATCCCTGTTATTCATAATTAAAACTAAGTACAACACTCTAAAATATTTATTTGCAAATGTACTACTGCGTCACTTTCTTATACTCTTGAATTGGTTCTTAGACCTTTGGTGATTATGACTTGTTTAAGTATTATTTGTGAATTTAATGACAATACATGCACTTTCATGATAATATGCAAAGTACCACCTTGTTGAACAGGGAAAAGGTTCTGATGCTGCTGCTACAATGGGCACTGAAGAGCTATATACGCTGCTGAAGCCTCAGACAACAATGATTTGTTAGATAGAATTCTTCCTGAAACTGTCTCCGATTACGTAGATTTGTTCAAGGCTCATATTGATGCAGGTGGCTCAGGTTCTTTTGATCAGCAAATGTATAAAGAATTTATTCAACTTTAATATTCTAATTTTACCAAATAATTTTAGGGGTGAACTACCACTTTGCATCTCGACAGCTACTATTGCTAGGTGAAATGCTTGATTTTTTGATTCTACAATCAGAAAGATAGCTAGTTCCTTTGTGCAGGTGTCGTAACCGTTTTTTTGGCGGAACAATCGTTTAATGTTTAAAAAATAGTTTCGACTTTAATTTTGGAAAAATCTGGTAGTTTTGAATTAATTTGGATAGAGTTGAAAAGAGTCGCCATCGACCTTTGGGTTAGGTAGGTCAAACACTTAAAAATATCTTTTAAAAACAATTTTAAGAAAAATCATTTTAAGACAAATCATTTTAAGACAAAAATTGGTATGTGTTTACCAAAAATTTGATTAAAATGGGTTCGGGAGTCAGTTACACGTGGGGAAGGATTAGCACCCCCACAGCGCCCAAAATTGGTACTGTTTCGCTTACACGTTGTCGTAAATAGTGGAAATCCTGAATCAAATATCAAGTTAAAATATGATACATTTATTAAATATTGATTAACTTGCTTCAAATTAATTTTACTAGAATAAGAAATCTTGAAAACATGAACTTAAAGTATTAAAATAACTTAAACGAAAATTTAAGGGATTAAATAGCAAAAACATACATTTAAATGACAAAAATAGAAAAAATAAAAATTTGTAGAATAGAACCACAAATATAAATAAAAGAGTTTCTATCATGTAATCTAATATATCAAACCAACCCCCCACTTGTTTTCAATAATTGCATCCGTTTTCTTTATAAGGAAAACACATCTAGCAAATATTAATTTATGGGGTCTAACTTAATGTTGTTATTAAATAATGCTTAATTAATTATTATTTATATGACATTAAAGTCAAAATTGAAAGACAATGGCATGTGAACTGTCGGCAAGCATGGTTTCCAACTTTCAAATATCATCAAAATTAACATTATTTTATTCATACTTTTTTTTCTCTTACTTTTATAATATTCTAATATTATAAACTAATAAAATAATTATTAAAACTTATGGACAACATAAACTATATACTTCGTTTATAATTTTCTTTTAAAATTGAAATCAATTAATCTATTGCAAATTTCTTAAATCAAAATATTAAATAATACCTATACTAAAAGTAAAAATAATCCAAGAAAAAAAACCTTAGAAAAAAATAAACAAAAAAAATTACAAGGATTAAATAATAATTAAACCTAATGCTAGATATTGACTAAAATGAATTATTTACTAATATGGTATCTAAATTCGAATATTAATAAAAATTATAAAATAAATAAATTAGGACTAAAAAGAAACATGCAGAAATATAGAATCCTAATGTCTAAACAACAAAAATTAAATAAATTAACATTTAGACTAAAATTAAATGAACATAAAATAAAAAGACAAAATTGTAAACTCACAAACTATTAATTAGGGACTAAAATGATGAAATTAAAACATACAGCTTAATTTAAGATTTATCCTAAAATACAAAATAATGACTAAAATACAAGTTTCATAAACCAAGAGAATAATTTATAATATATACGAAATCCATGTAGTAATATTCAAGTGATCAAAATATAATATTACAAATGTGACACATGGAATATAATATAAATAAAATATAATAGGTAACTATATCATAAATGTACAAAACAAGGAAGTCGTTTAAGTATAATTAACCCATAATAAAATTACAAACAAGTCCCTTGTTAAACTACGTCGTTTTAACAATTGTATATAACTCTAAAACAAAGCCAAAAATTGGCTAAACACTTCATTTTACCCAGTTTCAAAACTGAGAAAGGAGAGAATTTGAAATTCTCTCCACTTATTCATCGGAGAGGAGAGAACACCTGCCGCTGATGGCGGCATACATCGGACTTACTGTGGTCAGAGGGACCAAATGGTCCCAAAAGCTTCCTCTCGCTCCCTACTTCCCGATTATCCCCTTAATTCGGCCTATAAACAACCCTACAAGTCTAGATCTAGAATAATACCTTTCGAAAAACACCACTCTGACGACTTTTTGATACTTCTCCGATCAAGGTAAGGGTTATATCCCTCTCTCTTTGTTTTTTTTCTTTTTTCTGTTCGAAAGCCCCCAGTTCGAATATGGCCTCACCGTTACCCCCTCCTTCGAATGGTTACCTCCTTTTATACTGAAATTTTGTTGTTGCTTAATGGATGTTGCAATGGTATACGAAATAGTGGTAGGGTATTTTAGGTGATAATACCTAAATTTCGGGATTTAATTTGTTTTAAAATGTTTTAGTGGATGTTTATGATGGATGGTTGATTCAACTGACATGGTTTTGTGGTTGCTGATGTAGGCAATGACGACTATGACCTTTGGTGACTGGTGACTCGGCGATGACTCGGTGGTGGTTTGGTCGTCGTGGCGTCCGGCTGGAGCATGCGGCGACGTGGGCAGTGAACTGGTCAATGTTGGAGGCGGCTGAAGATAATTAGGGTAAACCCTAATCTGCATCTGGGTTACTTGAACAGGTCTGGAACTGGGTTTGGGTCAGCATCTTAGTGTTGGACTTGTAATGGACTATTGGCTTTTGATTTGTAATTTGGGCTGCACATTAAGCCTGCCAAATATGTAAATAAAATGATATTAATAATAATAATAATAATAAATATAATAATAAATATAATAATAAATATAATAATAATAAATATAATAATAATATTTTTTTAAGTCTGGTAAAAAACGGGTGTCTACAGCTGCCCCTCTTTGCACATTCTTGTGTTAACAAGAATAGGACAAAGATGAAAAAGACAACCAGTTTTTGTCCGGCTCTTTTTTTTTGGTTTTGAAATTTGTTGTTGATTCGAAATGTCGTGAATCAAACAATGGAAATGTTGAAAACATCCAGCACTGAAGGTCTTACGGATGGCCCAAAGGACTTATCATCTTGCTCGAAAGACTTATAGATGACCCGAATGATTTAAAAATCAAGAAACCCCCGAAGGCTTAGTTTCTTAAAATCTCATTTGAAAACATCCTGCACTGAAGGTCTTATGGATGGCCCGAAGGACTTACGCATCATGCTCTGAAGACTTATTGATGGCCCGGAGGACTTACAAATCAAGAAACCCCCAAAGGCTTAGTTTCTAAAATATCATTTGAAAACATCCTGCACTGAAGGTCTTATGGATGGCCCGGAGGACTTACACATCATGCTCGGAAGACTTACTGATGGCCCGGAGGACTTACAAATCAAGAAACCCCCAAAGGCTTAGTTTTTAAAATATCATTTGAAAACATCCTGCACTGAAGGTCTTAAGGATGGCCCGGAGGACTTACGCATCATGCTCGGAAGACTTATTGATGGCCCGGAGGACTTACAAATCAAGAAACCCCCGAAGGGTTAGTTTCTAAAATATCATTTGAAAATATCATGTTATTTGGGTAACGTGACCCCACATCAAAGTAATGATTCTTCTTGGATTGGGCTCCTCAATTCTTGAGGTTTTTCCGATCGAAATATAATTCCCTTCATTCAAGGCTTGAATTATGTCTTTTTCTTCTATTCTTTTCTTGGAAAACCTGTAAAAAATATGCTTTGATCCATGCAATATGAATGCAACATGTAATGCATGACTTTCTTACGTGCAGAAATATTTATCAGTAATCATCTTTTGACTTCAAAACAAAGATCTTGGTCTTACTTCACTCTTGTATGGAGTTGGCCCCTAACATCAGCATGGTCAAACTAATCTTGTGGAACAATCATGTCCCTCTCATATTCTATCTTTTGTATTGCTTCTTCAACATGATTCTAGAAGAAGTACTTCCTCATTTGAAATCTTATTGCAATCTAGTAGATGACTGGGCACCTTACATGTCTTTGACTTGATTTTTCACCCAGAATTGTTTCTCTAGAGTCATTGGCTAACTGTAGCATGAAGTATTCATTTATCTGGGTAAGCTCTGCTTGTGTTCATCTTTCGACCTTGGCACTCAAGGTGACTGGGGTCATTGGTTTGAATCTTGTTAACGAAATCTGGCTTTGGTAATGCCTCAATGTGGGTTCTCATGGCTCTCTTTGTGCCAAAATATTTATCTTGAAGGTTCTTGCTCTTGTATCGCTAACCTGTAATGTTAACGAATAACTTGAGGGCTTCTCTTCATGATGCCATCATCAGATCGACACTTAAGGAATGATCAATTCCTCTAACATGATTATCTTCCACCTTTGCTATGAGCTAGGATATGTGTCACCTAAGGCGATCATCTGATTCTTACAATGTCACATTGAAGAGTTAGAAGTTCCGTCCTCTAGTCCTTATGATCTCTCAGACTATCTTCTTTCAAGAAATGCTTCATTATTCTGGAATTGTTTGCTCTTTTCTTCGCTAGAGGTAGAATGAGCTTTATCAGCTTCAAGAACCTTTTTCACTTGAGACTGTCCTGCTTGAAAATGTTTCTCTTTCTTTTATTTTAAAAATGTGAAAAAATGTTATCATTTTCTTCTGACTCACAATCAAAACAAATTGTAAAACGAGAATTCATTGAATATCAAATAAACTAAATTTTCTTTCAATCCTTCAAAAATTATATACATTTGAAAAGTGTAAAGATTAATACTGATAAAAGGCTTAGGCTGACTTAGGAAGGTAATGTGTTTCAGTTTAATTTGCGGAGGTAATGTGTTTCAGGTAGGCTTATTGAGTTCTCGATTCAGGTGTTCATTGATCTGATGAAGCAACAATCATGCTTCTCTTCTAGAAATGTTCACTGGTTCCCAGTCCTCGCGAGCGCCTTTGGACTGTGCAATGCTTTATCAAGAGATGTATAAGATTCTCCTTCTATACAATGGTTGACAATCTTCGTGTTCGAGTTGCCTTTTCAGGTTTTCAACTCAAATCCTACTTTGGTTTCAAGACATCATCTAAAATTATGTCTTGAACCCTCCTTTTATTTTTCCCCTATCATGCATTAAAAATTTTAGAAAACTAATTTTTGCAAATAAAATTAACCCTGAGGGGCAAAATAAAATTTGAAGATAATATCTCTACTTTAAATCCATGTATAATTAGAATGGAATTTTCAGGCACGTAACGTAGGCTAGGGTTCATGGTTATCAAAGAAAAGGATAAAAAGGCCCAAACAAGTGTTTAAGGGTAATTGAACCAAAGATAATTCATTCTGATGCCTTCAATCTTGCCTTGCTTGACTTGGATATGCTTTGCTACTTGTATTTCATCATTTCTTTTTTCGGATCCCTCTAGACTGTCAATTATGTTATATTTCCAGCATTTCTTACGCTTCTTGTTGAATATGAATCTTTGAACTTGATAAACCTTAAAACTTGAGGTTCAATGAATCATCCATCTTGATTCAATTTAATTTCTTTTTTCATTTTTTTTCATTTTTTTTTTTTTTTCTTTTTCTTTTCTTTCTTTTTTTCTTTTTTTTTTTTTTTTTTTCTCTCTGATGGATGAGTATAAGACTTCAATTGCTTTGAGTACCTCCTTTTACTCTTGTATTCTTTATTATTGACTGGATTTGATCTTCAAGCACCTCATATTTGACCTGCCTTGTGGTTCAAAACTCTCTTTATTTTATGGAGATTTGCCTTCGTAATAAAACTGGATTGACAATTTTTATTCATGCGAACAGATATCCTTCACCTTGCCCCCCAATGTGAAGGGTGATCCTTGGTTAGGATTGAATCAGAAAAAAATCATCCAGGCTCAAATGGGGACAACAAAAGATATTTTTTCTCTTTTTGCGAAGGGATAAATGAAAGAATGTCGTTCATCATCTCATACACGAAAGTCTTTGTAAAAGAGGTATCCCCAGGGGGTGAGTTTTCAGGATTAACCTTATTTACATGAAAACAATGCATGATAGAATTTTTCAATGATTTCCTTTATTTATACTTCAGTTTGCTCCTAGTATGCCCCAATTATTCGAATTCTCAAAACTTGATCCACAACACTACATCTTGTCTTTCTTGCAGGAAAGGTCCTCGTCATGCCCCCAGGATTTATTGAGGATGGGAAACGAATGTTGGTTCTATGTCTATGAAGGGAAATATGTGACTTTAAAGTCTTTATTCTGAAAAAGGTATTGTTATTGAAAGGTTATTTCTATCTGGGAAGGTAAAAATACAGATTTCTGTGCCTCGGGGAGGATAAGAGCATGACTTTATTATTTCGAAGGAAGTGATATCAAAGTTCGGTCTTTTGGGAGTAGATGTGTGTTGTTTCGGGTAAAGAACCCAACAATGGTTATTTCGGTTTTGGATGGGGTATGAAAGGTCTAATCTTGCCCCTTGTCAAATATCTATAATTAATAAAGTAGTAAAAGAACCTTTAATTCATTTGATATTCAAAGAATTACAAGATTAAAACTTGATTTATTGCTCATAATCTTAGAAAATGAGTTTATTTAAAAATCCTTTCAAAAAGCTAGGAAAAAAGGACAAAAACAAGTCCTAAACAAGATACTGCAAATGACATAAAGTTTCATGATGGATGAAATGATTTCTGCATAGTCAGGATGTCCCCATTACTCATCTGATGCAATGGCGTTCAATTCGATCAGATGTTACATATTGGCTCTGATGCCCCATTCGAGTTTGTCATCCATTGTTCAACCAACTCTCAAGTTAACGTTCTATTACTGACGAGCATCTCTATTTTTTTCATCAATTGACTGCAACTTTCCGTAGAATGCCCAGATGCCCCCATGTGGAAATCACAAACACTGTCTTCGTCATAACTATGACCAGAAGGATTCGGTATTACTTTCATCAGTCTCGGAGTGATATGCTAACTTTTAACAAGATGCAAGAATAATTCTGATATGGGTGTCTGGAACACCTCCAATTTTTTTCTAACTCAAGGAATATTCTTTGGTTGATCTGAGTGACCTCTCTTGCGGCTGTGGGGGATCTGGACGTGACATTCATTTACCTCATTATCTTTTGATTTTTGAGTAGTTGATCCTTCGGAGGTAGTCTTCAAATTCCCCTTGGCGATTACATACTCTATTTGTTCCCCACTTGACACAAGATTTTCAAAATCGTTTGTTGAATTTGCAAGCAACAACTCAAAGAAAGATCCGGAAGGGTGCTATGAAACATACGTGACATTTCCTTTTTTAGCATCAGAGGCTGTACTTGAGCCGCCATGCTTCTCCATCTCAGTGCGTATTCTCTAAAGCCTTCAGTAGCTTTCATCTTCAATTTCTGGAGATCTTGACGATTTGGAGCCAAGTCTTTAACATATTTATATTGATCCAAGAAAACATTGGCCAAATCGATCCATGACTTAATTTGGTTTCTGCTCAAGCGGTTATACCACACCATTGCTGGTCCTGCAAGACTTTCGTGGAAGCAATGAATTAGTAAATTATCGTCATTCAAGTACCCCTCCATCTTTTTATAGAACATCTTCAAATGTATTAAAGGGCAACTGGTACCATCATATTTTTCAAACTTAGTGTTTAAAACATTTTGATATTTCGATATAACAAATTAAGTTAAATGAATTTTAAGATTTTCCAAAATGATTTTCTAAGTATATCGATATAATTATTCGAATATCAAAACATTACTCCAAATATTTCAAAATTCATTTTTAATCCTTACTTAAGTGTAAAATTAAGTTTTAATCTTAAAACAATTTCAAAATAATCTTTCAAAGTATTTCGAACCATTTCAAAGCCAAAAATTCCAGATTGCTCAGAGGGAACCGATTCCCCCCAAGGGGGTACCGATCCCCCCAAGGGGGTACCGATCCCCCCTGAATGGTTTGGCTCCGAGATTTCCAGAATGCTCGGAGGGAACCGATTCCCCCATAGGGGGTACGATTCCCCCCTGTTCAAACGGTCGAAATATTTGAATTTTACACTTAGGGAACCGATCCCCTATGAGGGGGAACCGATTCCCCCCACGCTCCAAGCATTTTTATTAAATGTTTTCACACTTAAACGGCTATATTATCTTCATTAATTATCCCCAACGTTCAGAAGTGATTCAAGGTGTATTTAAACAAGTTCTTAAGCCCTTGTTCAACAAGAAATCATAGAGAAACAAGAGAGAAAGCATCAAACACCAAGTTTGTGCAAATCAAGCCAATTTTCCTTTCAATATTCATTTTGCTTTCAAGAACACCATTTGTGCTCATTTGTAATTATCTTTGAGTGTTCTTTTCTTGTTCTAGAATTGTGCAAACATCTTACCTTGTGAGGTTTTCCTTGTAAGTTTGCAAATTTGTAATCTTCTCTTTGAGAAAGAGTGTTCTCAAGAATTGGGGTATATTCTTGAGGGTGTTGTAAGGTTATCTCTTTGGCCTCAAAAGAAAGAACAAATTAGTGAATTTGTTGGGAAATCCTTAGTGTGGATAGCTAAGGTAGTGGACGTAGACTTTGATTGAGAAAGTCGAACCACTCTAAATCGCTGTGTAATTACTTTCAATTTTCTGCAAAAGCTTCCACCAAATTTTTAATTGCCAATTCACCCCCCTCTTGGCCAAATCTGTCAATTGATTAACTCAACAATTGGCATCAGAGCCTAACTCATTTGAAGGTTTAATCGCCTCTTGAGTCGATTCGGGAAGAGTTATATCAATTATCAAAGTCATCAATGGCCTCCGCTTCAAACTTCGACTCTGGTCTCGATTCGATGCCCGTCAACAAGCCTCCTTTCTTCAATGGAGCCAACTATTCTTATTGGAAGAATAGAATGATGTACTTCATTCAAGCAAGTGACATGGGAGCATGGAATGCTGTAGAAGAAGGATACATCAAACCTCTCACTCATCCAAGGTTGTGGAGTGAAGGAGAGACAAGAATGTTCCAGCTCAACTCCAAAGCCATCCATATCATTTTTTGTGCTCTTGGACCAGATGAATACGGAAGAGTTTCATCGTGTACAACCGCAAAAAAAATATGGGACAAACTTCAAGTAACTCATGAAGGTACCGATGAGGTAAAGAAATCTAAAATTAGTATTCTAACGCATAGCTATGAAAATTTCAGGATGAAACCAAATGAAGATATCAAAGCTATGACGGGTAGATTTTCAACGATTGTCAATGGTCTCAAATCATATGGAGAGATCATTTCAAATGAAAAGCTTGTGAGGAAGTTAGTCTACTCCCTCCCAAAATCGTGGCAATCAAAGAAGACGACAATCATCGAGTCTAAGGACTTAACGTCCTTAACTCTTGAAGAGCTAATTGGGTCACTCCTGACTCATGAAATGATGCTCGAAGATGAGGTGAACCTCGACAAAATTGACGAGACACCAAAGGAGAAGGAGAAGAAGAAAAACATTGGAGTTGCTCTCAAATCCTCAAAAGATGAGAGTGATTCGAATAACGATGACGATGACGAGGAAATGGCATTATTTGCCAAACGGTTCAGAAAAATGATGAGACCTTATCGAGGAAGAAAATTCAAACGAAATGAAGGCCTAAAAATGAACCGAAAGAGAAGACCCAATCATTTGCTACGAATGCAAAAAGCCAGGGCATGTTAAATATGATTGCCCACAATTGAAGAAAAAGGGTCAATCAAAGAATAAGCACAAGGCTCATGTGGCTACATGGAGCGATGAAGAAAGTTCGATGAAGAGGAACAAGAAGTAGCTAACTGTGCTTGATGGCATTTGGGGAAGATTCTAAGGTAACTTCTAACTCATCCGATTTTGATGATTTATCCTATGATGAGTTATTAGAGGATTATAATGGGTTGGCTTGATTATGAGAAATTATATTTAAAATATAAAAACGATGTTTCAAAATTGAAAAATGAAAACAAACTCATATCCAAACAACAACGATCTTGAAAGTAAAATCAAAGATTTGCAAATCAAACTAGAAGAGTTTGAAAAGAAAAAATTAGATTTGCAAAATTTACTTTCAAAGATCAATGATGATCATCAAAAGAAAATTGATGATCTTAAAATTTCTTTTGATAAAGTTGGAACAAAACATTTTGAAAAAGGTGGAAATTCAAAATCCAACTTTGTTAGAAAAAGTTTTAGAAACTACAATCATAGAGGTCCCCAAAGAACCTCTAATGGAAAAATCATTAGAAGTATGTGGGTTCCTAAAGAACTCATTACTACTAAAGATAAAAATATCCTACACAAATGGATACCTAAGGGGACTAGGATTTTGGAAACTAATGAATATGGACCCAAAAGAATTTGGGTACCAAAAATCAAAAATTAATCTATGTTTGTAGGGAAAGGAGCATTACTACAAGGCACGGGAAACAAATTCAAATTCATGGTACCTTGATAGTGGATGCTCAAGACACATGACCGGAGACAAAAGCCGGTTCATTGAGCTTAACGCTAAAAATGGAGGAGAAGTGACTTTTGGAGACAATTCAAAAGGTCACATTGAAGGTATTGGTACAATAGGTAATACCTCTTCCATACAAATTAAGAATGTTTTATATGTGAATGGATTAAAGCATAATCTATTGAGTATTAGTCAATTATGCGATAAAGGATTCAATGTCTTATTTGAAATTAATGGTTGTAAAGTCATTGACATTGCATCTAATCGGATTATGCTTATTGGTCATAGAATAGGGAACATTTACATGGTGCATTTAGATTCTTTTGATATGACTAATTTATGCCTAGTTGCTAAGGATGAACATGATAGTTGGTTATGGCATAGAGACTAGGACATGCTAGTATGAGTGTTTTGCAACGGCTAATTCAAGGTGATTTAGTTCGAGGGTTGCCTAAGCTTAAATTTTATAATGATAAAATCTGTGATGCTTGTGCTAAAGGAAAACAAAAGCGTGTTTCTTTTAAATCTATTAATGACGTATCAACTAGTAGAGTATTACAATTGATCCATGTAATCTTTTTGGGCCAACTAGGACTACTAGCTTGGGTGGAAAACAATATGCATTTGTCTTGGTAGATGACTATTCTAGATATACTTGGGTTCTATTTTTAAGTACTAAAGATGAAGCATTAGAACAGTTCATCACATTTTCAAAAATAATCCAAAATGAAAAGGGTTACTCTATAACTAGTGTTAGGAGTGATCATGGCACTGAATTTGAAAATCTTGGATTTATTGAATTTTGTAATTCTAATGGTATTAGTCATAATTTTTCAGCACCTAGAACCCCTCAACAAAATGGAGTTGTTAAGAGGAAAAATCAAACTTTAGAAGAAATGGCTAGAACCATGCTTTGTGAAAATAATTTGCCAAAATATTTTTGGGCGGAAAGCCACAAATACTGCTTGTTATGTTATTAATCGAGTAATGATTAGGCCAATTTTAAAGAAAACTCCATATGAAATTTTCAAAAATAAAAAACTAACATTAGCTATTTTCATCCTTTTGGATGTAAATGTTTTGTTTTAAACAACGGTAAAGAAAACCTTGGCAAATTTGATGCTAAAAGTGATGAAGGAATTTTTCTGGGTTACTCCTTAAATTCTAAAGCTTATCGAGTATTTAATAAAATAACTTTAGTTGTAGAAGAGTCTATACATGTTGTTTTCGATGATAATCCCCTTCCAAGGAAGGATTCTTGTGTGAATGATGATGTAGGTGTTATAAATACAAATGATGTTAGACATGAAGTTGGAGAACCATCATCAAAGGAAGAAACGAAAAATGAGGAAACTCATGATCCTCTTGAGAATCCAACCATTGAAGAAAGGGAAGTATCTTATCCAAGAGAGTACAACTATGTCAAGGGTGGTGAGATTATAGGTGATCCATCCAAAGGGGTAACAACTAGATCTTCTCTTAGAAATATTTGTAATTATGTTGCATTTATTTCATGCATAGAGCCTAAGAATATTAAAGAAGCATTAAATGATGAACATTGGATTATGGCTATGCAAGAAGAATTAAATCAATTTGAGAGAAGTAAAATATGGACATTAGTTGAAAGGCCTAGTAATAAATCTACTGTAGTACTAGATGGGTATTTAGGAATAAGCTTGATGAGAGTGGTAATATAGTGAGAAACAAGGCTAGACTTGTTGCTCAAGGGTATACTCAAGAAGAGGGTATAGACTATGATGAAACATATGCTCCCGTAGCTAGGATGGAAGCAATTAGAATGTTATTAGCATTTGCATGTTTTCATGAATTTAAATTATATCAAATGGATGTTAAAAGTGCATTTTTAAATGGTTTTATAAAAGAAGAAGTGTATGTGGAACAACCTCCAGGATTTGAAGATTCAAAATTTCCAGATCATGTTCTTAAATTGACAAAAGCTCTTTATGGTTTAAAACAAGCTCCTAGAGCTTGGTATGAAAAATTGTCAAATTTTTTAATTGAAAAAGGTTTTTCAAAAGGAAAGGTTGACACTACATTGTTTTTAAAGCATAAAGGTAAAGATTTATTAGTAGTTCAAATTTATGTTGATGATATAATATTTGGTTCTACTAATGATGTTCTTTGCCAAGAATTTTCTAAGCTAATACAAAGTGAGTTTGAGATGAGCATGATGGGGGAGCTCTCATTTTTCTTGGGACTCCAAATCAAGCAAAGAAAAGATGGCATCTTCATTAATCAAGCTAAGTACGTCAAAGATATGCTCAAGAAGTTTGGACTGGAAAATGAGAAACCTCATGACACTCCAATGAGCTCTTCAACAAAGCTTGACTTAGATGAAGGAGGTAAATGTGTAGATGTTAAATTATATAGGTCAATGATTGAATCTCTACTTTATCTAACTGCAAGTAGACCAGACATTATGTTTAGTGTTTGCTTATGTGCTAGATTTCAATCATGCCCTAAGGAATCACATTTACTAGGTGTTAAGAGAATCTTTAGATACCTTAAGGACACTCCTAGTTTAGGACTTTGGTATCCTAGAGACTCTAGCTTTAGCTTGCATGCTTTTTCTGATGCGGATTATGGAGGATGCAAATTAGATAGGAAAAGCACCTCCGGTACTTGCCAATTCCTTGGAAATATGCTGATTTCTTGGTTTTCAAAGAAACAAAATTGTGTTGCATTATCTACCACTGAAGCAGAATATATTTCAATCGGTAGTTGTTGTGCACAAGTTTTATGGATGAAACAACAACTTTTTGATTATGGAATTGAAGTAGGTACTATTCCTATCAAGTGTAACAATACTAGTGCTATTTGTCTCACTAAAAATCCCATCCAACACTCTAGAACTAAACACATTGAAATTAGACATCACTTCATTAGAGACCATGTCACTAAGGAAGATGTAGTTCTAGAATTTGTTGATACTTTGCATCAATTAGCGGATATTTTTACAAAACCCTTAGATAAGGAAAGATTTTGGACACTTAGGAGAGAATAGGTTTAACTGACCTATCTTCACTTAGTGTTTAAAATAATTAAGCACTTTTAATAAATATTGAAAAATGCTCATAATAGTAATTTTTGATTGCATTCATTACTATTAGTTAGGGGGAGTTTATGATTCTTGATTAAAAAAATTAACTTTATGTTCAAATATTGATTAAAGATTAATTTAATTGTTTGAACATAATTTTTTTCAATATATGAGTTGCCTATACCACTAGAGAAGACTAATTTAGCATTTTGTGTGCTTAAAAGTCGGATTTTAGCATTTTGGTGCAGAGGGAATCGATCCCCCCATGAGGGAACCGATTCCCCTTTGAAGGGGAATCGATTACCCCCCACAGGGGAATCGATACCCCCCTGGGGTTCTGTTAAAATCGGGCAGAACACCCCAAAACCCAAAACCTTTCTGCCGTTTCTCACCCTCAAACACTCAAATCTCCATTCTTGCCTCAAATCATTGATTTTAATCGGAATTCACTTCAAATATCATCTCCTAAACTTGAAATCATCATTAAAATCGTGCAAACAACATCTAAATCCCCTCAATCTTCATCTTTCAAGGTAAATTTTTCTAAACTCTCTGTTTCATTGATTTTGAACATATGATTAGTTTTAATTAGTTCTAGGTTGAAATAGTGATCGGGCATTGATTGTTTAGTGATTAGAAACTAGATGTTACAACTAATTTCATCAAAAACACAAGAATTTTCCAAAAATTTTAAATTTTCGAAATTAAAAATTTTTTTTTGTTGTTTTTCAAATTATTGTGTTTTGATTAGGTTATGTTGTTGTTATGAAAACTATAATATATTGTTTCTCAAAACCATATTTTTCAAAAGTTTTCAAAAAATTTGCCCATTAGGATTGATTTAGAGAACCTTGAAATATTGAGGGCTCAATTAAGTTTTGGAATTAATTGAATTGCATACATTTGTTTTTAAAATTGCAGGTTATCAATCTATTCCGATTTCCTTCACCATATCTAATCCTAAACGTGCTAGGTCTTCATCTAGTCATTCTAGTCGTCAACCAAATCCTCCTCCTATTCCTCAAAATCTATTCCAAATCTTGATCCTAACTTGACTATCCAAAATTCTTGTTTCAATCAACCGGTCCTAAAGATTATCGTTATTGGTTTTACCAATATTTTACTCGTATAAGATTAGGGAAGAACGTATCCCATCTCTTCAAGCTATGGTTGCTATTAACTTTAAATATCTCCCTATCTTGCACGAATGGAAATTTGATAAACTTTTCGAACTTGAACCCATTGTCTATCATCAACTTGTTCGTATCTTCTACTGTAATGTTTTGTATCAAAAATCGTGACAAAACCAAAACAATAGGAGTACATTCCTACCTCCTAGGTCAATATTTCCATCTTGATCCGGATTACATAGCCAATGCCTTAGGCTTGGATAATGAAGATTTATCAAATGAAAAACAAGTTTTAGGCTCACGATATAAACGAAATGATAGTGCAAGTGTTCTAGATCTTCATGAGCGTTTTCTTCATCTCATGATCACTTGGTGGTTTCGACCATCCGGGGGTCATTATTCCACTCTCATAGCTTTAGACCTTTGGTGGTTGCATTGTTTTGAACACAACATAAAAATAAACCTTTCCGAGATTATCTTTGCTGAGATCGTTGAAACCGTTAACCTAGTGCCAAATAAGAAACTCTGTTCTTCACTAGTTTACGGTTGTATCCTTAGTAATCTCTTTTCTAAAGCCGAGCTTCGAGTTGGTCTAGATGCCGCTTTTCCTCTTAAGAAACAAATCAATTTCTTTCTTTAACAAGAGCGGGATGGGTCAAAAATAAAGAAACCGGTGAATGGGTTCGATCTTCTGCAACTACTCCGGGAGCTAGTTCTTCACAAGCTCCACCCGAAGCTGACGAAGATCTCGAGCTTGAGCAATTAATGCGAGACATCGATGAAGCTGAAGATGAACCTGAGCAGCCCGAGGAGCATCCCGAAGAGCAAGCACAACAATCGACTCAAATGCCTCCATATTTTCAATCTTTTATGGAGACATTTGATTACCGATATGCGACCATGGATTCGTGCTTTAATTCAATAGAGTCTCATTTAATCACAATGGGAACTCAACAATTAGAAATTCTTCAGGAAATACGTGCAAATAATGAAGCAACCAACGCACGTATTAATGACCTCACTAACGAAATGACCGCTATGCGAGCTCGTTTTCCTCATCCTGACCCGGATATATGATTAAATGTTTTACTTTGAACTCCAAATTTATTGTTTTAACATTTTTGAATATTTTGAAATGTTTGAATTTGTGGATTGTGAATTTGTTTGGATTTATGGATGGTGTGAACTTATATGTTTATTGCATCATTTATCATTATTAGCAATATGACCAATTTTACCATATCACATTGTTTATGAATATTGATTATGGAACTAATGGCTAACGTTTCTCTTGATTGTGATCTTAGCAGCTTATGCATACATATACCTAATCAATTGGCTAAATGTTTTTCACGTTTCTTTGAATCTTTTTGATTTAACAAAAAGGGGGAGAAGTGTGTGTTTTAAGTGTGTTTTAAAAATGATAAATGGAGAAGTGTTAAAGTAAGGGGGAGTAATTTCAAAACTTGATTTCAAAATCTTAAAATTACTAAAATGTTTTGTTATATCAAAAAGGGGGAGATTGTTGAAAACATTTTGATATTTCGATATAACAAATTAAGTTAAATGAATTTTAAGATTTTCCAAAATGATTTTCTAAGTATATTCGATATAATTATTCGAATATCAAAACATTACTCCAAATATTTCAAAAATCATTTTTAATCCTTACTTAAGTGTAAAATTAAGTTTTAATCTTAAAACAATTTCAAAATAATCTTTCAAAGTATTTCGAACCATTTCAAAGCCAAAAATTCCAGATTGCTCAGAGGGAACCGATTCCCCCCAAGGGGGTATCGATCCCCCCCTAAATGGTTTAGCTTCGAGATTTCCAGAATGCTCGGAGGGAACCGATTCCCCCCTATTCAAACGGTCAAAATATTTGAATTTTACACTTAGAGAACCGATCCCCTATGAGGGGGAACCGATTCCCCCCATGCTCCAAGTATTTTTATTAAATGTTTTCACACTTAAACGGCTATATTATCTTCATTAATTATCCCCAACGTTCAGAAGTGATTCAAGGTGTATTTAAACAAGTTATGAAGCCCTTGATCAACAAGAAATCATAGAGAAACAAGAGAGAAAGCATCAAACACCTTTGTGCAAATCAAGCCAATTTTCCTTTCAATATTCATTTTGCTTTCAAGAACACCATTTGTGCTCATTTGTAATTATCTTTGAGTGTTCTTTTCTTGTTCTAGAATTGTGCAAACATCTTACCTTGTGAGGTTTTCCTTGTAAGTTTGCAAATTTGTAATCTTCTCTTTGAGAAAGAGTGTTCTCAAGAATTGGAGTATATTCTTGAGGGTGTTGTAAGGTTATCTCTTTGGCCTCAAAAGAAAGAACAAATTAGTGAATTTGTTGGAAATCCTTAGTGTGGATAGCTAAGGTAGTGGACGTAGACTTTGATTGAGAAAGTCGAACCACTCTAAATCGCTGTGCATTTACTTTCAATTTTCTGCAAAAGCTTCCACCAAATTTTTAATTGCCAATTCACCCCCCTCTTGGCCAAATCGTCAATTGATTAACTCAACACTTAGGTACCCTAAACTTATGGGGAATGACCAAAGTGGGGACTAAGCTTAATTCTCTTGCGTCTAAGTTTGCACGAGATGCCTCACCAGCTTTTATTGCCTTAATCGACCCTTCTAACTGCTTAATTCTTCATTTGACATGCTCAATGACCGCGAGATCTTTCCCTCCAGCCCCATAGGATGCCCCAGGGTGGTCAACCAACCTTGATGTGCCAATTTGTTGATGTCTCTCAGCAGACACCTTTTCTCGGTTATCAACCAATATAGCCAATACTCTAGTCATCTGACCCAATACTTCTTCTTGAGAGACTAAGGCTTGACTCTTTATCCTCTGTTGCAGATGGTCGTTTGATACCGCATTTAATCCTGTAACTCTCCTTGGGACTGCTCTATTCCTTCTAACCTCTTATCCATCGAGAGTGGAAGAAAAATGTAAATGGGTGATCTTGGTATTACTGTCATGTAAGCTTTCAAAAATTAATCTGATGATTTTTTATATTAACAATGTATTTAAAAATTAAATCAAAATAAATGCAATGCATGCAAAAGAAAGATGTCAATCCAGAGTAACCATCCTAAAATGATTTTCATTGATCACAAAAGGTTTTAGTACATCGGATAACCAAGCTACAGATAATGAATAACTTTAGCTCCTAATTTTTCTATCTCATGTAGGAGCCAGGTTGTCTTCCAAGCATGGTCTGGTGTTGAGTCATCAATCTGCTTCAAATCCCCTGCAAAGGCAGCTAAGTCGACCAACTTGTGAGCCACGTTGCTTGCTTGAGTAATTGCTTCATTTATCGCGTTATCTTTTTTCTCCAGTTTACATTTAAACTCTTGAAGCTGTAGGCGATATTGGTCATTTTCTTTTTCAAAAGACTCGACACGATCATAAAGTTCTCATGCCAAGTTCTTACAGTCAACTATTAGTTCGGTCAATGTTTTATTTTCAGCTTTACTAGCTTCTAACTTGGTTTTTGAGTCAATGAAAGAGGTTGTCCACAATTCAATCTTCTTTTTCCAAAGCCCCAAATCTTGTAAGGCTCCCTACGTTCACCTTCTGCAATCTGCAGATCTTGAGAGTACTTCTTAGCCCGTCCTTCATGCATTTTGCAATTTATTTTCCATCGTTCAAAATCATTTTTTAATTTAGAGGCCTCATTTACCCACTCTCCCAGAATAATGCCTAAACCAATACTTTGGAAGGTTTGACTGATTCTTTGAAACTATCTTTCATAGCTTCCAAATCTTTGTTATGAATGTCATTTTCTCTCTGCAACTGTTGTACTTGAGCTTCGTATTTCAGCAGATGCTCTTCATTTTGGCTTTTCTCACTTATGCTTTTGTCATTAGACTTCATTGGCTTCACTTTAATCAGATGTTCAGTTATTGAACCAGGATGACATTCCTTCTCGAATTCCAGTATTCCATGCTCTATTAGGCAATAAACTCGATGTTTAAATGCCACACAGGTATCAATATAATGTCCTTGGGCTCTTGCGTGATATTCACATTGGCATTGGCATTGTACCACTCTGAATACGGAGGTTGTAGAGGCTTCACATACTGCGGGGTCACTTCTCGTGCTTCTAGAAACTTAATATACAAATCTCCATATGCGATAGGAATAAGATCAAAGTCAGGTTCACTCCCTCCTATATCTCGGTCATTCATGAGGCGCGTCTCTCATTTGAAGTGATTATATGTTTTTTCTTCCTCCATATTTCCTTGAAAGTTTACAGTTGTCACTGTTTCTTTTGTACCTCCTGATAACTTATTGATGCGGGCAATGATTGTGCGAGGCTTCTTAAGTTTGCTTGGGTCACTTTGTTCACAAGTAGCCTCTTGTGTTACATTTTTATTTTTGTCGAGTTCTTCCTCTAATTGCACATCAACCTCTTTTCCTTTGGCCATCATATTTATTCTATCATTATCTTGGACATTTGTTCCCTCATTTGTTGCAGTTCTCTTTGTTCTTATTCAGACATGTGATCCTCGAATGTACCATTCTCTGTTTTTATTAGAACTTCTTTCGAATGCCATTTCTTGGTTGTATCATGGTTTGCCTGATTATGAAACCCCTTGTCCATTGTGAAAACCTTTTAATTGGTGACTACTCAGAATTGACACCTTTTATGTCATGAACATGTGATGCAAGAAAAAAAACAACATATAAATTAGTTAGTACAAAAATGAGAATAAGATGACAAGAATTATTATAGGAGCAAATAACAAAATAAATAAATTAATAAGCTAATGCAAAACGAGAATGCAAATGCTAATACAAATGCACAAGGTGTTAATCCCGAAAGTGACCACCATAGAACAACCTTCATTTAGACAACAAGATTTTATTACACTATATAGTCAAAATACAATTGTAACTTTTCATTTCCTTGAGTCGTACTCTTCATGGAATCTAACATTGCATCCAAAGTTTTTGGTGTACTTTATCACATTTGACGATGTCTGATGTCCTTAAATTGAATCTTGAAATCTCCATTTTTACTTCCAATGCGAAGTAGTCTTCATGTCTTTGTGAAGGGTCTTCTCGTCCTTGATATGACTGTATCTGTCTCCTGAGGGAGCATCTCAACCTTTGCACCTTTAAAGGAAGTCTTCAATCAGCTTTATATTTCTTCATTCATCGGATGACCTTCTTCATGGATCATTTGAACATTTTTGGATCTCCCGATATTGACTACATGGTTAAGAATTTCTTGTCTCATTATGACCAGCCTTCTTATTAGTCAATCACTTGCGAATTAACACCTTTGGATGACATGAAGATGCAAATGCAATAAATCCATAAAACCAAAATAGGTTAGTACACATAATATAAACAAAATAATAAAACCTACCCTCACATGCTAACTACCCAATCATGCTTTAATAGATCCTACCCAACATGATATCTACCCCCATGCTTTGTCATTTACAAAAAATCCTAACCGCATGATATTTAATTCGTATACTTTTTTGAAAAACAAACCTAACCACATGATCTCTAATTCACATGCATTTATTCGAAAGGAAAAATATATTCTACGAATTTAAAGCAAAAGGGTTTAGAAACACTCCTCCTATATGTACACTTAATTTTGAGTACCTACTGGCAGATAGAGGTTCAGTATAGTTATACCTAGGGTGACCGTTCTATGGTTCATTATATGCATGGTTTCATCTCTATAAGGGAAAATGTAATCGAATTGTCCTTGATGTTAGTGCCCCTTTGGGCTGCCAAACCCTCAATCCTCACCCATTATAGGCTTAAATGGATCGAGTTCAATTCAAGAGGATACATTCCCTTATGCCTATGCGGAGAATAAATTTACACGAAGACATAAGGTATATGAATCCCGAAGGTTACTTGCTAGGCCTGCACGGAGAATAAATTCTCACAAAGGCGTCGCTTTGCCCCCACTTAGAAAGGTTCGGAGCTCGGGTATAGAGCTTATGTTATGCAAATGCCGTGACGTGTGTGAGAATGAACATTCAATCCTTTGACTCAAAAGGAAAACAACACCACTCGATAAAAATTTGGACAAATCTGAAAGAAAAAAAAAATCAAATGTTAGTATGACAATAAAAAATGAAGCAATTAAAAAACTTCAATAAATGAATCATAAGTTAACTAAAGACTTGAACTCATAATTTTCACCACAACAACAATGAGTAAGCGACTTACAGACTGACTCTCTAAAAATCCCCAGCAGAGTCGCCAATCTGTCGTAACCATTTTTTCGGCGGAACAATTGTTTAATGTTTAAAAAACAGTTTCGACTTTAATTTTGAAAAAATCTGGTAGTTTTGAATTAATTTGGATAGAATTGAAAAGAGTCGCCATCGACCTCTGGGTTAGGTAGGTCGAACACCTAAAAATGTCTTTTAAAAACAATTTTAAGAAAAATCATTTTAAGACAAAAATTGGTCTGCGTTTACCAAAAATTCGATTAAAATGGGTTCGGGAGTCGGTTACACGTGGGGAAGGATTAGCACCCCTACAGCGCCCAAAATTGGTACTGTTTCGCTTACACGTGGTCGTAAATAGTGGAAATCCTGAATCAAATATCAAGTTAAAATATGATACATTTATTAAATATTGATTAACTTGCTTCAAATTAATTTTACTCGAATAAGAAATCTTGAAAACATGAACTTAAAGGATTAAAATAACATAAACGAAAATTTAAGGATTACATAGAAAAACATACATTTAAATGACAAAAATAGAAAAAATAAAAATTCGTAGAATAGAACCACAAATATAAATAAAAGAGTTTCTATCATGTAATCTAATATATCAAACCAACCCCACTTATTTTCAATAATTGCATCCGTTCTTCTTTATAAGGAAAACACATCCCATATGAATACAAAACCTTGTAGAAAACATTAATTTATGGGGTCTAATTTATATGCTATTATTAAATAATGTTTAATTAATTAATTATTTATATTTATGACATTAAAGTCAAAATTGAAAGACAATGGCATGTGAACTGTCGGCAAGCATGGTTTCCAACTTTCAAATATCATCAAAATTAATATTATTTTATTCATACTTTTTTCTCTTACTTTTATAATATTCTAATATTATAAACTAATAAAATAATTATTAAAACTTATGGACAACATAAACTATATACTTCGTTTATAATTTTCTTTTGAAATTGAAATCAATTAATCTATTGCAAATTTCTTAAATCAAAATATTAAATAATACCTATACTAAAAGTAAAAATAATCCAAGAATAAAAAACCTTAGAAAAAAATAAACAAAAAAATTACAAGGATTAAATAATAATTAAACCTAATGCTAGATATTGACTAAAATGAATTATTTACTAATATGTATCTAAATTCGAATATTAATAAAAATTATAAAATAACTAAATTAGGACTAAAAAGAAACATGCAGAAATATAGAATCCTAATGTCTAAACAACAAAAAATAAATAAATTAACATTTAGACTAAAATTAAATGAACATAAAATAAAAAGACAAAATTGTAAACTCACAAACTATTAATTAGGGACTAAAATGATGAAATTAAAACATACAACTTAATTTAAGATTTATCCTAAAATACAAAATAATGACTAAAATACAAGTTTCATAAACCAAGAGAATAATTTATAATATATACGAAATCCATGTAGTAATATTCAAGTGATCAAAATATAATATTTACAAATGTGACACATGGAATATAATATAAATTAAATATAATAGGTAACCATATCATAAATGTACAAAACAAGGAAGTCGTTTAAGTATAATTAACCCACAATAAAATTACAAACAAGTCCCTTGTTAAACTACGTCGTTTTAACAATTGTATATAACTCTAAAACAAAGCCAAAAATTGGCTAAACACTTCATTTTACTCAATTTCAAAACTGAGAAAGGAGAGAATTTCAAATTCTCTCCACTTATTCATCGGAGAGGAGAGGATCACCCGTCACCGACGGCGGCGTACGGCAGACTTACAGTGGTCAGAGGGGCCAAATGGTCCCAAAAGTTTCCTTGCTCCCTACTTCCCGATTATCCCCTTAATTCGGCCTATAAACAACCCTACAAGTCTAGATCTAGAATAATACCTTTCGAAAAATACCACTCCGACGACTTTTTGATGCTTCTTCGATCAAGGTAAGGGTTTTATCCCTCTCTCTTTGTTTTTTTTCTTTTTTTGTTCGAAAGCCCCCTGTTCGAATATGGCCACACTATTCCCCCCTCATTCGAATGGTTACCTCCTTTTATATTGAAATTTTGTTGTTGCTTAATGGATGTTGCACTGGTATACGAAATAGTGGTAGGGTATATTAGGTGATAATACCTAAATTTCAGGATTTAATTTGGTTTTAAAATGTTTTAGTGGATGTTTATAATGGATGGTTGATTAGCTGACATGGTTTTATGGTTGCTGATATAGGCGATGACGACCATGAGCATTGGTGACTGGTGACTCGGCGATGACTTGGTGGTGGTTTGGTCGTCGTGGCGTCCGGCTGAAGCATGCGGCGGCGTGGGCAGTGAACTGGTCACTGTTGGAGGCGGCTGAAGATAATTAGGGTAAACCTTAATCTGTATCTGGGTTACTTGAACATGTCTGGAACTGGGTTTGGGTCAGCATCTTAGTGTTGGACTTGTAATGGACTGTTGGCTTTTGATTTGTAATTTGGGCTGCACATTAAGTCTGCCAAATATGTAAATAAAATGATATTAATAATAATAATAATAAATATAATAATAATCTTTTTTTAAGTCTGGTCAAAAACGGGTGTCTACAGCAGGACTTACTGCACAAGCCTCTTGAACATGAAGTGGATGATGAAGGCAACAGAGTTGTGATTGGAGATGGCATAAATCTGGGTGGCGACCGAGATTGGGTTGTTGCAGTGGCAAGGTTGGCTAGGAGTTTCACTCTGCTGCTGGTCCTTGCAGGGAGAGAACTGCTGACTTTATAAAATGGATGCACTGCCTCACTGTTACTGGTCTTCTATTGGAAAATGCAAAATCATTCCATTGGAGTATTGAACTTACTGAACTGCTTCAATCTGTTGGTTTTTTGGCAAAATCCCACATTGGTTGTGTATAAGGAGGAGGGGAAATTCTTTTGTTATAAATAGAGCCCTCTTCCTCCTTAGTTTAGTATCCCACAAATATAAGCCTTCTTCACTATTAAAGGCTATTGTACTCTTTCTCTCTTTGAAATATTTACTCTATTAGTGAAATATTATTTTAGTAGTGTTCGAGGAGGTAGGCATAATTTTGGCCTAACCTCGTTAAATTTTGGTGTTCTCTTTATGTCTATTTAATAGCTATTATCGGGTATAGTTGTTGTTAATTATTTTCCTATTAAAATTACTTGTCTTGGTAGTTCTGTCTAAGGAAAGTGGATTTTAAGAGGGACCATTGTGACCCCTCCTCTTTCTTGGGAATCTACCTTGGGGTGATTTTTAGTACAACGTTTTCACACTAGTCACCTAGATAATAGTTTTCAAGGTGAATTTATTATTATTGGTGGAAATTAACCCGAATCCACAACAATTGGTATCAAAGTTCTTGGTTTATTTTAGTATGCTCTGTGGTTGCGGCTTAGGTTGATCTTCACATCAGAAAAAATTTCCTTGGGGTAATTGACATTCCACATTGGCAACTATTAAATAGAATTTATAGCAGAAATGGCAGACGACACAAAAACATCCGCAAGAAATGTTGTGACAAATTTTAGATTTGCAATGGAGATTTTTTATGGCACCGGTCATTTCGGCATGTGGCAAAGTGAGGTTCTAGATGCCCTATTTCAGCAGGGTCTAGACAGTGCTATTGAAGGAGAGAAACCAGATGATGTTGAGGAGAAAAAATGGAAGAGGATCAATAGATTGGCATGTGGTACTATTTGATCGTGTCTTTCTAGAGAGAAGAAGTATGCATTTTCTAAGGAAACTTCTGCAAGTAAATTGTGGAAGGCATTGGAGGAGAAATTTTTGAAGAAAAGCGGTCAGAACAAGCTCTACATGAAAAAGAGATTGTTCCGCTTCAACTATGTACCAGGTACCACTATGAATGATCACATTACTAGCTTTAATCAGCTGGTTACTGATCTGATGAATATGGACGTGACTTTTGAAGACGAAGATCTGGCTCTGATGTTGATGGGATCACTTCCTAATGAGTTTGAGTATCTTGAAACTACTCTACTTCATGGGAAAGTTGATGTGTCTCTCAGTGAAGTAACTGCTATATTGTATAGTTATGAATTGAGAAAGAAAGACAAACAAGAAAATACAAGTGTCGAAGCAGAAGCTCTTGTTGTTAGAGGTCGTTCGAAGAGTCAGAATAAAGGAAGGAGAGGGAGATCGAAGTCAAAGTCCAGATTGAGCAAAGATGAATGCGCCTTTTGTCGAGAAAAAGGGCACTGGAAGAAAGAATGTCCCAGGCTAAAGAATAAAGGCAAACCTGAAAGGGGAAAGGCTGTCTCAGAATCAAATGTGGTCAAGTATGATGATACAGATTCAGATTTCGCATTTGCTGCTACGCCATCAACCAGGTGTTCCAGTTCATGGCTGTTAGATTTAGCTTGTAGCCACCATATGACCCCCAATAGAGAATGGTTCTTTGATTTTAAAGAACTAAAAGGTGGAATTGTCTACACAGTAAATAACTCCCCTCTTGACACACATGGGATTGGTTCAATTCATTTGAGGAATCAGGATGGATCAATCAGAACCTTAACAGTGTCCATTATGTACCAGATTTAATGAGAAATCTCATCTCTGTGGGAACCTTAGAGTCAAAAGGTTTAGAAGTGAGGGCAAAAGATGAGATTATGAGGATTATCTCTGGTGCACTGGTGATAATGAAGGGAATCCAGAAAAGAAACAATGTGTATTACTTTCTGGGTAGTACAATTGTTGGGACAGCAGCATGGATAGCTTCTACTGATGAACAGGAGTCAGAAACAACCAGGTTATGGCATATGCGCTTGGGGCATGTTGGTGAAAAATCCTTGAAATTGATGATAGATCAAGGATTATTGAAGGGTGCTCGGGCTTGCAAATTAGCTTTTTGTGAGCATTGCATCAAAGGGAAGAAGACGAGGGTGAAATTTAGAACAACAATCCATGATACTAAAGGTATTTTGGATTATGTTCATTCAGATGTATGGAAGCCTTCCAAGATAACTTCATTGGGAGGAACACACTATTATGTCACCTTTGTTGATGATTTTTCCCGGAGAGTTTGGGTGTATACAATGAAGACAAAGGATGAGGTGCTAGGATTTTTCCTTAAATGGAAAAAGATGGTGGAGACTCAAACAGGCAGAAAAATCAAACGTCTCCGTACAGACAATGGTGGAGAGTACAAAAATGATCCATTTCTGAAAGTCTGTGAAGAAGAAGGTATTGTCAGGCATTTCACTGTCAGATCTACACCACAACAGAATGGGGGTGGCAGAGCGTATGAACCGGACATTAGTGGAGAAGGTTCGGTGTATGTTGTCTAATACTGGGTTAGGCAAAGAATTTTGGGCTGAGGCTTTGGTCTATGCTTGTCACCTTGTCAACCGCTTACCATCGACTGCTATTGGTGGTAAAACACCATTAGAGAAATGGTTTGGAGAACCTGCTATAGATTATGATTCCTTACATGTATTTGGTTCCACTGCATACTACTATGTTAAGGAGTCAAAGCTGGATCCAAGAGCAAAGAAGGCGATCTTTATGGGGATCACCTCTGGTGTGAAAGGCTATCGTCTTTGGTGTCCAGAAACAAAGAAAATAATCTTCAGCAGGGATGTTACCTTTGATGAATCTATCATGTTGAGAAAGGTGACTTTAGAAAAATTAGAGCATACAGATGGAACTCCCAAACAGGTGGAGTTTGAAGGAAGCAGAATTGACCCAGCTAGTAAAGAAACTGATGTTGACTCTCCTATGGTAGAAGAAGAGTCAGATGAAGAAGAGGTTCAGACCCAAGAACCTCCACATCAACATGAATCAATTGCACTCAGAAAGGGGAAGAGGACCATTAGACAACCTGCTCGTTATACTGATATGGTCTCTTTTGCATCACTAATTGCAATTGATGACGTTCCTGCTACTTTTAATGAAGCAGTCCAAAGTTCAGAACATAAAAAGTGGAGGATCGCCATGAATGAAGAAATGCAATCCCTTCAAAAGAATCAGACGTGGAAACTAGCTAGTCTTCCAAAGGGAAAGAAGGCAATTGGGTGCAAGTGGGTATATGCAAAGAAAGATGGATTTCCTGAAAAGAATAACATCCGCTACAAAGCAAGATTGGTGGCTAAAGGCTACGCTCAAACGAAGGGAGTTGATTATAATAAAGTATTTTCTTCAGTTGTAAAACATTCCTCCATCAGAATTTTGTTGGCTTTGGTAGCATAGTTGGATTTGGAACTAGTTCAGATGGATGTAAAAACTGCATTTTTACATGGGGAGACTTGGATGAGGAAATCTACATGACTCAGCCAGATGGATTCAAAGTTGCTGAAAAAGAAGAGATGGTGTGCAAATTAGAAAAATCGTTGTACGAATTAAAGCAATCTCCAAGGCAGTACAAGCGATTTGACAAGTTTATGATAGGGCAGAAGTACACAAGAAGCAAATATGATCATTTTGTATATTTACGCAAGCTATAAGATGGATCTTATATATATCTTCTTCTTTATGTTGATGATATGCTGATAGATTCTAGGAGTCAGATAGAAATTGCGAAACTAAAGACTCAATTGAACAGGGAGTTTGAGATGAATGATCTTGGTGAAGCGAAGAATATTCTAGGCATAAAGATATCAAGGGATAAGAAATTGGGGAGGCTTTGTTTTTCTTAGAAAGAATATCTGAGGAAGGTACTAAAACGTTTTGGCATGAATGAGAAGTCAAAACCAGTTAGTACACCTCTTGCTCCTCATTTCAAGCTCGATGCATCCATGTCACCTAAGGATGATGCAAAACGGGAATACATGTCAAAGGTTCCGTATGCAAGTGCTGTTGGTAGCTTGATGTATGCAATGGTGTGTACAAGACCCGATATTTCACAGGCAGTTGGGGTTGTAAGCATGTATATGCATGATCCTGGAAAGGAGCATTGGCAAACTGTGAAATGGATTATGCGGTATATTCTGAATACCGTAGATGTTGGTTTGGTCTTTCAGCAAGACAAACAAGATGGTCAGTGCGTAGTTGGGTATTGTGATTCAGACTATGCAGGTGATTTGGACAAGCGTCGATCAACTACTGGTTATGTGTTTACATTTGCAAAGGCACCAGTCAGTTGGAAGTCCACCTTACAGTCAACAGTGGCTTTGTCTACTACAAAGGCAGAGTATATGTCAGTTACAGAGGTTGTGAAGGAGGAAATTTGGCTTCATAGGTTGCTTGGTGAATTGGGAATGGAACAGAAGCACATCAAAGTGTATTGTGATAGTCAGAGTGCTATTCATTTAGCAAAGAACCAGGTTTACCATGCAAGGACGAAGCACATCGATGTTCGATATCACTTTGTACGAGAGATTCTAGAAGAAGGTGGAGTCATAATCCAGAAGATTCGGACCACTGAGAATCCTGCTGATATGTTGACAAAAGTGATAACTGCGGTCAAGTTTAAACATTGTTTAGACTTGGTCAATATTGTTACAAATTGAAAGATGAATTTACAGCACTACTGAAGATTGGATTTTTGAGAGATGTGTGTGGAATTTGCCAAGGTGGAGATTTGTTGGTTTTTTGGCAAAATCTCACATTGGTTGTGTATAAGGAGGAGGGGAAATTCTTTTGTTATAAATAGAGCCCTCCTCCTCCTTAGTTTAGTATACCACAAATATAAGCCTTCTTCACTATTAAAGGCTATCTTTACTCTTTCTCTCTTTGTAATATTTACTCTATTAGTGAAATATTATTTTAGTAGTGTTCGAGGAGGTAGGCATAATTTTGGCCTAACCTCATTAAATTTTGGTGTTCTCTTTATGTCTATTTAATAATTATTGTCGGGTATAGTTGTTGTTAATTATTGTCCTATTAAAATTACTTGTCTTGGTAGTTCTGTCTAAGGAAAGTGGATTTTAAGAGGGACCATTGTGACCCCTCCTCTTTCTTGGGAATCTACCTTGGGGTGATTTTTAGTACAATCGTTTTCACACTAGTCACCTAGATAATAGTTTTCAAGGTGAATTTGTTATTATTGGTGGAAATTAACCCAAATTCCACAACACAGTCGTTGTTGCTTCTGGGGTATGTGCCTGGTCTCATCTTTTTGTCTATTTGCATTCCACTTTGTTATTTGTAATCAATCAAATCCTTAAGGTCTAAATATAACAGCCTCAACTTTTCAAAAGCATGGTTTTCTATTTGCACATTTTAATTTATATGGAAGACAAAATAAGAGTTTGGCTATTAACCTGTGATTATGTTCATATTTCCATGTGTGATTTTACTAGGAAGTACCTATTCAAAGGGACTTAAGAATTTGTAGTTATTGACAGGCAGCTTCTCTTTAGGCGTTAAACTTGACATAATTTTACATGATATGCATCCCATTTACATGTCATTTTCATGGTTTGAACAGATTTTGGATATTTTAAATTGCCTATTAATAAATCATCTAAAAATTGTTTTTGGAAGGATTTAATAACTGATATGGAGTATAAATTGCAGGCAAAACATGTTCACTTGGATGTGCAGAGGGTATCTGTCCGGTGCCTAGGTCTGTTTGGGTTGTTAGAGAATAAGACAAGTGAAGAACTAGTAAAGCAGTTGAGGATATCCTATGTTAAGGGCCCCTCTCCAATTAGAACAGTTGCTTGTAAGGCTTTATTTGATATTGGGATGTGGCATGGTCCTCAGGAAGTTGATAGGGCTTTGGGACTTGATTTTTCATCACAGTTTGAAGAAGATACTCTGCCCTCTAGTCCTGTAAACTTTACAGACACAGATGGAGATTTGGATATTAAATTGGTTGATCTCTTATATGCTGGATTTGCGACAAAAAATGGGGGCAGAGCTCTAGAAAATGATGATAGTGAATCAGCCCAGGCTGTTCTTGGAGAGGGGTTTGCCAAGATTCTTCTTCTTAGTGAGAAGTATCCAAGTATTCCTACCTCATTTCATCCTTTGCTCTTATCCAAGCTGATTAGCTTATATTTCAGTAATGAATCAAAGGACCTCTTGAGGTGGGTATATATGATTCTGTCTCTACCCCTCTCTCTTTTACTTTTCTTTTCCAATATGACTGCCATTACAACATATTTGTCTTTCATTGTTGACTAGATTGAAACAGTGTTTATCTGTTTTCTTTTCGCATCACGCTTCTCTCTCAGAAAATCACAAGGTATTTAGCACTGATTCCTCGATGATATGCATCTCTTGTCACACAGAAGTAATATGTCTATAGATTCATAGTCTTGTTTGTTGATGATAAATAAATTTGATTTTTCAACTACAGAAGTGATTGTCCAAGGCTTTCATTCCTGTCATGCGTTCTATGTGGCCTGGAATAGATGATAATTCTGGTGGTTCTACTTCTATAATATACAGCATGCGTAAGCGTGCCATACAAGCTTCAAGATTCATGCTACAGATGATGCAGACTCCCCTTTATGCAAAGGGGACTGAAGCAGAGGATGATAATGGTTGTAAGGGATCACCAGAAATCATAGATGGCTCGGCAAAGCCTTCAGTTGATATGGGGAAGAGGGGCTTTCAATACGCATAGCAACAGAGGTAATTCTTTGCGACTGTTAATTTATTCTGCAGTTATATAGTACCTGATGAACACTCGGACAAAATGTCTTCACTCAATCCTAATATGAAAATTTCAATTGCTTAAACTCAATTCTTCAGTTTTTTCCAATTCAAATCTTGATTCACGATATAAATAATCAGAATCTGACTTCAACGTCTTATAAAACCTACACCCACCCACTAATTCACACACAGACTTGTTTAGAAATTTCACTTCATAGAAAATCTCATATTCTAATGATTTATGTTTCTCCATGGATGCACAAAAAAGTGTTACGTTGCTGCATTGAAAGCCAGGAATTGCTGTTTACGAGGAATGCCTAATCTATGAACAAAACAACTTGCTACTTGCGAATTTGTTATTGTTATATTTTTCCGAAGGTGTTGAGGTTCCAAGCAAAGAAGACATCTGCAGAGAAGTCATATATGTTGCTGCTCTTTGCAGAATACTTGACTCTCTCCATTTCAGCTCATCAGAGCAAGGGCCAGTAAAGATTATGAGGAGGCTTTTGAGTAGTGTGTGTGAATGTGTTCTAGGTGAGAAATATCTTTTAAAGGAGTTGAAGCTGATGGCTGAACGTCTTAAGGACTAGATATAAATCCAGATCACGATTTGTTGGAAGACGAAGCTAAGTATATTTTCGGTGAGTAATAAATATATTCATGTCAAGTGGAAATTTTAGAGTATATTATACAAAATCTGCTTCATCACATGAAGAATGCTTTTCTGGAAACAAATTACAAAAAATGCTCAGAGCATTTATTACCTCTGTTTAATTCTCGTGTTTCGGATGATAAATATAAAATCTCATACCAACTTATTTCATGCGATATTTTTTTGTTTCTCGTTTTCTTTTGGTTCTTACTATTTATTGGGTTTGTTTTTGGTCATTAATACCAAACTATATTGTCTCCCAATATTTTGCAGGAAAGTTAGACCTGGATTTCAACATGGATTTTGATGGTTCCACTGCAGTTCCGCAAACGCCAGCCCCATGCTCAACTCGGTCGAATTGTTTGAGGAGACGAGTGAGACGTGAAGAAGTTAGTTCTGATGAAGAAAGCTCGCCTGAGTATGCTAAGTCTGTGGCTCCTACCAATCCTGGCACTATAGGCCCTCGCTCACAAAGAGCAAGCAAGACTGCAGCATTGACCAAGATAACCTCAAGTAGAGCTGTAAGGATACAAGAAGGTTTTGACGAAGAAAATGATGAAGACTCGGATGTTACATCTGATGATTCTCACGAATCAGATTCGTTAACCGAATAAAATCAAGGCGGTTAATTATCATTGCCTGAGCCATTGTCCTTTATCTGTTGCTGCATACGATCATGTTTACTTCTAAATATCAAAATAGATCTCAGGGTCTTATATAGATAGATATGCAGTACTTTTGCTATATTTGTTGTATCAATATGCATGATGTTTGTGCCTCATAGGTCATTACAGACATGGTATTGTTGTTGTATGCATTTGGGGTTAAGGTTTGTTCGATTTGTTGTAACACAATTCGGGAAATGTTTGTTAATCAGAGCATATTTTCCATGCTTTTTTAGGATGCTTCAGACAAAAAGAGAGTATAAAATGCATTGTGAATTTGTGATGTGTCATCTGCAGATAAGAAGTTGAACTTGAGTTGGTTTATTTGAAATTTGAAGTTTACTCGAGTTTAATAAAAAGTTTTATATGTAAGCCATATAAATAGTTACTAAAGTATGAGTAAGTTCTATTTTTAGCACTAAAATTTTAAAAGTAAGGAAATTGTCAATAATACTACTGTTTTGTAATAAATTAGTTATTTAGTCGTTAACAGTCATTGTTGAGGTTACAGAAGTCAAACGCGGAATGTTTGGCCAACCACATTGACTTCCACTTAAGAACCGTAAATCTCGACCATTCTTCCTCTACTCGTCACTGACTAGTTTCACCAAAGTTTGGCTTAGCTGTGCCCTCCATGAGACGAAGGATTGAGTTGAACTGTTTGCGCACTTCCTCAACCATCTTCTGAGTTGCACTTTCCACTCATTTCGTGGTCATAGCTAGGGGTGTTTATTGCGTTGAGCAACTCGAATTCAACTCGGTCAAAATTCTCGACTCGAACTCGACTCGAAACCTTAACGAGCTGAGTCGAACAAAGTTCAACTCGACTTGATAAGTTCACAATCAACTCGTTAATTTTTTTAATAACTTTTTAGTAGTTATATTAAAAAATTATTTCATTAACAAAATTACTAATTTACTAATAGATAATATACAATATGATAAATTACTAATATATTAATTTTCTAATAAATAATTAAAAATACTAAAATTTTAATTAATAATTATTATTTAACTACACCCAAAAATCAAACTCTAATTATCATTTTAATTTATTTATGGATTGTTATTTTGGTGTTTAAACTTTAATTTTATTTCATAACTCTTTTAATATTTTTTGGTTAAATTTATTAATTTATGTTTATATTAAATGCTATATAATATTAATAGATTTTATTTTAGGGGTCAATACATCCATCGTTGTGATGGCAGCACGTCTCAGAAGACACCAAAGAGAGTTGGTGAACCGATGGCAAAACCCTGAAAGAAATGCATCATGTTCTTCCCAACTGCCTCTAAATCCAATAATGTAACTCCTCAAAATATTATGTAGAATTTGTACTAATAAGTTGGACTGGCCATCGTTCTACAAATGAAAAGTCGTACCGAAATCAAATCTGTTTTGTACAATTTCTTCCATGATTAGAAATATTCAACACTGACACATTAGGTAATCCCACAATCTTAATAATGTATAGTTTAACTAGTTTCTGTAAAGGATAATCTGTACGAAATGATAGGAAATGAGCCGACTTAATCACATCATCCAATGCATTTTTCTTTTGAAAGAAACCCATTGCATTAACCCTTCAAAGCATTCAAAACCACAAAGTTTGTAATACAAGAAGGAAGATCTAAAACAAACCGAACAGGAGTTGTGCAACTAAATGCCCATTGAGTTTGTAGGTTCCATACATGTCGTTTATTTGTAGTTAAAATAATATTGGTGTGTTGAGTTTGTATTTTTTTATACTCTTAATCATTTAACCGTGAATATTCGATCACCCTATTACAGTTGTTAGTGTTTGAATCCGTGATTTTTAGAAATAACAACAATTCTTTTAACCACTAAGATAAATTAGTTTGTGATACATACTTTTTTTTTATAATAACTTTATTAAAATAATTGTATTTTTTTACAAATAAAGTTTTAATATAAATATAAAAATTAGTATATGTCCAAATATTGATTGTTTTTCTATTTTCTCTCTCTCTCTCTCTCTCTATATATATATATATACCAATCGGAAGACGAGCCAAAGCAATGGATGCCCCTCCAAAGTCGAGCACTCTTTCACCCAATTTCTGATTCTTTTTAATTCTTTTATCGACAAATCTCCTCACTTTGTTCCTATCTTCCTCTCTTTACCCTTCTTGTTCAGTCCGGTCCCTCACTTCCACCGCCGCAGCCACTACCACCGCTGACCGAGTCGGATTTTCCGGCCAGCTTACTTCACAATCCGACGATCGATTACTTACCTTCGTTTCTCAACAGTCACTCCCTTTAGGATTCAACGCAAATTTCGGCTCCAACATAATCTATTCTCCCGTGGGAAGCGCATGCTCTCTCTTCCCAGATGAACTCCGAAGTTACATGTCTTACAACGTTAATGGTTCATGTCCCGACGATGAGCTCCTTGCCCAGAAACTTCTCCTCAAGGACTGCGAGCCACTGCCACGCCGCCGTTTCCGACCCGCTGCTCCGCTTCGATACCCCGAACCCCATCCGCTACCACTCAGCCTATGGACAACGCCACCCGATTCATCAGTCGTGTGGACAGCTTATTCTTGAAAGAACTACACTTGTTTGATCAACCGAAAGAAGAACCAAAAGGGCTTCGACGATTGCAAAGATTGCTTTGATCTGAAAGGTCGCGAGAGAACTCGTTGGACGACACCCGACGGCGAACTTAATTGATCCATCGACAAAGTGCTGACGACGGGAAAACCGGGTACGATCCGAATAGGTCTCGATATCGGCGGCGGGGTGGTGACTTTCTCCGTGAAATTAAACGGTCCGTTCAATAGTTTCATTGCTTCAAGAGGGGTTGTCCCTTTGTACATGAGCATATCGCAGAGACTGCCGTTTTTCGATAACACGTTGGATATAGTTCACTCGATGCATGTTCTGAGCAACTGGGTTCCGACAACGGAGCTCCATTTCTTGATGTTTGATGTTTACAGGGTGTTAAGGCCGGGAGGTTTGTTTTGGTTGGATCATTTCTTTTGTGCCGGCGAGCAGTTGGAGTAGGTGTACGCGCCGCTTATTCGGAGCGTCGGATTGAATGAGTTGAAGTGGGTGGTCGGAAAGCTCGATAGGGGAGCGGAGCTTAGGCTGTCGGCTTTGCTGGAAAAGCCGTTGAACAACTCTTGGTGATTTATTTATGGACATTTGTCCAAAGTATGGTGTTGAGGAGTAGGGCTGGACCACTGCCTCGGAAACTTTTAATCCCAACTTCATTCCGATATGTTGGAATGGCTCATTTTTACTACTTTAAAATTAATAAATTGTAAAAAGGATAAATTACAAATTTGGTAACTAAACTTTACTTTCTCTTCTATTTCACTAATTATACTAATTAATAAATTGTAAAAAGGATAAATTATACTGATAAGAACAACACTGTCCTGGGCTCATGGCAAGAGCTTACAGAGTATAAATCCAAAATTCTCATAGAAATCACATATTACCAGGTAAAGTCATCCTGCTGCAGGAAAAAAAAGCAATATTAAAATGTGCATTACTTGTTTTTGTGGTTACATGAACAGGCTGTGTTAGCCTTCTATCGGCAGCTCTCCACAATTAACAATTCTGCATGGAAACTTTGGGCTATCTGACCTGCTCGTCTCTTGGGATTCCAGTTTGCGCACAACATCCATTCCATCAATAACATGCCCAAAAACGACATGTCGATTATCTAGCCATGGAGTCTGTAAAACACAGACACAATGAGCCTGGGGGGGGGGGCAAAAAGTGAACGAAAAACTTAAACCAGATAAAAATTTTGGGGCAACTGAAAATTCAAGCTTTGCAACTGATTCAGCAGCATGATCAATTAGGTAAGTATCAGCAGAGCTGAGCAGTAATCAGCTATAAGTGAGTATACACAAAGAAACATCTATCTTCTAGTGAACATTTACACATTCTTGATTCCCAAAGACCATCATAAAACATACTTCCAAAAAATAATGGTAAAAATGAAGGAATCAAGGCAGCAGAAGTTAGCTCACCTTTACTGTGCAAATGAAGAATTGGCTCCCATTGGTATTAGGACCTGCATTAGCCATGCTTAATACTCCAGGTCCAACATGCTTCACTGCAGATAAAAAGCTCAAAATATCATAACCAGGATAACAATTCATTAAGGAATATAGATTAGCATAACAACACGGAATGAAGCTCCCAAAATTTGAGCTTAGCATGCTCATTCTACAACTTACAGGCAAAGCTCTCATCTTTGAACATGGATCCGTAAATACTCTTTCCACCAGTTCCCTGCAACCAGCAAAAGCACCAGTTTTCTACTGATCAACGGGAAGTTCCTCTTACAAAAAGATAGCAATACATCTTCAGAAAGCCAAAAGATAAATAAAGAGAGGGCTTACATCGGTTTATCGCCACTAACGATTTAAAGACAGAGTGACAAAAAACCCAATGTATTAAGTTTAGTGAGGAAATTAAAAAAATTTAAAGTTCAAGGAGAAAAATAGGAGAGAGGGTAAAATTTTGTGATGAAATTTGTAATTTACCCTTGTAAAAAAATACTTTTACATTAACACTTTTTTTATTAGTTTGCATTAACACTTTTTTTATTAGTTTGCATAAATTACAAGAGATTATTTATTCGAAATATTCTTAACTATTTAAGAATGAATGTTTAAATATTTATGTAAATAACATACTAAAACCTGAAATCTTTAGATATAATTATCCCTCCAACGACTTGAGTTGTTTGGGTCGTACAGTTTTACATTAACATTTAATTGTTGAAAAAATGAATGAATTTCATTGATTGATTTAATAATTAAATTAAATTCATATACCTTTTGAATATTTCAAACTAAAAGATATTTATCTCTTTAAATTGAATATCAGTAGGATAATTATTATTTTGAAATATTTCAAATTAAAAGGTATTTATTATCTATTTAACTTTGAATATTAAAAGACAATTATATTCTTTTGATTATTTCAAATTAAAACAATATCTATTTAAGTTTGGATGTTAAAAGGTCTATATTATTTGAATATTTGAAATTAAAATATATCATTATCTATTTAAATTAAAATATTAAAAGATATCTATTTTGAGTAAATATCTTTTGAAAATCCCCTATAAATCTTGAGCTAATCTATTAGGTTAAACACATCTAAGAATTCAAGAACATCAAATAACTTAAATTTCTTTCTCTTTATCTAGTTTTCCGACGATAGACAAAGGCAAGGGATAGTTTGTGATCTCAACAGTTGTGCTATTGTACGTCAATCATTTAGTTGTTGTATCGTGGGAGACAAATGACTATTGATCTTGAGCACTAATGAGTGACTGAAAATCTATCTTAAGGAAACTGTGTTGCGATAGGCCTCAACTCATTTCTGATCGATGGAACAATAAAAAAGTATTTCTCCTTCTATATATTTTTATATTATTTTTTAAAGAAGTTTAACTTCTTTTGTTTTATTTTTTCAAGTTCGATTTCATCTCGGAATGTTATTTTTATAACAATCTTAAGACCGAAAATCTATCTTAAGGAAAATCTTTTTTTTGACCAAAAATTTATTTTGGGATTTATGTTGTCATCTTAATGGGTTTGCTTAAATCCCAAAGTGGATAAATCTATTTAATGTAAATTATCATGCAAGTAGCATTGATTAATGATGTCATTTAAGAAAGTTGATTCTATTCAATAACAAGATCAAAAATAAACAAAAATTAATTTTCTATTTATTGAAGTTATTACTAATTCCAATTTCGTTTCTTTTGCAAAAATAGAGACAATAAACTCCCCCGGTTTACCTAACTTGGATGCTAAAATGATGGTAACGATTCATAATTCAAATATGAATGTGAGTCAACCAGCAGTGACAGTTAACCACAACGATAAGTAGACAAATTTTTTGGAGAGGATTTCAAGATGTGAAAATAAAAGATGTTTTTCTATCTGACCGCAATGAACCTTTCTAAGTTCTTGAAGGAAGATCCTCCTATTTTTAAAGAGGGAGAATGTAACACCTCGAAAACTGGGTTAGTAGATTCAGGTATTTTCGTTTGGATTAGAATGCTTATAAGATTAATTTAAATCATTTGAGTCAAAAATAAAGGGGATTGGGCTTGTAAGAACGCCCAATAGTTGATAAAAATGGCATTTTTTATTTGGATTTGGAAGAGCAATGACTAAAGGGGAAATTAGACCATTGTTTAAAAACAATGTTGATTTTCATTTAACTTCGATGATGTAAACGGGGAAGAAAAAGCTAAAAAGTCTTCTCTCATTTTCCTCACCATTTGTCTTTTTCTCTTCTCAATCTTCTTCATCTTTCCTTCTTGTAAGCTTCAAAGGTGGAAATTTTAGTGTCTTGTAAAATTAATTTATAAGTTTGAAGGTAAGAAAAGAAACCACATTCCTTAGAGCTTCAATTCAAGCTCACTATTACAACCTTTGGTTATGGTGGCTTTAGAGGGTTTTAAGGTTTTAGGATTCTAAAATGTTTCCAATTCATTTTTAAGGGCTTGGAAACATGTTTCTAACTCCTCTTAAGTTCTGAAACAAGTTTTAATCCATTCTCTTGCTTTGTTTAGTGAGAGAAGTGGGGGATAGCTCCAAGAGAAAGAACAAGGAGAAACTTGTGCTAGGTGACCTTTGTGGACTCTTCCATCAGCTAGAGATAAGGAAACACATAAATAACTTCCCTCTACCACATGTAGGTCATGAAACTATGTTTTGTTCGCTTGTTGTGTTCATGGGTTTTATGGTAGCATTCCTATTTGATGTTTTGTTGTGTTAAAATGGCTCTATATGATGTTAAAAACCCCATATGACTTAACAAACACTGAGTAGACTTAAGAGGGCTTATGAGAAACTCTAGAAAGTCACTTTCGTTCCTAAACATGTATTTTCGAGCAGGGGTATCGGTATCGAAGAATTGTACCGATACTTCCCTTTTTAATAGGGTAAAAACAAGGGAATTGTGAAAGAGGTATCGATACACCTTCAAGGGTATCGATACTCTAGGCCCGATATCGATACTCAAAGGGTATTATCGATACTGGTGACAATTTAAGGATTCTAGTAGCCAATTTTGATATCAATACTCATGAGTGTATTAATACCAAAAGAATAGTATCGATACTCTCTATCGGGGTATCGATACTAGTAAATAAATTGAAATATAGAAGCTAAAATTGGTATCGATAGTCGGGGCAATATCGATACTCTAAGGCCAATATCGATACTGAAAGGACCAATATAGGTATTGACATCTTATTATTGGGCAAAAAACTTTGCTAACTTCGTAAGCTTAAAAAGGGGGATTATGAGGGCATCAAGGTTTCTTAAATAAGACTACAAGTGAGAATATTATTGAAAACTTTTATGAACAACAACATTAAATTATCTGGCATAAAAACTAGCCTTTGTTTGACGCTCAGGAAACAACAAGGACACATTGGTTACTTGAGCGTATGCATGTACTATTCGAATATGTTTGTAGAGATATCCATATTCTCTTCCCTAGTGCTATGACACTTTTGTATCAGTGTTAATGCACTTTTATATTAGTGCCGAGGCACTTTAGTATTAGTGCTAAGGCACTTCCGTGATTTAATGGCAAGCCTATATTATGATTCATATGATGTATCGTTACATATCCTATTGCAATGATCTATACTTAATGCATTTCGTTGCAACATGACTTAACTTGCTAAGCATTCATAGTTAATGGATGCATGTAGTATAGTGGAGTCGTCTATGTAACACTAAACTCGTAGCACAATGTTCGAAATTGTTTCTGTTCGCAAATTAGTAGATGCCAGACTCGAAAGCTTAACGCCAGTTAGTCAGATTCCAGATATCACCAGCTGCAGAGTATATCTTGATTTTCTTTGTGGGCATGTATTTTATAGACACTTTTGTATTCGAGTCATAACTTTGGATTACTATATTTTGATATTTATGTTTGGGAGCTCCCCGCTTTTGTAAACCTAATTATTATTATCTTATTTTGTTTAATGTGATGATTTATGATTTGGAAAATTGGAATGTATTAAGAAATTTTTTGGTTAGCCATGTAATACCCCAAGTTTTGGTTAGTTACTAAAATATAAGTTTTGAAAGTTTAGTGGATAAAGTATAAACTTTGAAAAAGTCAGGGACCAATATTGTAATTTTAAAAAGTTATATATTTAGCCCGTAAATGAATTGTTTGGCCTAAAACAAGATTTTTCGTGGTAATCAAATTTTCAGTACGAGATTTGTGTTAAAAGCTATAAAGCAATAAAGTTCGGTATAAAAATTGGGTAATCGGATCGAACAAAAATATTATGCAAATTTGAAAAATGTGAGATAAGGGTTGGAAATATTATTTTTCATATTTTAGATCAGAGAAATTTAGCAGATATCACTGTAATATTTCAGATTTGGCAGAACAGTGAAAATTTAGTGACTAAAATGCAATTTTTGAAAATTGCATGGCCAAAGTAGAAATTCAAAGCTAAGTTGATTCATTTTTGGCTATTGAATATTTTAATGGAAGATAATGCAATGATAATTGGTAATTATAAAGTTTCATTAATGATAATTTTGGGGTTTCTCATTAATTGAATTTTAAATTCAATTATATTATAAATAAGGCATGTGTTAAGGATTATTAATACTAGAATAATCAACAAATAAACACATTTTCAACCATATTCAATCTTGGGGCCGAATACACCATAGCTAATACATAAAAATTTTATTTTTGATTTTTAAAGCTACATGATTGATTTTTGGACTAAGTTGTGAAATAAAGAATTGATCTTACATCAAAATCTCTATCATTTGGTATAAGAAATTCATGTTAAACATGTTTTGATGTTGAGATTTGGTGATTAGGGTTTATGAAGGGTTTATAGATTTTGAAGATTTAATAGAAGATCATTATGTTAGTGATGTTGTGGATTAATTCTAGAGCATGTGTGATGATTAAAACCATGTAAAGAGCCTTGTAGTAGATTCGACCATGACTAGGGTCTTATGAGATTAGTTGATTTTGATTCAATTTGATGTTATAATAGTTGAAATTGCATGAATTTGCTCATAGGAATTTGAATTCATGCTTGAAAATGAATGAAATCTTACAGTAATGCACTAGGAAAGTTCAAACATATTAAGAAAATTGGGGAGGGATATTGAAAAATTTACGATGGTCTAGAATTGATATTGGAAGTGTTCTATGTGATTTGGAGATCAATTTGGAAGCCTGAAATAGAAGAAGGGCTAATTTTCAAGTTTTGAGAATTGTATAGCATTACAACAAGAATGTGATAATTGGGGTGTTCAATGTAGAATTTTAATTATGCAATGTTGTAATTTAAGTTGAAAAGTTGTTTGGAACAAAATTATAAATTTGGTAAATTACAAGGTGGAATTCGAAAGGTCTGGACACTTTAGGGACTTAGTAGCAAGCTTATTAAATGTGAATGTATCATTTGGGTAAAATATTGGATTACTGAAAATTTTATTTACATTTTAATTTTTTTTAGTTTAAATGTTGAGTTGGGATCAAGTTACAAGTTTATAAAGATTGATGGTTGAATTCGAAAAGTCAAAGAAACTTTGGGATGAAATTGCAAGTTTTTGAATGTTATAGTATTGATTTGAGAATTTTATTAAGGCGATGGAAATTTTAGTAATTAAAGTGCAATGATCATAATGGTAAAGGATCATTATGAATTTAATGGAAAATTAAGGTGAATTCTAGAAAGAATTCATAATTAGTGACTTGATTGTGTAATTGGCAAAAGTTGAGGGGTTAATAATAGAAATCAATATTTATGGAATTTAAAGAGTATGTTTGAGAAGTTTGAAATTATGATGAGAGTATGGTTTAGTTTTATATCAATTAAGTATTGATTTTATTTTACATATTTTTATTTTATATTATTAAGTTTAGATTATATTAGTACGTTACTAACATATAGTTGAATATTTTATGTTATTATATGACATTGTCAGATCACGATAAACCTAGAAAATCAAGTGATCCGAATGGAAAGAATAAATCACAAGAGTAAGGAGCATTATATAAAAGTTAGGTAGTGAGGCAAAGGTGAGTGCAATTTATTTATTTAATTATTTTGAACGAGGATGACTTGCAATATGTTAACCTCATAGTATTTTTCAAGTATGTTTTCTAATTTAATTAATATTATTTTTGTAATGTTTATATAAATGTTTTATGGATGATTCAGGGTATGAACTGCCCAAATTTATGTTTTTATGATGATGATTTAAAAATAATTATGATATGATCTAAAGCCCATTGCATTTTGCATTGAGAGTCGTTGGTACATTTGACATGTCATTAAGTTGAGTAAATTCAAGTTAAGTTATGGTACATTCGTGTACATTATGATTAGCACTTTTGATTCATATGTACTGGTATGCACTTGGAGTGTATCTTATGATAAGTTATGATTGACACCGTGATGTGTCTAGTGTGCACCTTTTGTTATATTCACGTACCTTATATTCTCTTAAATATAATTTGGGCTAAGAAAGTGAAATATGAAAGTTAAGAATATATTTTATGTTGGCAAAAAATATGATATGTACATGTTATTTTTTAATATGATTTTTATAAGAATTTGAAACAAGTTGATTTTCAAGTTACGATGAAGTATCGAGCATCTTTTTGGGAATCACACCTACTACATGTATCAGTAAGACATATTTGTTGTTACTTTTGACTAGTATTGGCATGTATACTTATGTTACTAGTTTTTTGTTTGGATTTTAATTAAACAACATGTAACAGTAATCTAGGACCATTTTATCTTGTCTAGTTTAGTTATCGATATTTATCAATGAGTATATATATATATAATATATTATGTTTTAAATGGTTTGAAAATTTATCATAATTTAGGTATTTTAAAATAGTTTGAGAAATATCACTAAATTGTCTAATCGTTTCTTGAATATGGATTTATTTTCAATGTTTAAATATTAATTTATGACTTTATTGATTTAGAAAATAGTTTTAAAGTTAGAAAGGAACATTTTTTTAAAGAAACAAAATTTTAAGCATTTATGTTTAATGAATGTTTGTAAAGTTGGTGAGACATCTTTAGCTTGTATTTCGAGACGTATATGGGCTATGGGTGTTACATTTATTGGTATCAGAGCTGCAAGTTTAGCCAATTCTCAGCCTAAACCGAGCCTATGTTATGTTGGAAATATGTACATACCACTAGGATGTTGAAATTATTGATTTGGTATGGATTGATGATTTTATTTATGATGTTACTCCTTACTAGCGTAAAGTTTTGTGATTATGTTTATATGAAGAATTTGGAGGGCTCGAGATGAGCTATCGAACAGGAGGTTCTAGAGGGAATCGATTGTGGAAGTAGTAATGAGGTGGATCATGTACCTCAGCAGCAGGGATCCCAGTCACATCAGAGTGTGCCAGCTCCAGATCAGGGGACGTTCTTGCAGAAGTTATAGGCTATCTTGGCTAGATATCAGCCAGCAGCAGCACCTCCCCCTCCTACTTCTCCGGCCTCAAGAGTGTCGATTCTAAAAGAATTAAAAAATTTAAGGAGCAACTAAATTTAAAGGTTAAGATCATGTTAGACAATCTTCATTGCTTTTCATTGCTTAGAAGAGGAAATACTGGAGGGCGTAGTCTCACGTTGCACAACCAGGCTTGTATATGGTGGACGAATGTGACTACGTGTGTTTCTGCTGATCAGATTACTTAGCAGTTCTTCCATGAAGTTTTTCAGAAGAAATATATTGGGAAGCTGTTTATTACCAAGATGAAGCTATAATTTTTCAATCTGATACAGGGTAACATACATGTTTATGAGTATGAGTGTGAATTTAATAAAATTACTTGATATGCTTCTGAGATGGTCCACACGGAGAAAGATGTATGTCAGAAGTTTATTCGAGGTCTTCATCCTAGACTGAAGGAACTTCTACTGACTACAAATCTGACCACTTTTCAAGAAGTGGTAAATAAAGCTAAGGATTTGGAACTCAAGATGAAATTTATTATTGATCAGAGATGACAGTTAAAGAGATCATGAGCATGATCCTCGTCCCAATCTAAAAGAGGTCAAGTTTCAGGTTTTCAGTACCATAATAAGCCTGAAGGTGGAGCTTCTAGTCATAAGGGATCTAAGGTAAAGGAAAAAGGTCGTTAGACTCAGACAAAAACTATTGGAACTGGTAGATCAGCTCAGCGCAGGGTCAATTTCCACTATGTCAGCAGTGTGATAAATATTACCCTGGAACATGTAGAGAGGTTCAGGAGCTTGTTTCTGTTGCGGAGATACTGGCCACTTTATCAGAGATTAATTATTAGCAGGTGAGAGATCAGTGCAGACAAAGAGGTTTGTAGCCGTGTCTCATAGAGGTGGTCGAGGCAGAGGTAGAGGAAGGGGATATTCAGAGACAACCTCCTTGTCCAATGTTCATGCTCCAGCCAAAATTTATAATATCAAGACTAATGAGGATCGCGATGACCCCGGGATTATAACAAGTACTTTCTATCTTTATGATGAGCATGTATTTGTTTTGTTTGATTTGGGTTCTACACATTCCTATGTTAGTTTGAAATTAGTGACATATAAAAGTATTCAGTTAAAACCCATTGACAGTGAAATGTTAGCCACGAATCCGCTGAGTCATAGTGCTAGAGTTACACAGATTAGTATAAATTGTCTGGTAAAGGGGTTGTATTCTGGACGAATCTTATGGAAATATCATTTGACGAGTTCAATAATATATTGGGCATGGATTGGTTATATCGGCATTATGGTTGGGTTGATTGTCACATTAAGAGATTATTTATAAAAGATGCAGAGGGTACCGAGATAATATTAATTGGTGAAAAAGAGAAATCATTGCCCAACATGATATCAACATTGATGATAACAAACTTTATGTCAAAAGGTTGTACACATTTTCTGGAAAATGTGATTGACACCCTAACATTTGAAGTTCGACTGGAGGATATTTTGATAGTTAGAGAATTTCTAGATGTATTTCCTGATGAGTTACCTGAATTACCTCATGAGCGAGAGGTAGATTTTAAGATTGATATTTTTTTGGGACTACGCCTATTTTGATGGCCCATTATCGAATGGCTCTAACAGAACTCAAAGAGCTTAAGGCTCAGTTACATGAGCTACTTGACTGAGGCTTTATCAGACCAATTGTGTCTCTTTAGGGTGTACCAGTATTATTTTTTAAAAAGAAATACGGACTGATGCGACTATATATAGACTACCATCAGTTAAATAAAGTGTCAGTAAAGAACAAGTACCCTCTTTCAAGGATCGAGGATCTGTTTGATCAATTCAATGGTGCTTCAGTATTTTCGAAGCTTGATCTTTAGTCTAGGTATCACCAGTTAAAGATTAAGGAAAAAGATATTCTAAAAACGACCTTTAGAACCTAATATGATCACTATGAGTTCGTAGTGATGCCATTTGGATTGACCAATGATCAAGTAGAATTCATGGATTTGATGAATCGGGTATTTCAGCCTTATTTAAATCAGTTCATGGTTGCATTCATCGATGATATTTTAGTGTATTATAAGACCAAAGAAGAGCACGATGCATATCTCTGCATGGTACTTCAGACTTTGTGGGATAAAAGCTTTATGCCAAGTTTTTAAAATGTGAATTCAAGATGTCAGAAGTTACTTTTCTTTGTCACGTGATTTCAATTGAGGGAATCAGTGTAGATCCCAAGAAAAATACAAGCTATAGTGGAGTGAAAAACTCTGAAGAATGTTTTTGAAGTTTGAAGTTTTTTGGGATTAGTCGGCTATTATCGGAGATTCGTGAAAATTTTCTTGATGATTGTTTCTATGCTTACCAAGTTACTCAGAAAGGATGTACCATTTGTCTGGACTGAACAATGCCAAGAAAGCCTTGATATACTTAAAAAGATTTTGACAGAAGTCCAATTTTAGTACAACCAGAGTTAGGCAAAGATTATGTGATTTACAGTGATGCGTCTCATAATGGTTTGGGATGTGTTTTGATGCAAGATGGTAAAGTGGTAGCCTATGCTTCAAGATATTTAAAGAAAAACGAATGAAATTATCCAACTCATGATTTGGAGCTAGCAGCTATAGTGTTCGTTTTGAAGATTTAGTGCCACTACTTATATAGTGAGCAATGATATATTTATATAAATAATAAAAGTTTGAAGTATTTGATCACCTAGAAAGAATTGAATCAAAGATAAAGGAGATGTATTGAGCTTCTAAAAGACTATGATGTGATTATTGATTATCATCCTGGAAAGGCTAATGTGGTAGCTGACGCACTTAGCCGAAATACATTTTCTACTTTACGAGCTTTGAATGCTCGATTATCAATGAAAAATGATGGTGCACTTATTGCAAAATTGATATTGAGGCCTGCACTACTAGATCAAATTAAATATCTTTAGAGCAAAGATAAAAAGTTTCTAGAAAAGATCAATCATATGAATAACGATGAAATGAAAGACTTTAAAATTAAGTCTGATGGATGTTTGTATTATCAGGGTCGAGTTTGCTTACCTGATGATGAAGAACTGAAGAAAGATATTCTCTCTAAAGTTCATTATAGTCCTTTAACTATGCATCAAGGAGGAAATAAAATGTATCAAGATCTAAAGAGTCGATTTTGGTGGGCAGGTATGCAAATGGCTATAACTGAGTTTATATCTAAATGTTTAACCTGTCAGAACGTAAAAGAAGAGCATCAGGTTCTATCTAGATTGCTACAAGCTATTTTCATTCCTCAGTGGAAGTGGGAAATAGTTACCATGGATTTCGTGATATACCTTTGACACCCAATAAGGAAAAATTGATCTGGTGATTGTGGATAGATTGATTAAGATGAAACACTTTATTCCAGTTCAAGAGGATTACTCGATGGATAAGTATGTTGAATTATATATCAGAGAGATTATACGACCTTATGGAGTAAATGTCTATATAGTTTTTTTACCGAGATCCGAGGTTTACTTCGAGATTTTGGAAGTCTCTACATGAAGCCTTGAGAACTCGATTGAACTTCAGCATAACTTATCATTTTCAGACATATAGTCAATCTGAGCAAACTATCCAGATACTTGAAGACATACTAAGGGAGTGTGTTATTGATTGCAAAGGATCATGGAAAAAGTATTTGCCATTAGCAGAGTTCGCTTATAACAACAGTTATCAGTCGAGTATCAAGATGGCTCCTTTTGAAGCAATATATATAAGAAAATGTCAGATGCCATTGAACTGGTATGAACTAAAATATCGAGATATAATTGGTACATAAATGATCAAGGAAGTGGAAGGCAAAGGAAAGTAATTCAAGATAATCTCAAGATAGTTGTTGATAGACATAAATCTTACGCTGATTTGAAGAGAAAATAAATCGAATATCAAGAGGGTGATAAAGTATTTTATAGTATCACCCTAAAAAAAGGTTCTGAGATTGGGCACAAAGGAAAGTTAAGTCCGAGATTTATTGGCCCATAGGAGATTATAAAAAAAGATGGTCCGATAGCTTATCAGTTAGCATTACCACAAGAGATGGATAAGATTCATAATGTGTTTCATGTATTGATGCTTCAGAAATATCGATCAGACCCTTCACTGTTATTACACCAAAGGAAATCAAAATTCAGGTGGATCTATCGTACGAGGAGAAACCAATAAAAATTTTAGCTTATGGAGTAAAAGATGGATGGTTGAATTCGAAAAGCCTAAGAAACTTTGGGATGAAATTGAAAGTTTTTTAATGTTAAAGTATTGATTTGAGAATTTTATTAAGGCACTGGAAATTTTAGTAATTAAAGTGCAATGATCATAATGGTGAAAGATCATTATGAATTTATTGGAAAAGTTAAGGTGAATTCTAGAAAGAATTCATAATCAATGACTTGATTGTGTAATTGGAAAAGTTGAGGATTTTATGATAAAATAAATATTTATTGAATTTAAAGAGTATGTTTGAGAAGTTTGAAATTATGATGGGAGTACGATTTAGTTATATATCGATTTTATTTTATATATTTTTATTTTATATTATTAAGTTTAGATTATGCTAGTACGATACTAATATATAGTTGAATATTTTATGTTATTATATGATGTTGTCAGATCATGATAAACCTAGCAATTCGAGCGATCCAAAAGGAAAGAACAAAACCCAAGAGTAAGGAGCATTATATAAAAGTTAGGTAGTGAGGCAAAGGTGAGTTCAATTTATTTATTTAATTATTTTGAACAAGGACGATTTGCGATAAGTCAACCTCATAATATTTTCCAAATATGTTTTATACTCTAATTAATATTATTTCCATAATGTTTATATAAATGTTTTATGGATGATTCAGGGTATGAGCTGCCCAAATTTATGTTTTTAGGATGATGAATTAAAAATAATTATGATATGATTTAAAGCCTATGTATGTTGCATTGAAAGTCTTGGTACATTTGGCATGCCATTAAGTTGAGTACATTCAAGTTACGTTATGATGCATTCGTGTACATTATGATTAGCACCGTTGGTGCATATGTTATGATTTGCACTTGGAGTGCAGCTTATGATAAGTTATGATTGACACAGTGATGTGTTTAGTGCGCACCTTATGTTCTACTCACGTACCTTATATTCTATGAAATATACTTTGGGCTAAAAAAGTGAAATATAAAAGTTATGAATATGTTAAGTTGGCAGGAAATATGATATGTTCATGTTATTTGATATTAGTTATTATGATTTTTATAATTGGTATTGAGGCCTACACTACAAGATCGAATTAAAGATCTTTAGAGAAAAGATAAAAATGCCTAGAAAATATCAATCAGGTGAAGAAATATGAAATAAAAGACTTTGAAGTTAAGTCTGATGGATGTTTGTATTATCGAGGTCGAGTTTGCTTACCCGATGATGAAGTACTAAAGAAATATATTCTCTCTGAAGCTCATTATAGTCTTTCAACTATGCATCTAGGAGGAAATAAAATGTATCAAGATCTGAAGAGTCGATTTTGGGGGACATATAAGAGCTATAACTGAGTTTGCATCTAATTGTCTAACTTTTCAGCAGGTAAAAGCAGAGGATCAGGTGTCATCTGGATTGTTGCAACCTATTTTCATTCCTTAGTAGAAGTGGGAAAAAGTTACCATGGATTTTGTGATAGGTTGACCTTTGACACCCAATAAGAGAAATACTTGATCTAGGTGATTGCAGATAGATTGAATAAGAAAACACACTTTATTATAGTTCGAGAGGATTACTCAATAGACAAGTATGTTGAATTATATATTAGAGAGATAGTACAACTTCATAGAGTATCTGTCTCGATAGTTTTTGAAAAATATTCGAGGTTTACTTCGAGATTTTGGAAGTCTCTGCATGAAGCCTTGGGAACTCGACTGAACTTCAACACAACTTATCATCCTTATACAGATGAGTCAATCTAAGCGAACCATCCAGATACTTGATGACATGCTAAGGGTGTGTGTTATTGATTTCAAAGGATCATGGGAAAAGTATTTGCCTTTAATAGAGCTTGCTTATAACAACAGAGTCGAGTATCAAGATGGCTCCTTTTGAAGCATTGTATAGAAGAAAATATCGGACGCCATTGAACTGATATGAACTAAAAGATTGAGATATAATTGGTCCAGATCTGATCAAGGAAGTGGAAGACAAAGTGAAAGTAATTCAAGATAATCTCAAGATAGCTGCCGAAAGACATAAATCTTATGCTGATTTGAAGAGAAAAGAATCTGAATATCAAGAGGGTGATAAAGTATTTATTATAGTATCACCCTAGAAAAAGGTTCTGAGATTCGGGCGTAAAGGAAAGTTAAGTCCGAGATTTTTTGGCCCATACGAGATTTTAAAAAGAGCTAGTACGGTAGCTTATCAGCTAGCTTTACCATAAGAGATGGATAAGATTCATAATGTGTTTCATGTATCGATGCTTTAGAAATATTGATCAAATCCTTCACTATTATTACACCAAAGGAAATTGAAATTCAGGTGGATCTATAGTACGAGGAGGAACCAATAAAAATTTTAGCTTTGGAGTCAAAGATGGATGGTTGAATTCGAAAAGTCTAAGAAACTTTGGGATGAAATTGCAAGTTTTTGAATGTTCAAGTAGTGATTTGATAATTTTATTAAGGCGTTGGAAATTTTAGTAATTAAAGTGCAATGATCATGATGGTGAAGGATCATTATGAATTTAATGGAAAAGTTAAGGTGAATTCTAGAAAGAATTCATAATTAGTGACTTGATTTTGTAATTGTCAAAAGTTGAGGAGTTTATGATAGAAATAAATATTTATGGAATTTAAAGAGTATGTTTGAGAAGTTTGAAATTATGATGTGAGTACCATTTAGTTTTACATCAATTAAGTATCGATTTTATTTTATTATAAGTTTTGAAAATTTGGTGGCTAAAGTTTAAACTCTGTAAAAGTTAAATGACCAAAATTGTAATTTTGAAAGTTATATATGTTAGCCCGTAAATTAACAGTTTGGTCTAAAACAAGAATTTTTTTGGTAATTAGATTTTCGATACGAGATTTGTGTTAAAAATTATAAAAGCGATAAAGTTCGATATAGAAATCGGGTAATCGGATCTAACTGAAATTGTACAAAAATTTGAAGGATGTGAGATAAGGGTTGGAAATATTATATCCATATTTTAGATCAGAGAAATTTAGCACAAATCAATGTAATTTTTCAAATTTGGTCGGATAGTGGAAAATTTAGTGACTAAAATGCAATTTTTAAAAATTGCATGGTAAAATTAGAAATTCAAAGCCAAGTTTATTCATCTTTGACTATGGAATATTTTAATGGAAGATAATGCAATGACAATTGGTAATTATCAAGTTTCTTTAATGGCAATTTGGGGATTTCTCATTAATTGAATTTTAAATTCAATTATATTATGAATAAGCCATGTGTCAAGAAATAAACACATTTTTTATTTTTAAAGATACATGATTGACTTTTGGAATAAGTTGTGAAATAGAGAATTGATCTACATCAAATTATCTACTCATTTGAAGAAATTCATGTTAAACATGCTTGGATGTTGAGATTTGGTGAACAGGGTTTATGGATTTTGAAGATTTAATGGAAGATTATTATGTTAGTGATGTTGTGGATTAATTCTAGAGCATGTGTGATGATTAAAACCATATGTAGAGCCTTATAGTAGATTTGACCATGACTAGGGTTTTATGAGATTGGTTGATATTGATTCAATTTGATGTTATAATAGTTGGAATTGCATGAATTTGATCATAGGAGGTTGAATTCATGCTTGAAAATGAATGAAATCCTTGCCTTATTGCACTAGTAAGGTTCAGTCATATGAAGAAAATTGGGGTAAAATGTTGAAAAAATTACGATGGTCTAGAATTGATATTGGAAGTGTTCTATGTGGTTTGGAGATCAATTTGGATAAATTTAGAAGCTTGAAATAGCAAAAGGGCTAATTTTTAATTTTGAGAATTGTGGGTCATTATAGAAAGAATGTGGTAATTGGGGTGTTCAATGTTGAATTTTAATTATGCAATGCTGCAATTTAAGTTGAAAAGTTGTTTGGAACGAAATTGTAAATTTGGTAAATAACAAGGTGGAATTCGAAAGGTCTTGACACTTTAGGGACATAGTAGCAAGCTTATTAAATGTGAAAGTATCATTTGGGTAAAATATTGAATTGATGGATATTTTATTTACATGCTGATTTTTTAGTTTAAATGTTGATTTGGGATCAAGTTACAAGTTTAGAAAGTTGGGTGGTTGAATTCAAAAAGTATAAGCAATTTTTGGATGAAATTGCAAGTTTTTTAATGCTAAAGTATTGATTTGAGAATTTTATTAAGGCGCTGGAAATTTTAGTAATTAAAGTGCAATGATCATAATGGTGAAGGATCATTGTAAATTTAATGGAAAAGTTAAGGTGAATCTAGAAAGAATTTATAATTCGTGACTTGATTGTGTAATTGGCAAAGTTTAGGGGTTTCTGATAGAAATAAATATTTATGGAATTTAAAGAGTATGTTTGGGAAGTTTGAAATTATGATGGAGTACGATTTAGTTTTACATCGATTAAGTATCAATTTTATTTTATATTATTAAGTTTAGATTATGTTAGTACAATACTAACATATAGTTGAATATTTTATGTTATTATATGATGTTGTCAGATTACGATAAACATAGCAAATCGAGTGATCCGAAAGGAAAGAATAAAACACAAGTGTAAGGAGTATTATATAAAAGTTAGGTAGTGAGGCAAAGGTGAGTGCAATTTAATTATTTAATTTTTTTGAACGAGGACGACTTGCGATAAGTCAACCTCATTGTATTTTTCAAGTATGTTTACTACTCTAATTAATATTATTTCCATAATGTTTATATAAATTTTTTATGGATGATTTAGGGTATGAACTTCCCAAATTTATGTTTTTACGATGATCAATTAAAAATAAGTATGATATGATCTAAAACCCATTGTATGTTGCATTGAGAGTCTTAGTACATTTGGCATGCCATTAAGTTGAGTACATTCAAGTTAAGTTATGGTACATTCGTGTACATTATGATTTGCACCGTTGGTGCATATGTTATGATTTGCACTTGGAGTGCATCTTATGATAAGTTATGATTGACAATGTGGTGTGTCTAGTGCGCACCTTATGTTCTACTCATGTACCTTATATTCTCTTAAATATACTTTAGGATAAGAAAGTGAAATATGAAAGTTATTAATATGTTAAGTTGGTATGAAATATGATATGTTCATGTTATTTGATATTTGTCATTATGATTTTTATAAGAATATGATTTTCAGGTTACGATGAAGTATCGATCATCTTTTTGTGAATCACACCTACTACTTGTATCAGTAAGATAGCTTTGATGTTCCTTTTGACTAGTAGTGGCATGTATACTTATGTTATTAGTTTGTTATTTGGATTTGAATTAAATGGCATGTAATAGTAAACCGGGACATCTTATTTTGTCTAGTTTAGTTATCAGTATTTATGAATGAGTAGAATATATATATAATTGGTTCAAAAATTTAGCAGAGTTTAGGCAGGTTTAAATAGTTTGTGAAATATCAATAAACTGTTTAATCGGTGCATGAATATGGATTTGTTTTCAATGTTTAAATATTAATTTATGACTTTATTGATTTAGAAAATAGTTTTAAAGTTGGAAAGGGACATTTTTTTAAAGAAACAAAATTTTAAGCATTTATGTTCATTGAATGTTTGTAAAGTTGGAGTGACATATTTACTCGTATTTCGAGATATATACGAGCTATAGGTGTTACAAGCCACTTCGATGGTCCCGTGTAATGGCTAAACCCATCGGGTTTCATTTTAATCGGACTTGGGTGTTACAGAGAAGAAGAAGAGGTAGATAATATTACTACCTTCAATATTGTTGATTTGGAAGCACACTGATTATATATGTTGAAACTATATTTTGAATAGTCTACTACGATTCACTATATTCGGAATAGGTTGGTTATAAAACATCTAAGAAATTGTGGGAGGCATTGGAGCACAAATACAAAGTTGAACATGCTGGAGCTAAAAAGTTTTTAGTTGTCAAATTCTAGAATTTTACTATGGTTGACTCAAAACCAATAGAAAAATAAGTGGAAGAACTTCAACTAATTGTTAATAGAATTACTGTGGAAAGGATGGTCATAGGCGAGCCCTTCTAGGGAGCCACTATTATTAAAAAAAATTACCCCTCAGATGGAGTGACTTCAAGAATTATCTAAAGCACAAAAGGAATGAAATAATTGTGGAATAACTTATTGTCAGACTTGAGTAGAAGAGGAAAATTAGGAATGTCAACGGGTCAGGTCGGATTGAATTTTTGTCTGCTCTGACTCTGATGTGACATAGTAAGACTCTAATATGACTTCGACCCAACTCTGACTTTAATATTATTTAATTTGACATGATTCTGACTGTAAAATTAAAATTAAAACTCAATTTCAACCCAAATACATTACTAAAAAGAAAAAAACAAATCGAACAAAATCACTAAAGAACAATATTCAACATTGTTAAATATGAAGAAAAGAATCGGTTTTTTATAACAGTTTTTTAGAAAAAAAATTGCTAACTAAAAATAGAAAATCAAGTTAAATAAAATGGTAAAGAAACATTCAAAATTTTTATGAAATAAATGAAACGAAACAATAATAGGAATAAGAAGAACAAGAGAAAGAAGAATAAAAGGGAAGAATTGTATTATTATCTCAATATGAGTGGTGTACAATGTTTTCTCTGAACTCCATATTTATAAGCATAAGGAGTAGATATCTTATAGAAATCTAACTCTAATTGATATTAAAGTCCTAACAATAAAGTATATAAAAACCCTATCTTATAGATAGAGATAAAAGATAGAGATAGACATCCATATAAATAAATATTCATAATACCCCTTTAGATGTCTATGAAGATAATGTGCCTCGTTAAAACATTACTAAGATAAAAACCCTGTGGGAAAAAAACCTCAATGAAGGAAAAAGAGTACACGTATCTTTAATACATATAACATGTTGCCTCATTAAAAACCTTACCAGGAAAACCTAGTGGGACAAAACCTTGGTTAAGGAAAAAGAGCACAACGCGTATTTACTCCCCCTCATAATAATATCACATAAGATCTTTGAGTATTACAACTCAATCTTGAATATAATATTCAAATGTTCAAGTAAATGATATATCAATGAATAAATCTTTTCAAATTACTACTTGAAAAGATTCTTCAAATATTTATATTATTCTTCTTTCGAAGACCATGAGGGAGGAAACTTAAAAAAATGTTTGCTTTTATTTATCATCTTTTCAACTTATCTAATTTAAGTACTCGATCTATATGTCGAGACAAAACTTGATTTCAAGATTCTTTATCTCAAATATTCTTTAAACAATCAAGATACTTTGAAACTCTTCAGAAAATATATTTTAAAGCCTTTCAGGAGTTTCAATTCAAAGTAAACATTATCATAATTTGATCTTGATGTCTTTATAGAACATATGAGCAAGTAGGCTCTCAGCGATTCAGATATACCATATACACTAATAATGATCCATTCTATCTAAATATTTAAGCAAATGTATTTGTACAAATTTCCAAAAAGTTTTTAAAATGTTTCAGGCATTTTAGTCCTTCAAGATAAATATCACTACATATGGATCCACGAATCATTAAATGTGTCCTTTAACTTTAACACAATTATTAGGCGCGGAACAGGGGTCGCGTCTTAGCTTTATCTGATATAATTATGTAAGGCGCGGTGTAGGTACCGCGTCTTGTAGTTTTTCCTGGCTATAAATACCCTTTCCCCAGCGTAACTCCTCACATCTCCTCTCGATTAGAAAATAATTAATACAACAATCCAACAATCTTCTCATATTTAATTCAATGTTCGTGCGAGTTTTCGTTATAAGTTAATTTTGTGATAATTTTTTTATTATACTTATTGTTTATTATGATTATTTGAAAAAATATTATACTAATTGTTGTCAATTAATTTCTATGTTTATAAAATTAGAAAATGAGAATATACGTCGAAATAGTTTTGCGGTATAGGTAATAATATAAAATTATATTATTTAAATTATTTACGTTTATGTGTAAAAATTTTATTGTGTTATATTTTCGTTCATATATTATTTATTTAATCACATTGTTTCAGTTGTTTTTTTTGCATATATAATATTACCGCACTTTTAAACTCAAAGAATGACGCGGCTTTCAGCTATTGTTTATTATGATGGAGAAATTCGAGAAGATGAAACCGGCATTGTTTTCGTATCAAATGAGCGTGTTAAAATATCATTGAAGAGAAACATAACTCTTGAGGAGCTGATAACGAAGATTTCGAGGAAGATTCATGTTGGAAGTAGTAGAAGAATGTCGTCGTTGCAGTACAGATTTCCAACATCATTGTTGACATTAACTTATACATCGTTCGAACTTTCGAACAATGATGATGTTGAAATGATGGTTGAAGCTCAAAGTAATTATTCAGACGCCGATATTGAGATGTATGCAAATTTTATTCAAGTGCATGCTGTTGAGGTCAATCATTAAGCTCCCACTATGGGCTGGCTGAACAAGTTGATCAAGTTGATAGCCCGACAACAGTAATATGTAATGATTTTAATGCCATAATGGGGAGAGATTCATCCGCAACTCCTTACGATATGTACCGGGGTGGGTCGACGAACAATTCGTATGGCAACATTGCATCCAGTTCAAGGGGAATGCATTCATCTGCAAATCCCTTTGTCCTTAATATGAAGATGCTATCGACGCAACAATCTGTTCAGTTTCTATTTGACACGATGGCTTCAAGCTCCAGGGGGAGGCATTCGACTACGAGCTTTTTGATATGAATGTCGATATGCCTTTCAGTTCAAGGGAAAGGCGTGCAAGTAGTAGTTCTTCGACCTAAATATGGAGAGCATGGAGGAACCATCATCTCCACTAGAAGAACCGCTTCGTGAGCCTGGTACGGATGGTGCTGAGACTGGACTATTCATTCACCCAGAATCACCGCAATTCAACTCTGATGATGATGATAATGTGGATGAAGTTCCAGCAAATATGGAACAAACTGACCCTCCAGCACACATGTATGAAGCTGATTATGGTGCAATGTATGGGCCAGAATTTACGGATATGCCTCATCTTGGTGACTATGGATATTACTCATCAATAAATAATGGTGAGTTATATTTAGGCATGGACTTTTCAAGCAAAGAAGAAGTGATGATGGCTATAAAAAATTACAATATCTGTAATTTTGTTCAATCGAGAGTCGATCGCTCCACGACAGAAAAATATGTATGCTACAGTGTCCGACACAAAAACGGATGCAATTGGATGGTTCGCGTATCGAAGAGGAAGAGTAAAACAACAGATGGGAACTAACAGTATACAACGGTCCTTACACATGTTGTGCTGAGGGGTCAACCAAGATCATCCCAACTTAGACTCTGAAGTGATATGCCAAGCCATCATGCCCATGGTAAAAGCAAGCTCTCATATAGTTGTTGTTGTGTTGATTTCAGCTATACAATCGCAGTATGGGTACACTGTCTCCTATAAAAAATCTTGGTTGGCAAAACAAAATGCCATTGTCAAACTTCATGGCGAATGGGATGCATCTTACAACGAACTTCCAGGCTGGTTTAGGCTGGTGCGGAGGTTGAATCCTGGGATAATTATGGACTTCGAAACCTCCTATGCATACCATAATGATCGATTTCTCCGCGATCGATGCCAATTCTACCGGGTTTTTTGGACTTACCCACAGTGCGTTAATGCTGTCAAATACTGCAAGCATGTGGTCCAGATCGACGGGACTTTATTGTATGGAAAATACAAGCAAGTTTTATTATTGGCAGTTGTCCAAGATGGCAATCGCAACATTCTTCCAGTTAATTTTGCTCTTGTCGAAGGAGAAGATACAAATTCTTGGGCTTTTTTCCTCCGAAATTTACGTGCACATGTTATCACGAGGGAAAAAATATGTGTCATTTCAGATCGCGGAGCTGGGATCAAAGCAGTAATGGATTCTTTGGGTCCAATGTGGAAACCACCCTTTGTCCAACATAGGTATTATCTCCGACACATTGCTGCGAATTACCATGGAAGATACAAGAAGAATGATGAGCGTCAATTACTTGTGCGCATGGGTAAGTGAAACTGATGTAGTTTGTTTTCTTTCGATCCTTTTGATCATGTTAGTAAATTATACATTTTTTGATCAGGTTACGAACTACTTCCTCGAATCTTTGAATCAATACTTCAAGATTTGCGGGCGAAGAACGAGGAAGGATATGATTACATCAGCCTCATCGATAAATAAATATGGACAAATGCATATGATGGTGGATATCGATATGAACACATGACGACCAACTTGGCAGAGGCAATCAATTCAACCTTAAAGGGTGCACGTCACTTACCTGTAGCGGCTTTGGTAAAGACTACATATTTTTGTTTAGGGGCACTTTTTGCGAAGCTCGGGGGACAAGCTCAAACCTGGATGCAAGGCGGTCATGTGTATCACCCTAGATTAGTTGCAGATATACATAAAAAAAATTACTGCATCAAATGGGATGTCTGTAACAAGTTTCTCTAGAAGGCATGAAATGTTTCGTGTCACAAAGTTGTCGCGACCTCTTCAAAGGATTGAAGTTGTGTCGTTAAGAGTAAATCTAAGGGATAGAACGTGCGACTGCGGGTTTTTTCAAGCTCTGAAATATCCATGCTCTCATGTGATAACACCTTGCTCGCATACACGTCAAGACTATAACCATTTTATGGATCACATATACCTACTATATGAAGTTTTTAAGGTATACAAATTTGAGTTCCCCCCATAGGTAATGACAAAGACCCTGATGAGGTTCAAGATTGGCTTCCGATTGTATCAAATCCGATTTTATTGAGGGAGCGTGGTCGTCCAAAAATCCAATTGAATTCATTGCGATATGGATATTCGAGAAAGATCTAGACAAGACAGAAGATGTGGGCATTGTAGAAACCCAGGACACACTAGAAAAACATGTCCACTTCTGTTGTCATCAAGTAACAATTGATGAGGAAATGATGTAGTTGTTTATCAATTAATAATTATTATACTTTAATTTGCATTTACTTCAAGTTAATGTTATTCGATAACGCTGATGAAGATTAAAAAAATGATACAATTATACGAGATTGGACGTTGGCGTTATATTAACAAATAACTGATATTAACGATACAATAAGTATTAAATGGTAAATGATAACCAAATTACAATAACTAATATTAAATGGTAATAAACAAAATTAAGCAAAATAAATTAACAAAAAGTCCACAAATTTATCAAAATAAATTAAAATAAATCCAACTATATTAACAAATTAAAGTAAGTATTAAATGATAAATAATAAAAAAATTACAATAAAAAAGTCCAATAAACAACTACAATAAAAAGTACTAAATACAAATATAATAAAAAAACAAAATCTATCGATGCCTGCGACACGAATGTGTTACGCAGGGCGGTGGTTGTCGGTCTCGAGGAGGATTTCTTCATATCACTAGTTGTGACTCCTCGCTGTCATCACCATCATCATCATCGTCGTCGTCCTCCTCGTCGTCGTCATTAGCAGCAAAATTTTGTTGACGAGGAGCTGATGACGATGAAGCACCTCCATAGAATAAGGACCCTGGAGGTGTATGACTGACTATCCCACCGGCCTGAAAACTAGGAAAACTCATAAAAACCAGACATCGCTGAGTGTGAAAACTGTACAGGAGGTGTTTGTGCTATGGCCATGGGTGATGAGGTTGAACCCGCTAAATATCCAGTATATGAACCCCAAGTCGGATCTACAAACATCGACCCATAATAGCCTCCAGGAGGGGTCATATAACTCTGTGAAGGTGGCGGCGGTGGGGTCATAAAACCAGGTGATGGTGGCGGCAACGGCATCGGTAAGGGAATGGCGGTGGCGGCATAACATATGGCTGCGGTATGTAAGTTGCTGTAGACGGTGGCTGCTGTGAAGGTCTTGCTGGTGCAGTTGAGGATGAACCGGAAGCACCTGCTCTCCGTCCACGAGTCAGGGGACGATGGTGTTGTGTCAGTGAACGTCTCTATCGACGTCATGGAAATGTCCGCCCTCGTACATCATCGGGAAGTAGAAACGGTTTCCTGTTTCTGTTGAACCACTCATAATAATCATCACCAACCGTCAAGTCATCAACATAAATGGGCTCTCTACGGGGAATGCACCGATGTCGATCTCCCATAACACGACCCACTCATGATGCCTCACCAGCCAATCTGTATCGGTCTTGCCGCGTCTATCTGTGGCATGCAAGTCGTCCATATTGTGAGGTGCTTCCGGAATTGGTTGAAAACAACCAAATTGTCGGAGCACGCGATCAGTGGAGTGCCACTCGATGGTCGCATAACATATCAAATGGACCATCACCATTCAAACATTTGATAGGCCCCTCAACTCAGGTTGGATCACCGTCCTCACATCATCATTAGAATATGACACCCATTCAACTAAAACAAATATATATAATTTTTATCAAAATAATAATCTAATTATATAACTATAATCTAAAATCAATTTTAAACATTTAAATTCATACCTATGTACCAGCCTTCTGATCGATGAGCACCCTAATTTTTTTTAAATCATCAGGTAGCTCCTGATGATTTTTCCTATCAGTAGACCACATATTCAAGAAAAAAAAATTATTATACGCTATATAAAATGATTAATATACGAAATCAGTTTTATAATTACCTCAAGAGTAGCAGAAATATGAATGTGTTCTTCATAACGGGACATAAAAAGGGCAATCGATACCATGTCCAAGACTGCAGCAGGAAGAGATATCCGCCGATAGCATTTCTCCTGTAGTCAGTGGCTCGACACATCTCCCTGTACAATAAAGCCAAAACTGCCGAGCCCCAACTGAGTGATCCATCCAGACGAAAGTCGACAAGATATCGCAACCACATACAGTGAACTTGGTTGCTCGATTTGTCCGACATCAACAACCCTCCTATCAGCTGCAGTATGCATGCCCGTGCATACATTTTAACTTCATCATCTGACGCGTCATCGCTCAACTCTCCAAAATTGGCATCTAACCAATTTAACGGTATCGACAACCGTTAAAACTTTCGGGACACGTCCTAGATTATCCCGACACAAAGCAGTCCAGGAACCCTGCGCTATCCCCGATATCACATCTCCATCCACCGGAAGCCCCAGGTGCATAGCAACATCCTCAAGTGTAATCGTGCACTCTCCGCACGGAAGATGGAATGTATGAGTCTCCGGCCTCCACTGCTCTACTAAGGCAGAAATAAGGTATGGTTCTATCTTACAATGACCATGATATCTACCTATGTAACTGAATCCACCTCTACTAAATACGGCAAGACACGGCTAGGTATCACTAACTTAAGATTCCTAATAAATGGATCTAATACACGGTCATTCTCTTAAAATTAAATAATTACAAAAATTAATTCTTAATCTAATAATCATGCATTAAATAAATCAACAAATAATTACTAATAATTTAAATTAAATTAAAACGTTAAAATGTTACGTATCAGCAAAGTGTCGAGATATATAATTTCATCCAAGCGAAGTAGATCGTCTTCAATTTTATATATGCAAAAAAATTAATTAAATAAAATATTAAATAAATTAAATACTTAAATAAATTAAATACAAAATATTAAAAATATAATAAAATATACCTTAGACAGAGATTATAAGAGTATTTGAGAGAAGTTGAGAGAATTTGATGTGATGAAAGTGATTGAAGATGAAGGTATTTATAGGAGACTGAAGTGTAAAACGTCGGGGAGGTTGATAATTATATCCAAGGCGCTCGCCTGACGCATGACAGATTCTGGGGTAAGGCGTGACATCAAATCAACGTAAAACATCTTTCTATAAAAAGATATTAGATCGATAAATATAATCTGAATGGTTTGGTGTCTGATCGACTGTTCAACGGTGATATATAGGAAATTCGCTTCTGGATCTGCCTCGATTGTTTTTTCTTTTTCTTCTTGCTTAAGCAGTCCCTCCGCTCTCCCCTTTACTGACGCCTCCTCTTGCTGCTGTACTTCTAACGGCGGTGGCCTCCTCCCTTTCTTTACTTCTTGTTTTACCATTCATTTGTTTTAATCCGACGCTTTGCCTTTTAGATTCGTCCTGCTCACGACGTTGTATAGGTCAGCTTGTCCTTTTTCTTGCTATTAATCTATAGATTTCTTATTTGGTTAGAATTTTTCTTCATTTTCGAAGTAATTCATTCAAATTTATATCTGGAGATCGTTTATTTCGTATATTTATTGATATTTCAGTAATTGAGTTTGAATGGGAAAAAAAACAATATCAAATCGGGTGCATATTGATTTTTTTATTTTATTTATGGCAATATGTCTGTTTACAATATAGGAATTGTTATAATTTAAATCTGATTTGGACTTGAATTCCAGTCGAAGTGTGAAAATGTCGGATCAAATCCCATCTCCAGCCCCAAGATCCGCCACGGATCTGTTCTCGGACCCGCTTGACTCTCACCCAATGTGGTTCAAGCCCTCTCTCTTCCTTTCCCCTGATTTCGACTCCGAATCGTACATTGCGGACCTCCGAACCTTTGTTCCATTTGACACCCTCCGATCTGAACTCCAGGCTCATCTCTCATCTCTCAACCATGAACTGATCGATCTCATCAACCGTGATTACGCCGACTTTGTAAACCTTTCCACCAAACTGGTCGATGTGGATTCTGCAGTGCTTCGGATGCGTGCTCCACTTCTTGAGCTCCGTGACAAGATGCAAGGCTTTAGGGGAGCTGTTGAGAGCTCACTTACCTCATTGAAGAACGGACTGAGCCAACGGGCTGAGGCTACTGCTGCCAGAGAGGTGCTGGAGCTGCTGCTTGACACTTTCATGTTGTTTCCAAGGTATTGCAGTTGTATACTTGATGATCTATTTCCATTTCAGTTTCTAATAGTTTTGATGTAAACCAACTCCTTTATTAGGTTGAAAAGCTTATAAAGGAGCTTCCTAGCGTGTCTTCAGATTTGTCGAATGGAGATGTTGATTCAATTCAAAAGAGTAATGCTTTGAACTCACATGTTGAGAATGGAACAACAAATATCAGAGAGACCCAAAGCATGCTTCTTGAGAGAATTGCCAGTGAGATGAATCGCCTCCACTTTTATATTGACCATGCACAGGTACCTCCCTTTCTTTTTAGTCTCAAATTTTATGTTGTAACTGCTGAAATATTTCACATCTAATTATGTAATTTCCTTTAGAATTTGTTTTCTGAATTTACTTTTATATTTTTTGTATTTATAGTAATGGAAATTTATTACAAAGTAACTTATTCTTTGATTCTCTATATCATAGAAAGAAGAATGTGCTTAAGAGTCGATATACAGCCAGTTTAGATATAAGTTTTTTGAAGAACATTGCATAAAACTTATTGGTCTAGAGTCCAACATCCTCTCCATATTCTTACAGTTAAAAAACTAGCACTATTTAGTATGGTTAATCAGATCATCAAAATCACTATTCTTTAGAAAATCCAGAACAACTTTGGTAACATCACCATTAACAGCATGCCAATAGTTTTGTAAAACATTTAATTCATACCATCAGGTCATGGCAATTTAGAAGGATGCATTTGAGTAAGAGCAGTGTGAAGTGTGAACCTCTTCATTAATAAACGCATGAGCCAAATGTTTTTTAAGCATAATGTATTATGTATATATGGCTCATATCAGCTATAAACATAGCATTCATATCAAATCTCACAACTTATAAGAATGGTTGACAATTAGGGTAATTTTGCTTCGTGGTGACTGACACTAAAATGATTTTACTAAAGTCGATATCATGTGCATTATGGATATGTACCTCATAATGATGTGACCAACAGCAGGTCAAAATCTTTTTTCTTGGGATGTAGAAATTCATAGAATATCTGTTTTCTATATTATGCAAATGCAGAACCTGCCTTTCGTTCAGAACATTGAGAAGAGGATTCTGAGTGCTAGCCAACTGTTAAATGCAAGCTTGGGACACTGTTTTGTTGATGGGCTGGAACACAGGGATGTCACTGCAATTTATAATTGCTTACGTGCTTATGCTGCTATCGATAACACAGGTAATGCAGAAGAAATTTTTCGCACAACCATTGTGGCTCCATTGATACAAAATGTTATTCCACATGGATCTTCTGGAGTTGTCGCTGGGGCATCTGGAGATGAACTTGAGAATGATTATGGACAAATTAAAAAGCTTGTTGAGAAGGATTTTAAGTTCCTACTGGAAATTGCTTCTGCAGGTACATATCTACTTGTTTCTATCCCATATCAATCCTATTAATACTGTGACTTAATCTAGTTTTTCATTGGGTCTTTACTATCATTTATATTGAATTTGGTGCTAGACATGTTTGTGTCCTGACAAGAATTTGTTTTGAGCTTGTGGAATATAGAAACCAGAGTTGTTAAAACCCATTGTCCATTTGGTGCATGATATCTGTCTTCTCATGGTCTTTGCATATCTAACTTCAGTTTGCTACATGTAAAGGCTGTTGAAGTTTTGTTATGGTTTTTTTTTTCCAGAAAATTCAGGATTACATTATTTGACTTCTTGGCAAATTCAATTCTGAAGGAGGCCTTAGAAGCCATCCAAAAGGGAAAGCCTGGTGCATTTTCTCCAGGAAGACCTAAGGAATTCCTCAAAAACTACAAATCAAGCCTAGATTTTGTGGCTTATCTTGAAGGTAGTCATCTGACTTTTTGTTTTCCATCTAAGACAAAAAATTTCATAAAGGATAATTTGGTAAAGAATTAAAGTGTCTAAATTAAAGTGTCTAAACTTTAGTCCATTTTATTATTTGTATATAAGAATTTTCCATTTTCAGGCTATTGCCCAACCAGAGCTGCTGTTACTAAATTTCGTGCAGCATCTTTTTATGTTGAATTCATGAAGCAGTGGAATGTTGGTGTTTATTTCTCGTTAAGGTATTGAGTGGAATGTAGATGTTTATTAATACAGTATCGTATTATTACTTAGATATGAACTGCTCTTGTTTTCAACTGCTTCAGGTTTCAAGAAATTGCAGGTGCTCTGGACTCTACACTTACAGCTCCTAGTATTGTTCTTGTCCAAAATTCTGGTTCTGGTGAAGAATATTCCCAGAACTTATCACTTAAACAAAGTGTTACTCTTTTGGATAGCTTGAGATCCTGCTGGAATGAAGAAGTTCTTGTCCTTTCTTGTTCTGACAAGTTTCTTCGCTTGTCCCTGCAACTGCTCTCAAGGTCATTCCTCAGATCAAATAGTTTTGAGTAGTCTAGATACACCGGCTATCATCATCTGATTGTATTTTGTGTGATAGATATTCAAATTGGTTGTCCTCTGGATTGGCTGCACGGAAGAAGGGTAGTGCTGGCTCCAACCCGGGATGTGAGTGGGCTCTTTCAGCTGTTCCAGATGATTTTGTTTATGTACGCCCATGTCTTTATTCTATTATGTTTCCAACTTAAATTCATTGAGCCTTATTTAACCCATAGATGTTTGATCAATGGTGTTCTTATGTTTGAGTTTTGAGATTTAAAATTTAGAGAATTGAAGGAAGAATTAAGAATTATTTTTGTTCGGGTACCTGAATGGGGAGATAAATATGGAGAAACTATTAGTTCTCCACTTATCCACTTGATTATTTCTAATCTAGAAATATCTAGAAAGAAATTAAAACTGGTAATTATACTTTCTTATAACTTTAAAATATATACCTAAATTTCTTTATTAAAAATGTGGGAAATAAGTAACGTAGTTATGTAATTATTAGGCATATACAGAGATGTGTTAATTGGAAGGCGGATAAGTTAGCTAAGCTAGGCATAGGGTAATTGGTTTGTATCTTGTATGGCTGGTTAGGTTGTTTTGCTTCTTTGAGGGATGGGTTTAGGTTTGTGGGTGTGTTGGTTGTAATAATCTGGTTGTGTATGCTTGGTGTACTTTTTATTTTAGCAATAAAATTATGAGGTACTCTTTTCCTCCTTCCAATGTCCGTTGAGATACTTATGTAGCTTGACGGTTATGAAGGGGTTTTTTGATGAGATCTCTTATTCTTATCAAAAAAAAAAAAATTCTACTTATAGGTTACTTTCATTCTCCAAGTTGAGCACCATATAAGTATATAATGTAGACTTGATTATTGTTTATCCAGACTTTTGAGCATATGTATGAACACACTCGTGCTTGCAGGTTATTCATGACATAAATTGTCTGTCCAAGGAGATTTCTGGTTCTTACCTTGATCATGTACTTCATGTTCTATCTTCATGCTCTGCTGAAGTCTGTGACCTCGTAAAGCAGAGCATTTTGTACTGTGGAAAATCATTGGATGATTTGTTACCCTTAGTTATCAACACAATTAAAGAGGCTTTAGTTCAGAAATCTGTCGAGGTAAGCAGTACAATGTTAACATTTAACTTGTTTGCACGATGGTTGTTACGGCGTGTGCCTAGGTCCTAAGCTGCCAAACAACGAAAGCATCCATACCCTTTCAAGTGAGGCACATGCCTGCTGTACATAGACATGTTTTTCTGTAAGGCAATAAATGCAAAAGGAGACCTTCTAACTGAAATTCTCTTGCGTTTGTTTATTTTTATTTTATTTTGCATTAGCCGTACATTTAATAGTAAAATTGAGTATAATATCAAACTCCATGCTCAATATGAAAACATACCTGATATCATAGACAAATCATGCATATTAGCAAAAAACGCTGAAAAAATAATTTTTGCATATTTGGTTGGATTTCTGAAACCCTTTGAATTTATTAACAAAATCATGTATCTTGAGTGTATTTTCTACACATCCACATTGCGCCTCGCCACTATGAGCACATTTCTTCTTTTTGTCTAGAGCCTTGAGTCACCATGTGCTATGAAATGACTGTGACAAGCTTTATGGGTTCAATTTTTTTTTTCATGCAATTTCATTATACTCGGTAATTTTTTGTTCATTCTTTGCTTATCTTAAATTCCACAGGAATTGAGACAGCTGAAGGGTATAACTGCAACTTACAGGATGACAAACAAACCTCTTCCTGTCAGACATTCACCTTATGTGGCAGGAGTATTGCGCCCATTGAAGGTATGTAATCTTTTAATATTTCCATCAAGACACACACACCCTTTCTCCACCTTTTTTACTTAAAGAAAAGAAAATAATCCAAGGAACATAAAATTGAAATACAAAATCTGATAGAAAATATATATATATATATATATATATATTTGCTTAGAAATATACAATTTTAGCCGCAGTCAGATTATTTACTTATTTGGCATGTATTTTCCATGGAGAATGTGTTTTATACTTTTACATCAAGTGTTTGCTGTCTGCTGCACACAATGGCAATCAGTGGATATTACTTTGTTTAATCAGCATTTTTCAATGCTTTCAGACTTTCCTGGATGGTGAACAAGCTAAAAAGTATTTGACAAGCAATGCGAGGAATAATGTACTGCTAGGTACTGCAACAGACATAACTACTCGCTATTATGAATTAGCTGCTGACCTCGTCAGTGTGGTTAGTATCACAAACAATTTCTTTCCCTGGTTTTTTTCTCTTTATATTAAACATGCTTTGAATAAAACCTTTAAATCGTCTTGTCCAGGCACGGAAGACAGAGTCTTCACTTCAAAGAATAAGGCAAGGTGCACAAAGACGGGCTGGGGCGAGCTCAGATATCTCGGATCATAATGTGTCCGATACTGACAAAATTTGCATGCAATTATTTCTTGATATTCAGGTGAGAATGACATCCTTAGAATTTGGAATCCTTCCCTCAATCCTGTCATTGAATATCTTATGCAGCTCGATTTTATTGTATTGAACTGTATACTGTTACCAGGAGTACGGGCGGAACCTTGCTGCCTTGGGAGTGGAAGCTGCCGGTATAGATGCATATCGATCCCTATGGCAGTTTGTCGCACCTGCAAATAGGCAGAATGAGATCAAGTTTTGAAATCAATATTGCATTGGCATCTGGTTGCTTCACATGGTAAAACATTTTCCCTGATCTTTAAGTAGATCTTATTGTCATTTTTCTTTGTGAAAAAGAAATTGGACGCCGTTGCTCTGCATATATTATATTTATTGTTGATTTTTTTTCTACAATAACATGAAAATTTGGACAAAAAACTTCTCAACATCTTAAAGGTATTTGATTAAGTTGTGTCGGATGAACAATGATCATTTTTTCATTCCCTTTCAGAGATCTCGAATTTGTCTCTACACTCTGCAGAGGAAAAAGAAAAGAGATAATAATATATAATCACCAAAAAGATTGAGCAACTTTGAAACTGTGATTCAGGAAACCATTTCAAGCGTCACAATATTCATCAGCCACACAATATGTGTTCAGATTTAGTGCTGGCAGAGGCTGCGGCAGAGACCAAAAGTCAAGAGAATGAGAGATTTGAAAAAATAGGGCAGCCTTGACATCTTTGCACTTAATTTCCTCGACGTTTACTTGTTTGCACTTTTCTTTATAACAGAATTAAACCCATAAGAAAAGGGGAGTTTCGATCCACCAATCAATCCATGTAATTCTTTTATGTTTTTACCTTCAGATTTTGAATGCATTTTTAGATCAAATCAAGTTTAGTCATGCAGCAGATTGAACCAAAAATGTCTTGAAGCCACCTGATATGAGCTCCTAACCGAGACCACAACATAGTTTAAACATAAATTGCGAGTTATGCAAAGGAAGCAAGCAAAAGAAATAAAAGCACTAAGGATAACATGTTCTACAATAAGTTTTGCAGATTTCACTTCAGTTTGCCCCCCCAAGGGACTAAATATGTGTACTTGAACCAACACATTTAACATACAAGAGTAGAATTAAAAGACTTGCCATAAATAACTAAATAAAACTCGAACAAAAGTTATATCCGTAGATGAATGTTGTACACCCGCCATTGAATTCCTATCCTTCTACATATGACACTATGGGTCATAAGTTGGTATGTGAACGTCATCATCCAAGGATAAAGAACAGTCTGTTATGTTTTAGGATCAGAAATAGAAGAATTTTAGGGATTTCAGAAATAGAGAGATTTTAGGTACAGAAAACGTTCTTCATTCATAAGATGAAAAAATCCTTAAAGGATTGGTACAAGTTATATATCTACAGTACCAGCTGTCCAAACAGAATCTAAAACAAAATAACCACCTATGCTGACTCACCATTCCCTCTTTTATCACCAGACTCTTCTAACAGACTCAAGCCCCATCTTAAAGGCCCAACAGTAATTAAAAGAGAATTAACCTATAGACCCATTAACCCCTCATATGCCTCAGCCGACTCTTCTAATTTCTTCAATTCCCAATTCTTCAGGTATCTCGATCCCTAGCCTTCCAGAGAAATCCCTAATTTCCTTCGAGTCTCCCCCAATTTCTGCTGTTTCTTCCCAACTCTTCCCTTCGCAATTTCCCCCAAATCAACACTATCAAACCCTAACCTTCCTGTCATCATAACAATACCCCCTTCTCTAGATGATTCTTGTCCCCAAGGATCGAACTGAGGAAATTGTTGTCTTAAAACTGTATAATCCTCCCAAGTTGCCTTTGTCTCTCCCATATTCGTCCACTGAATGAGCAGTTGAATGACTGCTCGATTCTGTCTTGTAATCACTCGCTGATCCAAAACAAGGGCTGGGTAAATCTTCAATTGTCCAGCCGGCGCGACCTCTGGAGGATCGATCGAGATAAGTCTTTTGTTCCCTACTTTCTTTTTAAGTAAACTCACGTGAAAAACTGGATGGATCTTCGAATTTGCTGGCAACTCTAGTTTATAAGCAAATTGACCAATTTTGTTTTATATCTTGTAGGGTCCAAAATAACGAGCAGCAAGCTTCAAATTTCTTCTGAGGGCCAGTGATGTTTTCTATATGGTTGAAGCTTCAGGTAAACTTCATCTCCAATTTGAAACTCCCTGTCTGTTCTATGCTTGTCACTCATCTGCTTCATTTTGTTAGAAGCTTTAAGTAATTGCTCTCGTAGTAGTAAATTTAACTGTTCCCTGTGTTGCATGACATCTTTCACTGCTTCCACCCTAGATTATGTTGTCCATGTCACATTAGGGGCTTTATACCCATATAAAGCTTCAAATGGTGTCATCTGTAGAGCAGAGTGGTAGTTAGTATTGTACCACCACTCAGCCTGAGCTAACCATTTGGACCAAGTCTTTGGTTTCAAGAAACACATACACCTCAAATACTGCTCCAAGCACTGATTCAACCTCTCTGTCTGGCCATCTGTCTCAGGATGATAGGCAGTACTAAATAATGTAGTTGACCCCAATTGCTTCATTAATTCTTGCCAAAACAGACCAGTAAAAGACTTGTCCCTATCAGAAATAGCCACCTTATGAGGACCATGTAATTTGTAAACCTGATCAAGATAAACTCTAGCAACCTCCACTACTGTATAGGGATGAGATAGTGGCATAAAATGAGCATATTTAGTGAATTTATCAATCACCACTAAAATGCAATTATACTTTGTTGAAGGTGGCAATCCTTCAATGAAGTCCATTGTAATCACTTCCCAAGCATTGTTTGGGACTGCAATAGGCTGTAACAACCCTGGCTTAGAAATATGTTCTATTTTAGTCCTCTGACAAATATCACACTACTGTATATGCTCCTGAACTTGAATTTTCATCCTTGGCCAGAAAAAATAAGACTTAATTTTCCGATAAGTAGCTTGAATTCCTGAGTGACCTCCTTGTGGTGAATCATGCAAAGCCACAATTATATTCTGCCTCAAATTCCTTTGCTGCCCACATAAATCCTATTTTTGAAATACAAGACTCCCTTCAGTAATTTCCAGTACTGTAATTGATCTGGATTAATAACCAGAATAGGTTTATTTTCTTGAGCTAGAGCATCTTCTTCATAACACTTTTCAATATCTTGTATCCAAGTAGGAGTTATAAAAGTAACTCCCATTTGATCAAATTCACCAGAATCCATTTGTTGTCTAGAGAGTGCATCTGCAGCTTTATTAGACTTACCCTTCCTGTACTGAATAATATAATCCAACCCCAATAACTTTGTAAGCCCTTTCCTCTGAATAGTTGTAGTTAACTTCTGATCAAGTAAATGTTTCAAGGACTCATGATCTGTTTTAATGACAAAAGAACCACTCTCTAGATAATGCCTCCAATGTGAAACTGCCATCAAAATGGCCAAATACTCCTTCTCATAAATGGATAGATCTGCATGCTTAGGACCCAAAGCTTTACTCAAATAGGCTATAGGTCTTCATGCTTGAGAAAGAACAGCCCCAATCCCTTTAGAACTCGCATCAGTTTCCAAAAAAAAATTCTGCTCAAAATTAGGCAAAGCCAAAACTGGAGCATTACACATAACTTCCTTTAACCTTTCAAAGGTTGTAATAGCTTCTTGAGACCAATAAAACCCATCCTTTTTCAACATATTTGTTAAAGGCTTACTCAGTTCCCCATATCCTCTGATGAATTTTTGTAGTATCCAGTTAAACCCAAAAATCCTCTTAAGGCTTTCAGATTTTTAGGCAAAGGCCACTGCTGCATGGCTTTAATTTTTGTAGGATCTGTAGCCACCCCATCAGCTGATATCAAATGCCCTAGATATTCCACTTACTGTTGTCCAAAGAAGCACTTACTTCTTTTAGCATATAACTTGTTTTCCAACAGCACCTCCAACACTGTTCTTAGGTGCTGTTTATGCTCTGCCAAGCTAGGACTGTAAACCAAGATATCATCAAAAAATACAAGAACAAATTTCCTTAGATATGCTCCAAACAAATCATTCATTAAAGCCTGAAAAGTAGCTGGAGCATTAGTAAGACCAAATGGCATTACTTTAAACTCATAGTGTCCTTGATGAGTCCTAAAAGCAGTCTTGTAAATATCTTCCTCATTGATTCTAATTTGCCAATATCCTGACCTCAAATCAATTTTTGAGAAGAAAACAGCCCCATTCAATTCATCTAACAAATCCTCCACTATAGGAATAGGAAACTTATTTTTAACTGTAGCAGAATTAAGTTTCCTATAATCCACACAAAATCTCCAAGTTCCATCTTTCTTTTTAATAAGTAAACATGGAGAAGCAAAAGGACTTTTACTCACCTGAATAATAGAAGAGGACAGCATTTCAGTAATATGTTTCTCAACTTCAGCCTTATGATGATGAGCAAATCTATAAGGTCTAAGGTTTACTGGTTGTGTTCCCTGTTTAAGGACAATTGCATGATCATGTTGTCTACTAGGAGGCATTCCTCTTGGTTCTTTAAAAAAACTTCTTTAAACTCTTCTAGTAGGTCTTCTAGTGGTAAAGGAATTTCACTGCCTTCTACTTCAGCACTTAACAAATAAATCTCTCCATTCAATTCAGTGTCCTTTTCTGCTAACTTCTGTAATTTGTCACCTGTGATAGATCTGATTAATGGTAGCTTCTGAGACCCTTTAATAACTACAGTTTCTTCATTCTTCTCAAAACTGATAGTTTTAGTTTTAAAATCCATCATTATAGGGCTGAATTCTTCCATCCAATCCACCCCCAAAACCATATCACTACCTCCCAAAGCTAATACTCTGAAGTCATGTTGAAAATCATAGCCTTGCATCTTCCAGCTCACCTTATTACTCCTAGCAGTACTGAACAGCTTCTCCCCATTAGCTACTGTGATGACTAATGGTTGGGTATGTACTAATTCAACCCCTTCCTTGGCCCATTTAGGAGTTACAAAACTATGGGTGCTGCCACTATCAATTAGCACATTAATAGGTTTTCCTCTGATAAAACCTTGGATTCTCAGGGTAGTATGCCCCACATTCCCTGTAATAGCATTAATAGAAATTTCCAGAGTCTCTTTAGCTTGATCTTCCCCCTATCTAATCTCTCATTCTACTAATTCTTGTTCAGCAGAATCAGTAGGTTCCTCTTCCTCCATACAGTTGAGCTGTCTCACTTTGCACTGATGTCCGGGAGCAAATTTTTCCCCACATTTAAAACACAAGTTATTGGCTCTTCTGTAATCCAATAAACTCTGTTTGTTACTAGTATTAGGAGGGGGCTGTCTTAGGCAAAAACCCCTTATTCCCACTGCTCTGTTGAATATTTAAGGGATTATAAGAAAAAATTTTATTAGCCACTTTATACTTCTTCCCTTCAATCTCATTAGCCAATTCATAAAGTTTTGCTTGCCTGTAAGCTTCAGATAACTTCTTTGGCTCTAACCCCTTCACCTTGTGCTTTAATTCTTCCTTGAGACCACTAATGAAGCTGGACACAAAATAAGCCTCCTCCAGATGCATGTTCTGTTGCAGTAAATAGGGTTTTAGCTCTTCAAATTTTTCTTGATATTCCTCCACACTCCCCTTCTGCATTAACTTATTGAATTCTTCAATAATATCAGAATAGTTTCTGTCCCCAAATCTGTGACACAAATCAGCCTCAAATTCCTGCCAAGTAACTCTATATTTCTGCAATATATAACCATCAAACCAGGTTTCAGCCTTCCCTACTAAGTACATAGCAGCTAATTCCAGTTTTTGCTCATTTGGAATTCCAAACAAATTAAAGAACTTCTGACATTTCCTAACCCAACCCCTGGAGTTGTTACCATCAAACATTGGTAACTCCAATTTGGGTCTCTGTAACACATCATTTGTATTCCCAAAAGGGTTTTTACAGTAGCTTCTATTATCAACATGTTCATCTCCTTCCCCCTTAGTCTCACTAGAACTACCCATCCTATTTTCTTCTTGCAACTTTGGATTAACAGTTTGATGACCAGTAAACCCCACAGGTTTAGAAGCTAATATCCCATGTTCATTCGGTTGAAAAGTATATTTCTCATGCTCGTTAAGAACCGTAATCAAACAGGGTTGTTTACCTCCATTTTTGTCCTGTTTCTCAACTGCTGTTGGTTGGTTCTTCACTGACTGAGGTGAATCTTTCTCCTCAGCTGCTTGATTGACCAGCTGCAGGATTCTCTGCAAATACCCCATGTTCTCAGTCATTCCTTCTTCTAGTGTTTGAATCCTTCCTTCCAACTCAGCTTTCTGCTCGGTCCACCACGACGGTAAAGATTCCTCTTTCACCTCCATGGTCTGTTCTGGTACCTCACTAGTTCCAATCTTCTGCATCTTCCTTGTCTTTCCCAGCTTGAACTACTTGATTTTGGATCACAAAACCAGCTCTGATTACCAATTTGTTATGTTTTAGGATCAGAAATAGAAGAATTTTAGGGATTTCAGAAATAGAGATTTTAGGTACAGAAAACGTTCTTCATTCATAAGATGAAAAAATCCTTAAAGGATTGGTACAAGTTATATATCTACAGTACCAGCTGTCCAAACAGGATCTAAAACAAAATAACCACCTATGTTGACTCACCATTCCCTCTTTTATCACCAGACTCTTCTAACAGACTCAAGCCCCATCTTAAAGGCCCAACAGTAATTAAAAGAGAATTAACCTATAGACCCATTAACCCCTCATATGCCTCAGTCGACTCTTCTAATTTCTTCAATTCCCAATTCTTCAGGTATCTCGATCCCTAGCCTTCCAGAGAAATCCCTAATTTCCTTCTAGTCTCCCCCAATTTCTGCTGTTTCTTCCCAACTCTTCCCTTCGCGATTTCCCCCAAATCAACACTATCAAACCCTAACCTTCCTGTCATCATAACACAGTCAGAGAGAAATATACGAAATATACTGGAGAAATTAACCACTCAACTAATTGAGTCGAGTTACAAGCCAAAGTCATGTTCAGCTCGCTTCAGCACGGATGTCATCCTGTTGAAAAATTCTGGTTCGTTTGCTTTGATATCATCAAGACTTCTCTGCTCATGTTCATCAGCCTTCCAATAATATCACATCAAAATAGAAAACAACAATAAGCTCATTCCACGGTGACTAAATTATTAAAGTAAATTAGACATTAGTTGTTACATCAAAGAGTTTGCTTGCATGGGATCATTTGAAAAGTAAAATACTTATACATAAATAATTCATAATACTTGGAAAAGTATAGTATTAAGTGACAAAGACAATGACTTTGCTAAGACTATTACCTCTTTAAATTTTAAAATAACTAAATTTGATACAGATGCTGCCTTTGCCTGATCCCATCTGAAATGAATAATGGATAATAATGCGTTGAAGTTAAATAAAATATCACCATAGACGTATAAGGCGAGTATGATTTCAATTCCTAACCTCTATATATTTATAATACAGCTCAAGTAACATATATTGTGCTTTAAGTAGATAAAAAGTACAAGCAAAGGTTATGAACCAATCAATAGGCTACAGTTAGGCTTGAACATGTGCAACTGCAAGATGGCTGGAAATGGACTAGTGACAGGGTAAAAAAATAGCTCTGGTCAAAGTTCATGGCGGGAAGACTGATCCAATTTCCTCTAAAATGAGCTTGAAATGTTATCCATGCACTACATAAAAATATTGTTATCCAATATATATTTGGACGCGTGGACGTATCCATAATTGAATTAGTGAGGGCAACTACCCCCACTAGGATTGAAACAATATACACATACATATATAAAATGATACTAGCTCTATACAAGGTAAAGTCCCCCAGTCTTTGTACAAGGCACCTATTTCCAGTTTCAACTGTAAGAGGACTAATAAAAACAAAAATAAGAGAATCCAAGGGAGACGGAATTCCTAATACTCGTATCATAGTACATGATAAGATTCTACAGAGTTACAGTCTAGTTGTTTGGACAGCACCTTTTCGCAATTTCACCCTCACTGGGGGAGCTTTACAGGAAAGTAAGTACTATAGGACTAAAAAAACCACCATAAATCGACAATACCAAATAAGGGTAAATTACGTGTTTAGTATCTAATCTATCAATTTTAATCCATTTTAGTACCTAAACTTTCAATTTTTCAAAATTATACCTAAAGTTTAGTTTTTGTTTCATTTTAGTACCCTTGTTCAAAATTTAACATTAAGTTTTGAAAAAATTGAAAGTTTAGGTACTAAACCAAAATTGATAGTTTAGGTACTAATCACGTTATGTTTTTAATGATGTGTTATTAAAATGAAATAAAAACTAAACATTAGGTATGGTTTTGAAAAAATTGAAAGTTTAGTTACTAAATGCATAGTTAACCCAAATAAAAAATAAGACATGTTTCAGCATGTGCCCAGACCATAACAAATAAACATAAAAAACACTAGCAAATTGTAATATCCTCGATATCAGAAAAAGCATGATGATCCTATGCAACTATATCCAAAAAAAATTGTGAAAGCCAAATGCTCCAAGTTATACAGCATGAAGCAAACCATACTCTTTTTTTTATAAAGTAGGATGTCCCATTAAAAAACCCCTTCATAATTGATCCTTTCCAAAAGAAAATGAGCAACTAGCGGAAGGAGGAAAAAATACCTCATTTTATTGATATAACATAACAACAATAATCCTTTGCTTTACATCAGAAAAGACTGTCCTCAATAAATGCAGAAATCATCCTAAATAAAGCCAAACAGTCACCCAACCCATTCTTTAGCTAACTTATCATCCTCCCAATTACAACCCCTAGGAATTAACTTCACTATCAATGCCCTAGACAATACAAAATACCCAATCTCCTTTATTAGATTACTAAAGTACACAAGAGCCAGGGATTCAAAAAACGGTCGTGTAACGGTATAACGACCGTTATATTGCGGTATCGACGGCCCCCGTTACCAATATCAACGGAAATCACAGTGTGAAACGGAATCACGCCCATAACGACCGTAATTTAGCGGGTAACAGTCGATCGCGGCTATAACAGACTGTTTTTCCTGTTAATCCTCGTTACAACATCAGACATCACCAACAACACACTTACTTAAAAAAAATAGCAATTTAGTTTCCTTTACAGCAAAAGTAAAAAAAAAGTACAAATGAAAGAATATATTCTCTGTAAATCATGTAAAAATCAATTTACTTTACATCAAAATTGAAAAAAAAGTAATGACAAATTCACAATTATTGAATCGGTACAAAATATAAAACCAACCCCAAATTGAAATCTAAAATTTTTTGCTTGCAACTTCAAAAATCCTCTCAAATTTTACTGTCCCAAGCTCAAAATCAAAGAAAATTCAGAAGGAAAAAAAGCTTTCACTTTGAAGAGAATCTCACAATTTCAAGTAAGTAAAATATCTGATTGTTAAGTTCTTCCTACTTGCTTCTTGTAACATACATCAACCAACATAGGTATGAAAAACAATTTGACAGAAAATCTTCACAAATCCATCAATTTTTGTAGTTTTATGGATATTTTTGGTAGAAATAACAAGAAAAATTTAAGAAAGGTAACAAAGAAAAGAAAAGGGATGCATTTGAAAAAAAAAAGACATCTTTGCTGCTTTTGCGTTCTGCCTCCAACCCTATGCCCCTCCATTTTCACGTTAGAAGAAGATGATAGGTTTTTTATGTTTTATCTTTACCCGTTAGGGATTTAAAGATTTTTTTATGTTTTATTTCTTCTTCTTATTATTTTTTACTTTTAATTCTAGGCTTTTTGGGTTTGAAGTTTGGACCCAAAAGAAGGTCCAAAGAACCATATAAAAATTTAAATGGAGTATTTGGGTTATTGTTATGTTATGGCCTTGTGAATTTACCCCATATAATTAAATAGATTAGGCTCTTTAATTAGTTATCATTATGGCCTTATGAATTTTTTAAAACAAATGTTGAATTTAAATTTTATATACTTCAATTATTTTTATTATTTATTAGTTTATGTAATAAACTTATTTTTTCACTGTTAATAATGTTTATTGTTTATTGTATTATATTATTGATAAGAGAAATGATGAATTGCTTATATTTCTAAATTCTAATTTTTTTGGCTTTATGTTTCTTGTATATAAATAAAAATAAAGCATGCCACCATGTGAAGAGTTTCCGACGAAAGGATCAGAAGGTGCACCGAGTAATGATATAGGTTGGCACTTTGGTACTCCAGTGCCAAATGCGAGAGGAAGCACTGCATGTAAACTATGTGGTAAAGTTGTGAAAGGAGGAATAACACGATTTAAAGAACACATTGCTCATAAAACCAGAAATGTTGCACCATCCCCTAATGTTATTGGTATATGATATTTTTATTATTTTTTTAAATTTTACTATAAATTTATTGATATAGATTATATATAATTGATAACAATACAAAATTGACATTATTTTTATTTTATTAACAGGTGTCATTAGGGAAAGTATGATGAATTTATTAAAAGAAGGTAACAAAAAAATAGACAAAAAGAAGAGAACAGAAGAATTTTTGTCCCAGTTAAGAGAAGAGGGGGATGAAAATGAAGGATTCATTGATGAGATTGATGCAAGGAAAGCAACTCGAAAAAGTATCACAATATGAGTGGCATAGAGGAGAAGAATTCAGACGAAGTATTGGTGGTTAGAGTAATTTATGAAGAAGGGAGACCTTCCCATAGATCAGTTGGAGGATATCGTCGAGAAAGAACAAGTAAATCCATCCCGAGTGAGTCTGAGTTTACCTTACGAGGAGCTACACCTGAATTGGTTAGAAGTACAAGCTCAAAACAACCAAAGGTTAATGGTTCTTTTTAAAAGACTTTACACAAGAAGATGGGTGAAGTGGTATCTAATTTTTAATATATGAACGACTTCTTTTTCAATTAGCAAGTTCTCCATGGTTATATAATTTAATTCAAGTGTCAATAGAAGTTGGACAAGGTGTAAAGCTGCCAACACCTTATGAGGTTTCAGATATGTATTTGGAGTCAAAATTTGAACGAGTTTGTGATTGGGTAAATGGACTGAAGACTCATTGGAAAGATTTCGGTGCAACTCTAATGTGTGATGGTTAGACCAACAGTTTAAACCAAATGCACATCATTAATTTCCTTGTTTATTGCAGTAAAGGAACCGTTTTCTGGAAATCCATAGATGTCTCAAGTGTTCGTAGCATAGATGTTGAGCTCTACTACAACTTGTTAGATTCAGTTGTAAAAGAAATTGGAGAAAGCTACATTATCCAAATAGTGACTAATAATGAGGCAGCAATGAAAGCCGCTGGAAAAATTAATGTTAAAAAGAAAGCATCTATATTGGACCTCATGTGCAACTTATTGTTTGGATTTATGCCTTGAAGATATTGGAAAAAGGCCTAGTGTAGCAAAAGTGTTAGAAGAGGCTCATAAAGTGACTTGTTTCATATACAATCACATTTGGACTGTTGATCTAATGAAGAACTATACACAAGGGAAGCAAATACTTTGACCTGCTCTTACTCGATTTGCAACTCATTTCATCCAACTTGAAGAGATAACAAGACAAAAGCAAGGTCTGAGAGAAATGTTTAATTCTGTTTTATTTCTCAATAATGATTAGTTTTGGGCTAATATTTTACCGGACTCATCTCCTGGCATTTCTTCAGATTATCTTACAACATGGAATCAGTCAACTGTGTTGGAGCAATATTTTACTCAATGATGTAATCGTGCTGCAATTTTATATGTTTTTCTGCATATACCCTGAACAATGAGAGTTAAAATTCAAAAGTCTGTCTGATCACCGTCTCCGACCTCTATTTGTCGCCGTTTTTCTCAGTCAGGTTTGTCTGCTCTCGTGGTTTTTGAATCTGGCCTTAGATTTGGTGTTCGATTTGATTTCTACGTCTGAGTTTTCTGGTTCAAAGAGGGTAGCTACGAGGCGACTAAGGGTTCTACAAACACATTCGGGTAATAAAACTTACGATGATTGTATCCAAAAGAATACTCAGGATGTGTCGGTTTCCTATGGTGAATGTAAGGACCAATATATTGTGAAGAAAAAGGTCAATGGTGGTTCTGGTATTAATCGGCATCAGCCATTGAACGGATCTTTGAGCGAAAATAGGAGGAACCAAGCATCAATTAATTGTAGAGCAGGGAATTATCACGGTGGTGAATTAGGAGGTGTTCGGGTGAAGTCGAGGTTGATTAAGGATAAGTTAAAGAGATCCCATTTGCAGGCATCGTCGGCGAATAAAGATACATCATCAGCTCAAAATGCAGCAGTGGTTGTCCATGATGGAATCAAGGAGCTACCTAAAAAGAGGTGTTGTGATGAAAAGCCTGGTGAAGTTGCAAGAAGTGAGAAAATTGGGCTTAATAATTGGTGGAAGGAAGACCATCCAAAAATAAGTAACGGGTATAGAAGCGATTGCTTCACGTTATTTATCGAAAATCTACCAGAGAAGATCCATTGGAAGAGGTTTGGATCATTCTTTTACACCCACGGTCGGGTTATTGACGCTTTCATTCCAAACAAAAGAAATTCGAAAGGGCTTCGCTTTGGTTTCATACGTTTTGCAACAATCGAAGAAGCAAGGAAAGCGATCTCATAAATGGATGAATCTCATATTGACGGGTGCAAAACTAGTGTATCTTTGGCTAAATTCAAACCTCGCCAGTCTTTTTGGAGAAAGACCGCTACAAATGTTCACCGTAATTCTGGGATGGAAGGTGATTAGAGAAAGATTCATTGTGAAGTTAAATGTATTATAGATGAAGAAAAACTTCTAGTGTTGAGTAAATGTCTAGTGGGGTGGTGCAAGGAATTTATCAAAATAAGTCATCTCGCTAGACAAATGCAAACGAAGGGTCTCACTGGTTTCTCCTTAATGAGAGCTATTAGAAATACGGTATTAATGATTTTCGAAGACTCCGCTTCATTGAGAAGTGTCAAGAACGATAAATCAAAGACTCTCGCAAAGTGGTTCTCTAGAGTGGAAGCTTGGTCAGAGAGTTTAGTAGTGGAGTGTCGCCGAGTATGGTTAGTTTGTGAGGGTGTTCCTTTTCATGCATGGAATTGGGACACTTTCAAAAACATTACAGAAAAGTGAGGTGTTTTATTAGCAATCGATGAAAGCTGTCAGTCACCATCATCTTTTGATCGGGCAAAAATTCAGGTCCTCACAAAGGCTGATGTGAGAATTGATGCGACGTTGGAATTGAAGGTCAGTGACAACTCCTTCAAAATTATGGTGCATGAGATTGAGTCTTCATTCAAACCAAACTCTTGGGCCCCTGACGAAGACGAAACTTATTAGATCTCCTATCTTCAATTGTTGCTTTGATATAGTTTAAATGGTTGCAGGTGTTGCTTTTCTTTTGTATTATGTTCTTCAGCTTTGTTTTTTATCCTATTGCTGGAGGTGTAACTTAGAAATAAGGTGATAGTCGACTATGGGTATTAGATGAGAATGTGTGAGTTTAAGGTGTTTGTTGTAATGATTATATCACCATAGAAGGATATTTCGTGGTGTCTTATATATTGGGTATTATTATTAATAAACTATGAGGTACTCTTTTCTTCCTTCCAATGTTCATTAACATATTTCTTAGTATGTGAACAAATACGAAGGGAGTTTAATGAGACCTTCAACTTCTATAAAAAAAAAGGTCAGTATTTTATAATTAGTTATATAATTACTTAAATATAACAATCTTTAATGATTTATTATTTGTAAATACTTTAAATTATATAATTTTAATTTTTTATGAATTTACAGGAATTTAAAGAGTCAAAATGGGGACAACAAAAGACAAGGCCAGCTTATGAAGCCAAGAAGATTATTTTGGGAAAAGATTTTTGGAAAAAAGCAAATGACCTCATAAAAGTTTACGAGCCTTTAGTGAAAGTATTGAAACTTGTGGATAGTGATGAAAAACCAACAATGGGCTTTATTTATGAAGCTGTTGATAGAGCAAAACAGGTAATTCAACAAAATTGTTGATATTTCACCGAGTATGAAAAGATTATTGACAATAGGTGGAATTTTATGCATTCTGACTTGCATTTAGCTAGTAAGATAAAATGTTTCATATAATTAAGAATTATTTTTTTATTTTATTATAGATGAAATTTTATTACTTTAAGCTCTAAATTATTATTTAATGATATTCTCATAAATTATGCTTAGGTTATTTTCTCAATCCTTAATTTCAATTTGGGGTGGAGCATTCTGATAATGTATTGATAGAAACATTAGAAGGTACAAGATCAGTAATTGAAAGATTAGAACCTTCTCTTGACAGTCAAGTCAGAATGGTTAATCAGGTTAGATTCAAATATTATTATTTGTAACTTAATTACATAATTTGAAAATATTTTTTCTTCATTTTTACTTTATCTTTTATTTATGCAGTTGTTACTATTTTGAGATAAACATGAGACATTCGGTACTCCACAAGTACAGAGAGCTTGGAGGCAAATGAATCCAGGTAAATAGTTAACTAAATTATTTAATTTATATTATTTAGTTATATTGTACATTTTTAATTTATTTTGAAATTTAAACATTATTTTGCAGCTGAGTGGTGGATAATATATGGCATATGTGTTCCTGAGTTACAAAGATTAGCAATTAAAGTTCTTAGTCAAACAACTACTGCATCAAATTGCGAACGAAATTAGAGCACATTTAGCTATATTCACACCAAGGCAAGAAATAGTTTGAAGTATAAAAGATTTGAGAAACTAGTGTTCACATACTACAATATGAGGCTCCAGATTAGACATCAGAAAAGAATGAACATCGATGATATAAACACTAGTTTTAATCCTATCAACCTTTATCATATCTTTGAAGATGTTGATCCATTATCAGAATGGCTTCAAGAGAAAGAGAATCCATTGTTAGATGGTGAAATTGTCGGTATGTTGCCTGTGGATACCTCAAATGATTAAACGAATGTTGATGAATCTCAACAACAAAATTTGGCTCATTCAAGTTCTAGTGCAACACCAAGTCAAAGTGGTGATGGACTTGATGGTGGTGGTTTAAGTCCAATTGATGATGATGATGATGGTGGTGGTGGTGGTGGTGGTGGTAGAGATGAAATTAGGTCTTCTAGTCGATATGGAAGAGAATATGGGGTTGGTACCACTAGTGGACATTTCTGTGATAGATCAGAATTTGGTGGAAATATATCTCCGAAAGCTAGAAGAGATAGAAGTGAAACTAAAGCTCCATCAAAAGGAAAGTGCAAGAAACATACTTCTGTAGGCTCTTCATCTAGTAGAAGATCAAGTTCTAGTAACCTTGGGCAGGGAGATTCATCGACTAGCACACAAGGTTTTTATCCACCAGAACAATTTCCATATTCCAACCTTCACATGGTTATCCACAACCATATGGTTATTATCCATCATTTTCTAATTATAGTTTGTCATATCAACCTCAAATGTATCATCTGCCACCAATGTATCAACCACCTCCACCTCTCATATATCCTTCTCAAATATATCCTCCACATCAATTATATGAAAATCAAGGTGAAAATGTTACTTTTTTTTGGATATGTTTTTGGACAAAGGTCACGAGAATCAAGTTAAGAAGCCTCTCAAAATGAAGGTGAAGGATCTGAACCTCCTCGTCATTCCACTAATTGGTGAAAATTAAATTCTTACTCTACCACTTGAAAGGTATGTTTTTTTTAAATAATTGGAGGCTTTGGTCGATGGAATTCGATGAAACTTAATTGAGAAAATATCTGTGAAAGTTGCTTTTGCTGTTTGGTTTTTTATTGTGACAGTGATGATAGCTCAAGATAGTGACGACATTTTCAAAGGTTTTGAGTCTTCTTAGTTTTGCAGTGCTAGTGATGCAATATTGCCTGATTTTGGTCTAAAAACCTGCCAATGCATATCATGTACTTTTATCATGATTCATGAGGGAAAACTATTTAATACTTGTGTAATTTTTCCACAATAGAGCTTCTATGTGTATATTATGTTACAATCTATTGTTTTATACTTCCTTGCAGTTCGTGTTCCTTGTTGGTATCAATGAGAATGAGAATGATTTCTCATGCTTCACGTAGTGTTGATGGTGTTATACTTGTATTGTTATATTTTTGTTGTGTGGTCTTTTTCCTGCTCTCTTTGTGGATGTGTGATGATATGAATTTTTGTATTTGCACTAGGAGGCTTTTCTTGTTTTTACCCTGCATCGAAATTTGTTTGAGATGTTGACTGCCATGTATTCTATTACAGTTTGCAGTCCATTAAATCATCAAATGGGAAAAAAGTAAAGGCTTTAAGTTTTGAATATTGTCCTTAGTGTGCTTACTGATAATAAGTCTATAAGTGTTAGAAAATACTCTAAAAATCATTAAAATTGATTTTCTATAATTATAATTATAATTACTATATTTTATAATAAGTTATGCGGATTTCAAAAAAATTCACGTCCGCGATACCCGCAGTGACCGCGATAGCATCCGTTGCGTCCGCGACCGCGATAAACGCAACGCGACCGAAAACGCGACCACAATTTGAATCCCTGAAAGGAGCAGAAGAAGGCGATTGGATCCATTCCACAACTGATTTACAATCACTTTCCAGAATCATTCTACCTTTAGTAGACCAAATTGAGGAAGATAAAATTTCAATTGCTTTCCTAATTGCTTTCCTAATTGCTTTCTAATTGCCTTCAATTCGGCTAATGGATGAGGGTCATATCCGACACTTTCAGAAAACGAAGCTAGGGTGAAACCATTTGAATCTTTAAGAATGCCCCCTATACCACCTGCCAACCCATCTTTTCTAACAACACCATCAACAATGAACTTGTAAAATCCACAAGAGCAAGAAGTCATTTCTGTAAAGCCCTACTCTAAACCTTTGAGCACTTAAGACCTTCTGCTAGAGAGGGATAAGCAATTAACGAATCAACCGAGATCGAAGCTTGATGGAACTAGGCTAGAAACCATTTAGCTAATCTAAATCTGACAATGAATAGTTCTCTGGCAGAATCAACCGAGATTGAAGCAAACCATACCTATCAATCATCAACTCATTAACAGATCGCCACATGCCACGGCCCACATCTTTTTCAGATAGTTCTCTTGCACTTCTCCCATGCCACAACTCTTTAACGATGTACCGCACTTCCTCAACATCAACCTACAGGTAATGGCAACAATAAATAGAAAACACATAAAATGGAAGAACAACAAATATTAATATGATGTAGAGCATGTAAAAAAAATATTAATATGACATAGAAATGGTTTCTGATACGAGGGAAATAAGAATGACACACCATAACCAGCTGGAGGGTCAGAGTATAATGGTTGACTAACAACAGATTTTGGAACAATGTTACTGACCATAATTTCGTATGGACTTTAGACTTTGTTTAATTTTTCTTGGACAAATGAATTATGACGCAAAGATTTGAAATAAATATATCATTTTAAAAAGCTTTTTAAGGGGTTGTTAATCATTTACCATTTATTATTTACTTTTTTGGATAATCTGGATTAACCAATTGACAACATGTTTCAGTATTCAACAAATGAGTGTATGTTGATAGGCGTGTATTAACTGTAGCGAACTATCTTATTGTTTAATAGGTTAAAGTCAAAAGGGCTAGTGAGAGAGCTTCTCTCTAGAATCCAGGTGATTTCAAAAAAAAGTTCATGTTTTGAAAATCTCATCCACGTCCCGGCGTCACTGTTTTCACAACCCACCAGTTGGCCACCGCTATGCAGCCGCGCCAGTCACCGTTTACAGCTCCGGCCGTCGCTCGTCGGAATCGGAAAAGGAAGATAAAGTCCATTCGATCTCTCTAGTCACCCCGGACTTGGATCTGACGCTGGTTTTTTCAAACTCGAAATAAATCGGCGTAGATCTAGAAGAACTTCGCATCTCCCGTTGTCTGAAGAATCTCTTCCCGACGAATCAACAACGTTATAACGACCGACTAAGAGCCCCCAGTCTACTGCCCAGCCAAAAAAACAAAAGTTCTACAGGTAAATCTTGAAGACGCATGCAAAGGGTTATGGGAGGTCGCGAAGGAAGCTGTACCTCAAAATGTTAATGTAATCTTTGAGGATCCTGCAGTTCAAGAGCTGCTTCTAAAACTTTATCACACAGGTTAAGCAAACAGTAATCTTCTGTTAGTCGAAGATGGATATTGCCTGCCTTCTAATCCCAGAGGTCGGTCAACGTTCCGTTGCTGCATAAGTCACTGTCAATCAGCACTGTTCTTCAGTTTCAGTGTTTTGACCCGTCTATTTTCATATAAACTTCCTGTTTGACCGTTCCTCATTGGTTCCACCAAGCATTCTCCGTATCTTTCAAGAAAGAAGGATTCCGATCAGTTTTCAATTTATGCTTTGCTTTAGATTTTTGTTATAATCCGAATTTAATTGCCTTCCGAGTTGAGAAATTGGTTCAAACTTCAACGCGTTTGCTTGAGTTATATCAGATTTGGCGTTAAGTCCAAGCTTGAGATTTTCTTCGGGTCTGGTTCACTGCAGAAATATATGGAGACTGAGAGCACTAACGGGATTTTGCTATTACCACAGCTTCATTCGCAGAATTATGGAATTACGAAATATATATCCCTCGTGGGATTGTCTCGAATCCGAGGTATGGTGTTCCCGAGGAGTTTCTACGCCCACTCACCTTTGGGTTTAGCCAAATGAGAGGCAAGATTAAGGTTAAAGGCTCCGTCTGAGAACTTTGCTTCAAGGTCGGCAGCTACAAGCCGATTACAGTTTCTACAATCTCGGCAGAGTAACAAAATTTGTATTGGACATGGGGAACTTAGCTATAAACCATTTAACCAACCTAAATCTAATTATGAAGAAGTGAGGTTATATCAAGACTTGTATTATCAAAAACAATTGAATTCCTTGCTTTCTAAATAGACCAAAAAACTACTCCCAAGATGAATTTCCATATGTGCGAATTAGCAAAGACAAGTTCAAATTCCCCCACTTTCAACTTAGAATTCGAATTATAAGCTTTTTTGAAATAATCCGAGACATGGGCCTTAATCTGAACTGGATCTGTCAATTCCACAACATCCACCTTCAAAGCGTTAATGGCATTGATTCTGTTTCTGTTCAAGGCACATAAATGAAAAAACCTCATGTTCCTATCTCCCTCTTTAACCCATCTTAGTATAGACTTCTGACACCAAATTCTTTCCTCTATTCTGTGCAGTCTCCATAACTCGCTTCTGAAAAACAGCAATCGGTTCCGATCTTGAGGAGAAAAACCATCACTTTGTGACTTCAATTCCAATTCATTTATTTTGCATTCCAATTCTGAAATAGACTCTGAGATCCCCATATGTTTACAGCTGGACTAACTCCTTATCTTCTTTTTAGTGCCTTTTAGTATGTTGAAAATTCTCCTACATCCATTTTTCTTCTTCAAATCAGTCAAGGAAGTTTCAACCAAATTATCGAAATCTTCTTCCTTTAATAGATAATTAAAAAATTAAAAGGTTTGGGGGCCCAGTTATACCCATCTTCTTCCAGCACAATAGGATTATGGTCAGAGAGAGATTTAGGTAGAATTCGTTGGATCATTTTTGGGAAACCATGTAGAAAAGTGCCACTAACCAAAAAACGATCCAATCTTACCCACGTTGGAGACTCTCGATTGTTGCGCCAAGTGTAACTACCCCCTAATAAAGAAAGGTCTAGTAGATTTGTTTGATGAACAAAAGATCTGAGCAAATCTATGGCATGTCAATTCTGCGCAACTCCATATTTCTCTGCTGAATTAAGATAAGCATTAAAATCACCCCTATGCATTCTGGAAGGTTTAAGCTTGTAACAAAACTCAACAGTTCCCTAAAGAACTCCTCATTTTCAGCCTCAACAGATGGGTCATACACATTAATTAATACAAACTCAAACTTAGACAACTTGAACTTCCCTGAGATTGCTATAAATATGCTATTATTGTCTTCTCTTGTAACTTGAAATAAGTTTTCATTCCATAAACAGATCAAGCCTCCTGCAAACCCATCAGCTGGATAAAAACATTCACCTTGCAGTAGCTTACCCCCTAATCTTCTTCTTAATCCGTTAAAACACTGATTCAGTTTCGTCTCTTGTAAGAATAGGAAAACAAGTTTATTCTTATTTACAAGTTGGGTCACTGCTCTTATTTTTTCCCTTTCTCCCTAAACCCCTTATGTTCCATGAAATTATTTTAAGATATGACATTGGAATATTAAATCTTAAAAACCCAAAATAAGAAGAATAAAATTACACCATTTCTTTCGCAGACCCCTCCTTTCCATCTTCATTATCTCCTCTTCTAAGATTTGTTGCCCCCCTTTAAAAGAAATCCTCATGAGTAGCAGCTGCTTCTTCATTCGCTTTAATATAGGAGTGAGACGACTTTGAAGAGGCCTTGTCCTATTACAGAGAATCCTTGACCTTACTTTTATAATCTCTTCTATAGACTATGTCAAAGAAACTAATTGATCTACTCCCCTCCGAGCATACACTTCCTGGATGACGGGGAGAGATTCTGGTATGATTTTGATTGCTTAAACTTTTCGATCAAGCTAGAGTCGACACTGTTTTTATCAAAGGATTTTTCTCTCGGTTCACCACCTTATTTGCACTTGAACCCAAAGTCGAGTTACTACCCCTAACCTCCTGAAAAACTGTCCTTTGATGTAATGATTCCTCTCCCACACCAATGTAGACCGGATTTGTCTTACAGGGACAATCCTTAACGTTAAACATCTTTGCATTAGAATCCAACTCTCCTTTTCGATTCAAGACTTGTAACTGCCTCATTCCAAGAGTAGTATTTTTTTATAAGAGTTTAAGGTCTCGTTAAAAAACCTCTTCATGATTAATAGAGCTCGTAAAAAAGCTCATTAATCAGCGGAAGGAGGAAAATAGTGCCTTAAAATTTCATTAATAGCATAAAAGATACATAAAATATTACATAACCTAGAATGACCCCTTACAGAATAACTTGAAACCCAAAAATAACAGCCCCTAACATCAACACAAAACTCAGCCTATTCCAGCTTTAGCTAAGGCATCATCCTCTAAGTTAGTTATCCTAGCAACCCATCTAATAACACCCTCAAAATCTTTAAGCCTATCAACGATGTCTTTTACAATAACATCATACACATCTAGACATAATTCAACATTCTTAATCTAATCCACTGCCACCTTACTATCACTTTCAATTATCAATCGACCCCTGATAAACCCTCAGAAAGAGACAAAGAAAGATACCCTTTTGAATAGCTTTAAGCTTCATCAAGGTAGGAGGACACGAACTAGCAAACTCCTGGAAAAAACCTAAGATCGAACTTGTATCATCTCTTAAAATGCCACCTAAATCACTTCTCTTCCAGTCACTGCTAGAAGCAGCATCTACATTCATTTTAATGAAGCCCTTAGAAGGAGGAGACCAAGGAATCTTAGAGACAATCGATTTATTGAAGGAAGAGCATGAATCCCTTAGGGAATGATCACTGATAAGAAGATCCTTAGGAATAAAAGTTTCATTAACCTTAGCTAGGAACCAAGAAGCAAGCCTATATCTTGCTAAGAAAAATAATTCGATCTGTTTAACTTCCCCCCTTCGAACACAATGGCATTCCTAACTTTCCAAATGGTCCAGATAACAACCCCTGGAATAAATGACTAGATAGCAAAGTTGGTCTTCAAATCTTCCCAGGCTTGGAGAAATCTCTTAGCATTTGCATGAAAAAATAGAATTGAGCCTCCAAAACTTCATAAATTTATTTCATAATGTCCACGCAATTGAACAAGTAAAAAATAAATGTGAGGAAGACTCCTCCAACTTGCAAAGTGGGCATAAAACATCTTCAATATCCAGAACCCCTCTTTTAACCAATTATAACTTAACTGCCAGCTTCTGAAGAACAACTTGCCACACGAAAGACTCTACTCTTGGATTTTGACTCAAATCTTGCCCCACCTGAAGGATCTTTATCTAACTCCCGTTCTCCCTCTATTGCAACTTCTACATGAGTATCTTGTTCTTTATTACATTGCAACAGAAACTGACCCTTAATATTTTATGTTCCTACCCCAACCCACTTTAAATTAAATGCGACCCTGCTGGTTTAATTTTCTGGGCTGGATAAGTTGGTTCATCATTATCTTCCAAATGGGCCTTAGGATCCGTATCCAAATTTTTCCTCAGACCCAGACCCGCGAAATCCCCTGTGATTTAACACATTTTCAAAATCTTCTGACAACCCATTATTAAAAGGTTTCGTGGTTGACTTCCTCAACATCGACTATCCCCCACTTACCTCTATCAAACCACTTTTTTGTACTTGATTCAGCCACATGACCACCTTCTTACTAGACTCCTCAGAAAACTCTCGACTCTCATTTGCCTGCCGTGTGGGGTGCCGCCGCCTTCTTCCTCCGACAGGACATCTTCATTGGACCAATTTTCTGAAAATTTTTCCATCGGCTCCCCGAAAAATTCATCAGATTTTTTAGAAACTGAACCCAAAGTGATCTTAACTTTAAATGATCTACCATAAGATCCTAAAGTGATCGATTCAGGAACTTCAAAAGGGCTCGCCACCCTGATCAGGATTTTCACCGATGAAAGATCTACTCTTCTTTTTGTCTCCTCTTTAATATATATGAACTTACCCCACCTCCCAGCAAGTTTCTCTCGAAATGCCCCATTCCAACACAACAGAGGGATTCCATATAATTCCACCATACAAAACGTTAATGGAATACCATTATCATTCAACAATGGATCTAACCATTCGAACCAAAAAAATAACTCCCCTTGTTTTTGCACGCTTATGAAAACTCCTCTATTGACTTGAACGTAATGATGCAAGAATTCCAAACATAACCCCAGCTTGCTATTCTTACTTCCATACCCTCATTCGCCAATGCTTTCTGGACCAGTTCCTGCTCAAATAAGGATTTAATTATTCCTGTTAAGGACCTCTTCACCCAATCCGATTCTTCAGTAGGAATGTGCATTTCCCATACGTTCTTCAGTCCTTTTGTAGCCTTTGATGCACTCTCCCTATTCCCCTTGACTATTTCATAACGCATTCTGCTATCCGTATTCAGAACATCTTTGTATGTTCTGCCATCCCTCAGACTTCTCATAGGTTCAACCTCTCCCCCGTTTATTATTTTTCCTCTTTTTTCCTCTTGGAGCTTTCCATATGATTCTTGCCTTCTACATCTATTCTTTTCCGCGTAAATTGGTATTTTTCTATCCCCACTGTAACTCTTTTCCCATCAATCCACGTTCCATTGACATGCTGGATAGCTTTCCTTCGACTTTCTTCACTCGCAAACTGAACAAAAGCAAAAGTTGAAGTTTTATATTTTGGTTTCTCATTAAAACTAGGGATGAAGATCCTCATAACACGGCCATGATGATTGAATAACTCCCTTAGTGCCCCTCTTGATACCCTCTTACTAAGGTTATCAACGAATATTGTCCATTCCACATCGGAGACAGTGTTTCCATTCAAATTTTCTCTCTCTCACTCTACCTCTCTCACTCATTCTCTCTCAATAAGTCACTTTGTATAATTTCACTCCGTAATTTGAAATTATGGTTCTTTTAATTAATAAAATTTGAGGCACTCTTATCCTCCTACCGTTGTTTACTGGAATTCCCTATAGTGTTCTAGAAATTATGAAGGGGATTTTTAACGAGACCTCCATTTCTTATAAAAAAATTAAACATGTAGATTGCATGCTAATGTAAATCAAAACATTTTCCTTTTCCTCCTGCCTATAAATCTAGTGATAGCAGAAACCAGGGCCCTAACACTAGCAAGTAGCAATTTCAAATTATCTCTCTAAAAGAAACACAGCTTTAGCTCCATCCAAATGTATTTTAAATTCCAATTTCTGCTGCAAAATAGCGGATGCAATTTCCCCACTGCTTGATTTTAAGTGATCAAATTTGAGACTGCAGAAATAATAAGCAAGCATCCTCACTTGATAATTTGAAGGGTTGTCTTCTTTGCCACTTGGTCCTCTAAAAGGAAGCAGCTTAGCTTTAGGTTTCTCTAAAGAGAAAACAACAGGAATTCCACCCTCAATCGCATGATCTTTCCTTAAACGGTGTCTTACCTATAAGCAAGAATTTAACAAGGAGATAAGGAAACAATAGCAGGAAATGAACCCCCTAAGCAATGTTTTCTAATGTAATAGATGAACAAGCCCAAAATTGGATCAACAAATTTAACAAACAGGTGCATAAGATATTCAAGATTTTCAAAACCAAATGAAATCTATTTCACCAAGATCCCCTAAGTAAACACCAATCATAAGATCAGCAACTCCAAAAGCCACCTTTCAGAATCCAAAAACAACTTAACTATATTCAAAATCAATAATAAAATGACATATTTTTCGTATTTCCATTTTTCTCCTCTCTCAACTTTCCATTTTTCTATTCTCCCTACTAAGCAAAGCCTTAAAATAATTCTCAAACAAAATACAGTTTGCATCTTAAATAATATACCAATTTAGATTCACATGAGCACATCACATATCATTGCAACAAAATCTAACAATTCCATTTCATATGTATTAGAACGAAACAGAAGTTTAAAATAATTAATTAAATAAATTAATGGATACCATGAAACAAAGGTGCCACCAAAATAAAACAAAAAAAAAATTGAAGTACAAAGACAGAGATAGGCAAATAAAAATATCTCAACAAGCCACAGTTTTGAGAATTGAAACAGGGCCAAGAGGTTACAACTCTAGATAATGGATCATTTGTTGACTCTCTTAAATCAGCCACGTGAATTCTTGTTGGATCAGCTCTCGCACCAGCTCCTGTTGCAGATAGTACCTTCAGACCTCCGTGTACACAGGCAGCAAGAAGTGCCACCTATTACAAGAGGAAAAATGGTCATCTTAGGTAGAATTTCTGCAATTACAACAATCTGAGTAGTTCCAAAAAGGCTTAATATACAAGGTGGTACTTGAATGTCACTTTTTTTCCAAATGTGTTACCTGTGTTCTCTTTAGTCAATTATGTACTTGAATGTCTTTTTCTCTAATTTGATACCTGAATTTTTCATTTTTTCTATGTGATACATGTGATGATGATGTGGCATCTCTCAACCAATGAGGTTGGGACACATGGCAAAAATGCCACATCAGAAAAGTTAAAATTGATAATTTCAAGTACCACATTAGAAAAAAAGTGCCGAATGCAGGTACCACATAAGAAAAAAATAACAATTTCGGGTACGAAATTGGATTAAAAAACACAGGCACCACATTAAAAAAAGTGACAAATTCAGGTACCAAATCATATATTAAGTCATTTAGAAACAACGTTTTAACCAGACGGATTATTAGCAATCAGCTGGAGAAACTATGTCGCTTGCTTACCCATGCTTTAGACGAGTTCAATTTCAAACAAGCATAAAGAAGGATTACCCATACTCTAACATAATAAACATATATTACATAAAATTAAAACATAAAATGAACCGCATAAAGAAATTAGGATTTGTATATATAGTCAAAAACCATTTGACTGCAACATTATATAAACTTATACCCTGTAGGTAAAACTGAAAGTCCATGAGTTATGATCACACCTTTGTGTCAATGTTGTCAATGCAATCCAAAACAAAATCAGGGTTGCCAGAAAGAATTTCTTCTTCGGATGACACATCATATAGGAGCACCTTTGCATCTACTTGGCACTCAGGGAAGATTAGAGAGAAATGCTTCTTGAGGCACTCTGCTTTAGGGATACCAACATCTGCTCTTGTTGCAACAGCGTGTCTATTTAATGATGAAAGAGATACCTTCTCGTATAATCAAGAATAAGTACAGATTTCTTATTAATAGAAATTAATGCAGATGAATTTTTAAAGAAAATACATGCTTTACATCCACATCCGAGTCCAACTTACAACATTATCGGCTCCTCGCACTAGCAAAGCAAAATTCGTATATGCAAATTGATGGAAAAGTTCTATATAATATTATTACATTGAATCTTTGGAAGTTCCAAAAGGAGCAAGCCATGAAATAATGATGTCACAAGAAAGTTGGAATCCAGTTTTACCCATAACATTCAATTTAATTGGCACATCCTATTATATAAAGATTGTAATGACACAGGCAGCAAGTTTCTGGTTTTTTCCATGGGCAAATTTGTCCAAATTTCATTAACTTCCACTAAGCTATAACATAAGAGAATGTTTGGATGAAGGCTTCCACGGAAGATATTTATTTCTAAAAACAATTTCAAAAAGTAAAATCAAATTATTTAGTTTGCCAAAATTTTAAAAAAAATGAAATTTGCATGAGGGATTTTGAACACTAGAATATCTCATCTCAAATCGCACTTGAGGTGGAATTTATAAAATTCTTTTGTTTTTAAGTAAGATATCAACATCTATTATGTTTCCAAATTTTTGAAGTCACAATATTTTCCAAATAATTTAAATTTTGCGGAAATTTAAGAACGTGGAAATAGATGCAATAAATGGTGGGCCCAAGGAAAATAACAAATGACACATCAATTTTGATCGACCAGCAATTCGCAATTCTAGCTTAAGACAACTTGCAATAGAGAAGAAAAACTGCATGCAAAATTTGGATAAATATGCAATATACTAGCAAAGCCAAAATATTTAATAATGGATTATTGTTAGATATAAGATACCTGGTCAAAGTCCACCAATAGGAGCTTGCCAACTCCTGATCTCAAAAGCATAGATGCAGCATGACTTGCTACACCTCCAAGACCAATGACCATGACATAGGATGTTGTAACCTTTCTTGAGAGTCAAGGCCAAAGAACTGGATATTCCTAGCAACAAGCAACAAAGATATATTCGCTTACCATATGGATATTGGTTAATGTATGACCATAAATTTTTAGATGGATAGGATGGGAAAGAATCAGCAAGTAACAAATTCATCACAAAAAATTAATTCCAAAAAACATGACACTCTTTAACTTGAGTTACTGGAAATGAAAGATGATCAGTGAGAAGAGTGTGGATGAGGGTGAAAGGGGTAGGAAGCGTCAACAAGGACAGAAAAAAGGAATGTTAGAGCCAAGATGTTTAGCAATTTACATGAACTTTAAACACCTGGTCCATATGTTATAAGTTACTCATTAAGATCAATTATCCACAAAAATTAAGGTCTAGCAGTAGTTTTAAAAAGAATGTAGGTTTTGACTAAAACACTAAAATGTGTCTAAAATGAAAGTAAAATAGTAAAAGTATAAAAATCTAAAAGGAAAAACTTTCAAATAATATATATAGTAGCTAGATGAACTTAAACAAGCCAAGCTCACCTATAATAAAGCACGGCTCAGTTTTTTTATGATAGTAAAGCATGGCTCACTTGTTGAATGTGTTTAAATTTGTTTATTTAATTAGTAACAGCACATAAACAATCTAAACTTGAGCTGATTCACAAACTATTCAACCAACATTTTTGTTATGTTACAGCCCAAGTGTAGAAGTTCTACATAGCTACTGGGTTTCTGCTTATTGTGGAGGGTTTTGTTCCGAAACCTCAATTATTTTGATCCAGAAATTCTCCCACTTGTTGAAAGTTGCCAGGTTGATCATACACATAAAAATCTTGGTTATAGCAAGATTCATATATAGTATGATAATATATCATAGAAATAAACATTTTTCATAAGTCCATATAGAGAGAGAGTATTGCACATGCTATACAAGCACAAAAAGACCTATACTCTCACCTTTGACTTTCAGCTTGTCTTGACAAGTGAGAATACAAGATTTACGGAAAACATGGCCTAAGAGCTTGAACAAAAAAAACACAATTCTCATGTAGCATTTTAATTTCGTAAAGAGGGTCAACTTTGAAAACATCGTTCAGCCATAAACCTCAAGTTAAAGAGATTTACCTAGTCAGTTGTTCAGAAACTATTTCATCTGCTAGAAGGTTCAAGCCAGCCAGCCCACAATTTCCATTTCCAAGATCGATCGCGCATTTGACAGTTGTGTCTGATGCAATTCCAATCCCAGAAATAACAATCAAAGAAATGGAACAAAAACATTTTCGCCAACTTTCTAATATCATACAAAAAGCCTAACGAGAAAGAGTTCAAATTTGAATGGTAAATGATGTTGAAATTTTAAAATAACACATAATTAACAAATATGATTATCAAATCTAGCATGCTTAGCCTTCTGTATGCGCTGTAGGTCAATTAGAGCATCAATGATCAAACACAAGAATTAAAAATTAAAATAACTGCAGCTTTTCATCACTTGTGACAAGCATACTACACAATCAAACAACAATCACCACATCATGCAAGTTTCCTTAGAAGTATCTAGCCAAAAGAAAATGACAAAAGCCATGAATTTTACTGTAATTCACTCTTATTAAACGTGTAGGAAACTTACAATTATATATACAAGCCTAGGCCTTATCTTAGGTAACTTCTAAACTAGGTAAGAGACTAATTCTAGTAATAAAAAGAATCCCTTAGATTTAGGGATACCAACTAAATAGAATATTTACAAATCCAACCCAATCTTCTTAACTTAGGTAACTAATCTCTGACACTCCCCCTCAAGATGGGAGCATGGATATCTTTCATCCTCAACTTACCTGTTAACTTATGAAAATACTTACCAGGTAGACCCTTGGTAAGTATGTCTGCAACTTGATCTCCAATGGTCACATAGGGAGTACAGATCAGGCCATTGTCAAATTTCTCTTTTATGAAATGTCTATCCTCTTCGACATGTTTTGTTCTGTCATGTTGAATTGGATTATGAGCAATGTTGATTACTGACTTGTTATCACAGTAGAGTTTCATTGGTCCATTCCACTTTACCTTCAAGTCTTCTAAAATAATTTCAGACATAATAACTCACGAATTTCCAATGTCATAGCTCGAAATTCAGCTTTTGCACTTGATCTAGCCACCACATTCTGTTTTTTGCTTCTCCAAGTAACTAAGTTACCTCCAAAGAAAATGCAATAGCCTGAAGTTTACCTTCTATCAATTATGAATCCTGCATAATCTGCATCCGTGTATGCTTCCAGAGTCATGTTTCCCCCTCTTGTAAATAGAATTCCTTTGCCTGGTGTACCCTTCAAGTATTGCAAAATTTGGACTACAACCCTTAGGTGTGATTCCTTGGGATTGTGCATGAATTGGCTCACAACCCCCAACAACATATGCTATGTTTGGTCTGGTGTGTGACAAATAGATAAGTTTTCCCACGAGTCTCTGAGAAAAACATCTGTCAACTGTCATATCATCCTCCTTTAAATCTCCAAGCTTGTGATTGACTTCTATAGGAGTTTCTGCTCGTTTACATCTTAGTTTTCCAGTTTCCTTCAACAAGTCCGAAGTATACTTCTGCTGAGATATAAAAATCCCTTTCTGTGAGTGAGCCACCTCAATATCAAGGAAGTATTTTAATCTTCCAATGTCCTTCACTTCAAACTCTTTTATAAGACACTTCTTTAAATTACCAATTCCTTCATAATCATTACCTGTAACAATTATATCATCTACATACACCAACAGTGTAGTTACTCCCCCTGAAAAAGAGTATTTCACAAATAGAGTATTATCACCTTGACTCTATTTGAAGCCTTTTTTCTAGCATTACTTTAGTAAATCTCTCAAACCAAGCTCTTGGTGATTGTTTTAGTCTATAAAGAGTTTTTCTCAATTTACACATTGCCTGTCTAGTATTCAAACCAAATCCAGGTGGAATATCCATGTAAACTTCTTTAAGGTCCCCATGCAAGAAGGCATTCTTGATGTCAAACTGCTGCAAATTCCATCCCTGAATAACTGCTAAGGACAGTAGGATCCTCACTGTGTTCATCTTTGCAACAGGGGCAAAGTTTCAAGATAGTCAATTCCATAGGTTTGAGAGTACCTTTTTGCCATCAATCTTGCTTTATACCTTTCTAGAGAACCATCTGATTTATACTTGACAATAAATACTCGTCTGCATCCCACTGTTTTTTCCCTTCTGGTAGCTTCACTAAATCCCATGTCTTATTTTTCCCCAACGCCTTCATTTCCTCTTTCATAACCTGTCCATTTCTCATTTTCTAATGCGTCAGATACTGTTTTAAGAATATCAATGTCATTTAGGCTAGTAAGGAAGGTTATGTGATTGTGATTGTGATTGGTATTTAGGTTTTTGTAGGTCAAAAACATATAGGTAGGATGTTTGGTGGTGTTGGTTCTTTTTCCTTTTCTAATTGCAATGGGAAATTCAAAATCAGAAGCAAATATAGTATTTTCAATATCACTTTGTTCAGAAAGAGTTTAAGAGTGTACCTCAAATTGTATAGGAGCAGGAGAAAGGGGATGATTGAATCTACATATGTGCCTTCTTCCTCAAATAGACCCTTAGGGGACAAGTAGTGTTCTAAATATTGGGTTGTAGTGTATTAATGTTTGGTTGAAGAGTGGAAGTTTGAGGAGTACTAGGTTCTGACTGGGGAGAGAATGAAGTAGAAGCATGTTGTGTTTCTGTAGAATGTTTAGATATAGGTGTAGAAGCAGACTATGTTTCTGTAGAATGTATAGGTATAGGTGTAGATGTAGGAAGATCAACAAAGGGCTGAAGTAAAAAAAATTTTGCATCTTTATCTTCCCTAAAATATATCTCCCCTGAAGATAAGAAACTTTAAAATAACTCTCTTTTTTCAACAAAAGTGACATCAGTAAAAGTGTAGTATTTTCTTGTAGGAGAGTAGTAGCACTTGTAGCCATTTTGAGTAGAGGAATACCCAATAAAAATGCATTTCAATGCCCTTGGATCAAGTTTTCCTTAGCCTTGAGAATGAATGTGAATAAAAGTAACACACCCAAATACCCTTGGTTTTAGGTTAAGAGATGGACTGAAATCTGGAAAAAACTTTGTAAGGGTTTGAAGTGGACTTTGGGGTTCAAGGATTTTAGTTGGTAGTTTATTTATCATGTAAGTGGTAGTTAACACAACTTCTCCCCAGTACCTTTTAGGGACATTGTTTTGAAATAAAATGGCTCTAGTTATGGCAAGAAGACTCGTGTATAATACCTCTTTCTAAGAAATAAGGAGACAAGACTTGATTAAAGTAGTCCTTGGCATTGTCTGTTCTGGTTTGTTTTATTTCATCCCCAAACTGAGTCTTGATCGTGGTATAAAAGGTTTTAAAAGTAGAGGTAACATCAGACTTCTGTTTTAGTAGATAAATCCAAGTAACCCGAGTATAATCGTCTATAAAAGACACAAACCATCTAGCACCAGTTATGTTAGGAATAGTGGAAGGCCTCTAAACATCACTGTAAATAAGGGTAAAGTGAATGTTGGTCCGCTTATTACTTGCTGGAAAAGAGGAACGTTTATGCTTTGCAAATTCACAAACTTCACAATGAAATTCTTCAATATATAAGGAATTACACAAGGAGAGAAACATAGTTTTTAAGAGTCTAAAAGGCAGGTGACCAAGACGAAAGTGATGCAGCCAGATTTAATCTTTATTGGTTGTAGATTCGGATAAAAAAGACAATGGTTGAGTATTCAAAACTCTAGCTAGTCCACTAAGGTTTTCGAGGTAGTATAAGCCATTTATTTCCCTAGCACGCCCAATCATCCTCTTCGTTACATGCTCCTGAAAAATACATTGTGTAGGATGAAATAAAACACTGCAGTTAGTTTCTTTGATAAGCTTTGGAATAAAGATAAGGCTAGTAAATAGTTTTGGCACATGTAGGACATTTTTAAGCAATAGGGTTTTACTGATGGCAATATCTCCTTGGCCAGCAACCGTTACCATAGTACCATATGCAACTGTGATTTTCTTGCTGCTAGAGAAGGGTATATAGGTAAGGAATTTTAGTGATAAATTAGTCATGTGATCAGTGGCTCCTGAGTCAATTACCCAGGAGTTTTGGGTAGGTATGTGGGTTGATGATTCCAAGGCATTAGAATTTTTAGAAGAGGAAGAAGATATATCTGAGAAAACTAGATTGCATGTACCTGTAAAGGATGATTTTTCTAAGGACTCCAGTAGGTTCTTCAATTTTTCTATTTCTTCCTGGTTGAATTCAATAGATTGGTCATCAAACTCCTTAACCACATGTTTAGTTGCATAAGCTCTGCTTTGTCCTCTTGTTGAGCCTCTTTTCTCTGTGAAATTCTTATTTGCAATCTGAGGCTTTCCATGTAACTCCCAGCACTTCTCTTTGGTTTGACGAAGTATTTTGCAGTAAGTACACCATAAGGAGTCCTTGTTAATCGCCCTTCTTCCTTCTGATCAGCCTTCAATATTTTGCTGCTCCAGACGATTTGGTCCCTCGAGAACAACCCTAGTAACCAAGGCTGAACTTTCTACTTGATTATTTTCAACCACCATCACTCCTTTTCTTCTTTCTTCAGCACGAATGATAGCAATAGTTTCATTAAGTGAAGAAAGATCTTCGTTTCCTAAAATCTGGACCCTGACTGCATCAAATTCTATATTTAGTCCAGCAAGAAAATCATAAATCCTATCTTTTTCTACAAACCTCTTTATAATTGCTACATCCTCACTGCATTTCATCCGAATGCATTGATAGTGGTACATTTCCTGCCACAAATTCTACAGCATATTAGAATATTCTGTAATTGATTTGCTTCGTTGTTTAGTGGCTAAAATCTTACTCTTGATTGCATAAACCTAGGCAACATCTCGAACCTTCGAATAGGTTTGTTTTACAGCCTCCCATATCTCCTGGGTTGTTCCAAGAAACATACAGGTGTCATTAATTTCAGGCACCATCGAATTCCATAACCAAGACATAACCAATGAGTCTTTTTCATCCCAAGCCTCAAATCTCGGATCTCCTTCCTTAAGACACGTTTCGAGGAGATGACTAAGTTTACCTCTCCCTTTTAGAAAAGTCCGAACCAATTGTGACCACTTAAGGTAGTATTTTTCCATTTAATCTATAAGCGGCTTGTATGTTTTGTAAGTCACTTATCGAATTAGAGTGACTTCCCTCACCCATCGTGCCTCCTTGAGCAGTTTTTGTACTACTGGAATCACACATATTGTCTATATCTTGTTGATCAAGTGTCATAATCTCTTAAAAAATAATAAGAACTAAGAAACAAACGCTCAATAAGAAGATTAAGACCCAAAAACGAGTAGCTTTGATACCATGACAAAAGTCATGAATTTTAATGTAATTCACTCTTATTAAACATGTAGGAACTTACAATTATATACAAGTCTATGCTTTATCTTAGGTAACTTATAAACTAAGTAAGAGACTAATTCTAGTAATAAAAAGAATCTCTTAGATTTAGGGATACTAACTAAATAGAATATTTACAAATCCAACCCAATCTTCTTAACTTAGGTAATCAATCTCTGACAAAAAATATCAAGAATCTTTAAACTAGGTCATGTTGTCACATACAGAAAATAATTACAAATATTATATAAGATATATTAATTGTTTATTTATTTCAAAAATAAATTTTTCTAGAAATATTTACATAAAAGACTTTGAAAATTTATCAAATAAATGTCAAAAACAAAAAACAAATCCATTTTGTCAAAATAACGTCAATGCCAAAAATTAATATGGAATACCAAGAACTGATCCAAACCAAATTAAAATGGACAACTCAAAATTCCAACAAATCCAACCAAAGTAAACCGATTTTACCCCTTGTCGTAAAACATTAATTTGGTCATAAAAAAATCCATGATTCATCATATTAATAAACTAAAACAAAACTGTCGAAAAATAATAATAACAATGTGTTTTCCCTAATTCATATCCTTAAAAATAATGAAAATAATACAATAAACTCAATTTCACATAGCCTCTTTATTAAAGAGAGCACTACAAAATCCCGTTAGAAGTTGTTTTTCAAACAATCATGGATTCATTATAAAATAAAATTCATAGAGATTCATCAGTAAGCGACTGATAACTGAGAGGCTTACAACTAGTAATTACCTAAATATCAATATTGCCAAGGGAACAAGGTGCACTCTAGGTGCTTAAACCCTTATACTCAAGTGAAGTGATGTGATCCCAATCAGCCCTAACTTTGGTCTTGATCTGATTAAATCATTGAAGTTCACCAAGGCTGATTCAAAGGGAGTTCTACCTTACTTCATCCTATAACTGCTCATTTATGCACTATATTTCATCATATGTTTGTATTTACCTCTTAGGATATGCTTATCATATGATATCATCCATTGCATGAATTTCCATGAGTTTTATTAGCTGCATTACATTCATTGCATTTAATAAGTATGTTGTTCATTAAAGCATGCATTACATTTAAGCATGTATTTCATTTAGGGAAGTAGTTAATTTATGCATCTAGTTATTTAATAAACTACTTCATTCATGCATTTAGTTCATTGAATAATGTTATTTCATTAATCAAACTAACTCTTAATTATCCCATGCATATATACATGTTATGATAGAATAAAGTTTATCTTTGTGTTTAGGTGAAAGAGGGAAGCTGAACAATCTTAACCGATACAAGAATATCATTCAGAATGTATTCTAATTCTGGATGCGATACAAACATTTTTGGGTTCAGAAACCAATTGGAAATTATTCCTCTATCTCTTAGCTTTCCAACGCCTTTTGAATCACCGCAATCCGATATCGGGAGCTTGAGATATGATCGAATTACCAAAGAAAATGCAGGCTGGAATTTTCATTACGGGAAATTCATGCAATGGATGATATCTATGATAAGTATATCCTAAGAGGTAAATACAAACATATGATGAAATATAGTGCATAAATGAGCAGGTATAGGATGAAGTAAGGTAGAACTCCCTTTGAATCAACATTGGTGAACTTCAATGATTTAATCAGATCAAGACCAAAGTTAGGGCTGATTGGGATCACATCATTCCCTCCCTCTTTAAAGCGATTTGTCCCCAAATCGACGCTTTCTACAAAAGGAAACAATCTTGACTTCTTTTTAGCTAGGATCTTCTTCATTCTTGTTTTGCACAAACACCATTCTTTGTAATTAAGTTTTTCTAGCTTGTGCACTTCATTTCCATGTTGTTCATCCGAATAGGTGTATGTTATGTGCACTCCTTCTTTGTGTTCCTTTGAATCATCATGAGGGTGGGTGGAAAGTTTTGACCTTTGAACTCCTTCAAGTAGATAGGTTACACCATCTCCTTTAATCTTTGTGCCCTTCCATATGATGGCTCTTGAGTAGGTGGATAGCTTTTTATTCAAATCATCTATTTGCAAAATGGAGAGTGGCAATTTCATCTCAAGATTGCAAAGAAACTTATCCTCGCAACTCAATACATCAATTCCTTGTTTTTGAATCATCCCTCTGAAAAGTAAATGAAAGTTAAAAGTAAATAATTCAATAACAAAAGAAATGGAAAAATCAAACCATGGAGGATGATTGATGATATTATTGGGCATCGGTTCTTTGGTGATAGAAAACTTCATTGGATCCTCCTTTGAAACATGATTAAAGCATGGACGATGTTCGATCATCATTAGAATTGGCAATGTGTTTGACATGTCTCTTGAAGTGCTCTTCTTGTCATCCTGCAACAATGAAAATTCAAGAATAGAAGAAGAAGGGTTAAGGTTGTTAGTGCAAAATGCAATTTGACTCTCTCTCTCTTTTGCACAAACAATTTCTTTTTCAAACTCGTCCTTTTCACTCTCATATTCTTTTTGAATTTCTTTTTCAATGTCACTATTTTTCTCTTTTTCTTCGAAAATATCCTATTTCCCCTCTTTTTCACAAACCTCTTTCAACTCTTATTTCTCTTTCTTTGTTGCAAATATTTCTTTTTTCCAGTTGTTCTTGCAACTGTGTTTCTTTGACGAAATTGTCAAAACACTCTTGAAGACGAGCTAGACTGAAAGATGCAAAACTGCTTAACTCACTCTGCATTGAATTATTGACATCGCTTCTTATTCGAAAATTGGGATCGTCCTTGCAAGATCTTTCGCTCCAATTGGATGTAGAATTAGAAACGAGTCGAGTGTCGTCTCTCCTCTTTACTTGTCTTTTGATCTTCGGTAGAGGTGTTTGTGAACAAGAACCTTTTTCGATTATACAATCCAACTTCTTTGAGATTGGGTTGAGATACTTTTTGAGCAAACTCCTCATTTCTTGATTGAAATCTTGAAATTGAGAATTTGATGAAAAATCTCGTACATTGTCTCTTGTATAATCATTTGGTCGTGTATACTTTCGAGACATAATGAAAAGAAATGATTAATAAAGATGAAAATAAACCTCACCAACAAAAAAAAAATCTCACCAATACACTCCAAAGAAAAATCACTCCCACTCGTGTTTCACTCGGGATGGCTTTTACCCTTAATGTACACTCTTGCCTTTTACAGCTCTTAGTTTCCTTTAAAGCTCTTTTAGAACTCCCTCGAGGTTTACAAGGTGTCTTGTAGACTTCGGCTGAAACAATTGGGGCTTGGTTGGAAATATGATGTGAGTAAAGAAAGAATTGGCTACAAGAAAGAACGAAGATGAGAATAGGCAATAAAATCGTAAAGATACCCGATTATGTGTTTCGAGTCATATATGTGATTCGAGTCATATATGTGAATGCCCGATCGTGATTCTAATAAGAAACATCGTAATGATAGCTTGAACTCTGAAATTGCATAAATATAAACATAAGGAAATGATATGAAATAATAATTGAAATGATGAAATGAAAAGAATGAGGACGTTGTTTGAAGGTGGTGGAAGAGTGATGGTTGTTGTGGTTTAATGATAATGAAAATAGATGGTGAAGTATGAATGGCGTTGTCGTGGCAAATGGTGTCGTCGTGGTAAGTGTTGTAAGGATAAAACGGATTGTGACCAGTTAGCTATTTGGAGATAATAACCAACGCTATAACAAGATGAAATGGATGAAGGCTTCAAGACTGACAAGAAACCGATAGAGTTCTAATCCAAGAACTAAAACGAAAGCAACCTCTCAAAGTATTTTCATAAATCAAATTGTGTGTCTACAAATGATCTCAAAATGTGTCTATTTATAATATTTCTAAGAAGCATATGAAAAGACTCAAAAGATGATAACATTCTCATCAATTTAGCAATAAATGCACTCGAATGCTTTGTCTTCTTATGTTCAAAGTTGGATGAATATTCTAGATCATTTTGGGGATTAATCTAGATAATTTGAAGCTGAATATGACCTTAATTTCGTCCAAGAAGGAGGGGTGACTCTTGGGCTACCTTGTTTTTCTTGCAAATAGAAGAAAAGAGGTTAAATGATGTCATAGGATGAATGTGGACATCCTACATGTCCAAATCAGCTTGTCTCTTCAAATTTCTTGCTGATTTTATCACTTAATTTGAAGATTAAATGAAATAAAATCAGCCTTCATTGCTTGTTCCTTGGTAGCATATGAATAACCTTCAAAGAATGATAAGACTTGAATAGGTGAATTATGAAGGATTGAATGCATTGTCTCCAAGAATATGAACAGCCTTGAAAAGATGAAAAGAATTAATCCTTGAATTGCTTTAATTAGAAGCATTAAGATAGCCTTCAATTGCTTGTATCTTGGTAGAAGATGAAAGGACTCTTCCTTGGGTCAAACTCATCCAAATAATCCATGCATGAAATTCCCGTAATGAAAATTCCAACAGGCACTTTCTTTGGTAATTCGATCATATCTCAAGCTCCCGATATCGGATTGCGGTGATTCAAAAGGCGTTGGAAAGCTAAGAGATAGAGAAATAATTTCCAATTGGTTTCTGAACCCAAAAATGTTTGTATCGCATCCAGAATTAGAATACATTATGAATGATATTCTTGCATCGGTTAAGATTGTTCAGCTTCCCTCTTGCACCTAAACACAAAGATAAACTTTATTCCATCATAACATGTATATATGCATGGGATAATTAAGAGTTAGTTTGATTAATGAAATAACATTTTTCAATGAACTAACTTTATTCAATGAACTAAATGCATGAATGAAGTAGTTTATTAAATAACTAGATGCATAAATGAACTACTTCCCTAAATGAAATACATGCTTAAATGTAATGCATGCTTTAATGAACAACATACTTATTAAATGCAATGAATGTAATGCAGCTAATAAAACTCATGCAAATTCATGCAATGGATGATATCATATGATAAGCATATCCTAAGAGGTAAATACAAACATATGATGAAATATAGTGCATAAATGAGCAGGTATAGGATGAAGTAAGGTATAACTCCCTTTGAATCAGCCTTAGTGAACTTCAATGATTTAATCAGATCAAGACCAAAGTTAGGGCTGATTGGGATCACATCATGAAGGGTACACAATAAAAGGCACAAGCTTGAGTGAAATAAAGCACAATATGTAAATGAGCGAGATTTAGTTATAGATGTATATATATAAAGCTTAAGATATATAACAAACTCTAAAAGGGATTCTAGTTTATCTACAAAACATGCAACTTCATTGGTCAATGTTTGTTGTTGAATATGTAAATATTAGGAAGTATAGAGTTTGATAGTATCCTTTTCATAACACTAAAGGCATATCAAGTAAAAAGTAAGTGAAGAAATAGAACAAATTAAAGAGAAACTCAGCTAGGCGAGTTTTTTGTATGCCTATCCCCTTATAAAAAAGGGTGCCTAAGCACACTAGGTGTGAGCCTGGTATGAAAGGATCTAGGGCACTTTTGTTGAATAATGCTAAGGCACAGGCACGCCTAGGCGCACCGCGCACGCCTTGACAAGAATGCTAAATATTAGTCTAACTTAATCATATCTACCAGCACAATTTCAGATATCGGTTTCTGTAGCAGCTATAATTTTCAGCTAAAGAAAAGTATGTTGCCGGTCAATCGTGTTTGTAACGTTCCAAGGCGTATAGATAATAGCTAAAAGCATGTAAAGGTCCATCAAATGAGAGAATAAAGCACCATCAAATGTGAGAATACAATTCAACAGCAAGCCTTTTCTTTCAGGCAAAAGCTCCACCATTAATCCGATTTCATTAAACATAGAAATGTTGTATAACAAGACAATTACTAAGTAAATAAAACATTCACTACCGTTCAATTCGATAACCTTTTTATCGCACTGATTTGAAATCCTTCTGCAAAAACAAAGATGCTTCAATCATTAAAAAAAATCTGATAAACTGCCTAGAGGATATAACCAATTTTCTATTATTTACGAAATCAGATCAAGTAAATAATTCGTTCAAAATTCTTATAGTTAAGTCTTTTTTCTGGGCAACTAAAAGACAATTAATTACTTAAAAAAAACTCCCTGAAACGAAAGAAAGCAGAGCCTACAAATTTTATTCAGATTTAGGAATTTAAGTAAACATGGATGTGGACAAACAAAAACGAAAAAACATTTTCAAGGGAAAAATAAGAGGAGAAGGCGATCGACGAATCAATAAGATCAACTGAATTTCAAACGGTATGAGAAGACACTTGCCTTGGGAGACGCTTAAGAAGAAACAAGGTTGAAACAGCACCTACAAAAGCTCCGCCTCCCACTAAAGCCAAGGTTTTCAGCTTCTCCATTTTTATGTTACGCTTTTGCTTGGGTCCTTAATCTTCAATGTCCGCTGCTCAGGATTTTAGGCGGGAGACTGGCTTAGGGTTTAGCCTTAACCATATAGAAACCATACCAATGAATAGAAATATAAAAAGGGTACACTGCACAAATGGTCAATAACATTTGAATAAATTTTTATTTTTGTTATTGAAATTTTATAAGTTTCATAAATAACAAATCAATTACTTGTCATTAATTATTATTAATATGGTTGACGAAAAGCTTACCGGATTGTTAATCGTTTAGCTCGATTGTTGATCACCTTATTGTTGGAACCGTCTTTCGGTTGAGTTCGAAATTGAGCTTTGACTTAAAATAATGGGGTTAGAGTCGTCACCGACCATTTACTTTTATATTATATGTATTTTTCAAAAACGTTTAAAAAAAACTATATAATATATATATTTTCTAAAATGTTTTAAAAAAATTATATATTATATATATTTCAAAAACGTTTTTCAAAAGCTATATAATATATAAATGTTTTAAAAACTATATATTATATAAATTTTCAAAAATGTTTTCAAAATTATATATTATATAAGTTTTCAAAATGATTTTAAAAATTATATAGTATATATATTTTTTAAAATGTTTTAAAAATTATATATTATATAGTTTTCAAAAATATTTTAAAAACTACATATTATATATGTATTTTTAAAAACCGTTTACAAACTATAATATATATATATATATAAATATATGTATATATAAAATATATGTTAACGAAAATGAGTGTCTACACTTATCATTACCAAATTATAGTTAAATGTTTACAATAAAAGCAATTTATTGCTACTTTCTCTCATCTTCTTCTTTATTTTTTAGAGACAAAAATTAATAACAAATCTTTCATAAGAAGAAAAAGCTTGATTTTTTAGCTTAACACTACAATGTCTCTTTACTTTTGAGTCAAAGTCAGTCCATAGCTTCCATTTCCTCGAAAAGGTTGTTGTGTAAGCACGAACAGAGGGAAAAGAAGTGAGTCTACAAACAAAAACTTCGACTAAAGAAGTTGAGAAAAAAGTTTTATCCGAAACTCCAAAACCCAAAGCTCACATCTTTATCCCATAACAAGGAGACAACAAGAGATATGACAGTTAAGGAGTCGAGTCGAGTCGAGCTCGAGTATTCCTGAGCTCGATTCGATTCAAAAACTCTGAAATGGAGTTATACTCGACTCCAAAACTCGTAAGTCTAAAATTTTCAAGTTTGACTCGAACTCGTAATCATTAATTGAAGCTCATAAAAACTTAAAAAGAAAAGAAAACTCTTAAACTTAACTCGATTAAAGTCTTAAACTCGAACTTGAACCTTAAATACATGAAAACATTGTACTGCATATTTTTAAAAAATTCAAGACATAAATGTTAATATTATTAATAATTTATTTTTAACTTGATTAAAGTCTCAAACTCGAACCTTAAATACATAAAAACATTGTACTGCATATTTTTGAAAAACTCAAGACATAAATGTTAATATTATTAATAATTTATTTTTTAAAAATAAAATGTTAATATATTATATTTTCGAACTGTTTACGAGTTTTTCGAATTAAGTATCAAATAGCTCGTTTCAATTCATTAAGAACTCAAGTCGAACTCGAGTCAAATATTTATCGAGTTTTAACCGAGTTGACATCAAATAGCTCGCGACATGTCTTGTCTCATTTACGATCAGAGAAGCAATTTAACAAGAGATCAGAGGGGAAAGTGTTATATTGAAGATAATATGAATCTAAAACCCCAAAAAACCCCAAATAAAACACATTCATATTCACAACTTCAATGGCTAGTAGGTTTTATAGAAGAGTAAAACGAGTCACTGACTCACTTAACAACGGAGTCAAGGCTCAACTCGTCGGCGTCGGTTATTCAATAAGCAGAAGCGAACATTTTGCCTCCACCACCGTCGTCGGAGATGTCTCTCCTTGCCTCTTCGAACACGTTCATAGTTCTCCCGAAGATAACCACGATGCTACCGATCAATAGGATCGTAATAATACTTACACAATTGACGCCAATTTAGTCGTTTCAGAACTTGATTATACGATCTCGTTGGAGATCATCGTCAAATTTATCGCTCTTATCAAAATGGATTACTATGGAAATCTATTTGTAGCCGACGTTTTGCAAGCAACGCAAATGATTTCCCCTTTCGAAACGAATACATCTACTTTTTCAGGCGTAAAGTGATGGTTTATCTTTGTGAGGCAGGTTACAATGCGATGATCTGCAATATGAAATGGATTTCCTCGGAGAGCCATGAGCTATTCAACGAAAAGGTCGTTGAAGAGTAGAACTTTATCCCTTCCTCCTCGGAGAAAAATCGTTGCAAGCGAAAGAAATGGTTCGCTTCCATACCGTAGGATGATGAGTCAAACCCTAACCAACTCTAATTCACTGATCAGAGTAAGTGTTATGATGAAGATAAGGACCTCCCCTATCAGAGAAAGAAGCAATATAAGTGTGGCTTGTGACATTTGGGAAAACAGCTAGCATCAGATCCCCCATCTTCCTTCTTGGTAACCTTAGGACTAAGGTGGTTGTAATTAGTTGAAGCTTCGATCAACAGGTTGTCCAACGTGGCAGTTAACGGTCAGGTAAGCTTTCCGTCACCCATATTATTAAGTGTTAACGTTTAATGATCTATTTGTTACTAATCGATAACATTAGTGATCAATTTGTTATTTTTAAAAATAAAATAAAAAAATAGTAAAATATTAATGACCATTGATATAGTTTACCCTATAAAAAAAACATATCATGTACTATTACTTGAATTGTATTTGTCTTTTTACTAAAAAAATAAACAATTTACATCTCAAAATGAATAAATTGATTCTTTCTTTCATTCATTTTTATTTATTTTAAACAAATTATAATGCAATTCTCTTGTAGGAAGTTTTTTTTGCAGACTCAAAAACTATATTAAGAATATTTTTATTAATTAGAATGATTATAATATAATATTTATTCTAAATTTTCTTAATTTATTTACAACAACTCTATATATGCAACTGCTCGAATCTAAAATAATTATTTATATATTTGGGTAAAAAAAGAGTGCAAAACTGTGCTTTAAGTCATTTGATTAAGCATGTTGCATCAATACTTCTAATTCTTAATAATGTCAAGAAGATAATATAAAGTTTAAGGGAGTACCTGTATCAAAGTTCAATGTTGTTAATTAATCCTAGATGAACAATAAATAATATTTCTATCCAAAGTAATGCAGACATGCCTTTCAAGTACTAAGTACTACAGATAACAAACTTTAAATCAGAATAGCTTGAGAAGCTCCATTATCAGTATACAAAGTCAATGTGGGTAAATACTTTAAAGACATGGCACTAACCTTCAAATTTTATGTAACTTGTACGTGTCGGATAACATTTTGTAAAAGATACTGGCGTCAGCAAAACAACTAATTCTCAAACTATAGAAATCAAGTTTTGTTGCTCATTGAGACAAGAAAGCAGGGCCTTCTTTATTTTTTCCTTTTGGGAACACAAAGCAAAGGTTAAATGGCTCAAAGGTTCAATTTGTGTTCTTGATAATGATTGACACTGATCAACTAGAGCCTTTAGTAGGCAGGGACACCAAGCAGATCATTTTTTTTGGTCTTTTTCTTTCTGCATGAGGGAAAAACAACAGTAACATAAGAATTACAAAAACTGCGGACTATAATGAGGTCAAACCACATAAGTGCCATTGAAACATTAGAATTAACCAACTAAAAATCTGTGCTTTATCATTATCGGATTTGCAGGTGTCGCTTCTGTAGCAAATCGTATCCAGAAGGTCTCATTGAATGCAAGGATATTTTCAACAATAAGTTTCTGAAGCTGAGAAAGCCAGCAAAAGCAATGTTCAGATAAAATTAAAAAAAAATAGTAAGCAGACTCAATAACATACAATCTGCAACTCCAAGTAATAGCATCCAAATTTAGTTAGGAAATAGAAATAACTGAAACACATGACAAGTTCAAATAATTCCAATATAAGCAATGGTGAGATAGTTCAAAATGCTTAACGAAATGACAAACCCGTGCATTCGATACGAAGACCGAACTACTGTAAGCATACCATTTCCATTTCCTATTAAAGGACTAATAACATCAAGCTATTCCAATGAGTGACATATTAGAAATTAATTTTTATTTATATGTTTGGGGGGGAAAAAGAGCGCAAATATACACACAAAAATGTGAGAGAGAGTTAGTGATGCAATTTGCGTCCACAAACATTCGTTGGTGTGTTTTCTGTTAGCCCCGGTATAATATTGCAGCTCAGCAGACGCAGATTTTGGCAAGAAAATTGAACAAATGAATGAATGTTTTTCGTTGAATGTTTCCTACTGGGTATAAACTATCTTTGATGTAAATCAAAATGGCCTTTTGAGATACTTGAAATCCATGGATGAATCCACACAAGAAGAATCTACTCTATTGTTGTAGACATTAAGCAATTTCAACAATTCTTTCACTTTCCCCTTCGTATTCTCACCGCATCCAACCTGCAAACTCACCAGCAACTTCTTAAACGCCCCCACTTGAATTGCCTCTATCCTTACACTCTCCTCCAAGCAAAGCTTCCACAAAATCGACACCACAAGCTCCGTCGCCCAATTCGAAACTCTCAAGATTTTCTTCACTAACACCGCCGTAATCAAAGCGTTCTTGCAGGCCTCTTCTTTCCCTTTTCTAGTATTGCAAATTTCATCCAATACGCCTAAAGCAATTTCACAGACGATTTTCTCCGCCTCAACAATGGCTTCTACGATCACATCCACCAAACCCATTTCCACAAATCTGGAGGTCATCTTGTCGTTCTTTGCCTTTGAAGAAATCATGCAGTAAATAGACATCAACGAAGCTTTACTGGCAGCAGGTGAAATTGATTCCTTGATCAGACAAAACAGTGCTTCAGCAACTCCTTCAATTGCCCGCAAGGTGATTGGAATTATCCCTCTTTCATCCGAATGAAGAATCTCCTTGAGCACCAAGACCGAATATTGTCTAGCACAAAGATCTCCGTTCCCCAAAAGCCAAATGATACAACGTAAAGAAGACTCGGTTCCGAGCTTGGATCGGCCTTCTTCGAGAAAAGGGAACATCCAAGGCAGCACCGATAGAATTTCCACCAGCAGATTTACGTGTTTCTCGGATGAATCAGCGGCGAAAGACTCGAAACAAGCTGACAAAACACAACCTGTTCCGTTCTCTATAATGCAATGCTTGTTTCTTTCGCTCTCCTTGCCCCAATTATTGATTTTCCTAACCAATTCCACACACTTGTTTGCATCTCCACGTTGAGTAGCACTGGCAATCCTTGAACAAATCTCGGAGACTTCAAATGGAGAGACCGGAATTCGTGGGGTAGGGATCCGTTCAACGCCGAGAGAACGATTCTGAACGCACCAGTCTTGGATCATCCTTCGCAGTATATGATTGGGAATCTGATCAAAGGTGTTCAAGACCTGTTTGGTGAATGGGCAAGTTTCGTTGCCGGCTTCAATCCATCTCTCTATATTCTCTCGATCATAGGTGATCCCAGTACACATCGTGACGGGATCTTTCATCAAATCAAGAGAAATTGGGCATCGGAAGTGAGTCGGAATATTGATTTCCGCGTCCAAATCTTCACACAGACGATGGTTGTTGTTCTTCTTCTTGTTTAGGGCTCTGCGATTTTTCCAAGATAAAATCATTTTTGGAGTATTGGAAGATCCAAATGCAGGCGAAGTCGGGTGAAATTTGGAGGTTAAGGTTTGGGTATTTATCATCGTTTTCATAATCGGATCGATTAGCGAATCGGTCATGCTATCGATTTATTGGTTTAACCGATCGAAACAGTTCGATCGATCGGAAAAATCGGACGACATCATAATTATTTAAAAAATTAAATAAAAATATCAAAAATATTTAATAAAAAATAATTTTTTATATAAAAGTCATATTCAAAACAAATCATAACATATGTAAGTTAAAAATCATAAAATCAAGTGAAACAAAATAATTCAAATTAACTACAACATAATATTTAAGGTAAAACATATTAAATAATAAATATAATTATAATTAAAAAATAAATTTGGGGTTAAAAAATCATAACAAAATGATATTGTTTGGTTTAATTTTTTTTTAAAAACAATCTCACATGGCTAAGAAACATAGAAGAGCATCCCAAAAGTCTAAAGAGTAAAAATATGAGAACAAAATAATTTCACATTGCTAAGAAACATAAAAGCGCGTCACAACTAACTTCTATAAATAATAGAGGTAATTTGCCATTCAAAATCATGGAGCCTTTTGGTGAGCATTGAGTGAACTATTCTTTCACTTCAATCAATCTCGAATTTTAGGCTTCAATCGAGCTTCTAATTTTTTTTTAGTTCAAGCCTTTTTGAGTTCAAGTTTCAATATTATATTTCGAGTTTGAGTTGAACTTGATAATTTTTAGCTTGTGAATTTGAGTTGAGTTGAGCTTACTTTTAAAGTTTTTAAGTTCGAGTCGAGCTCAGCAATACTCCAGTTCGACTTGGCTCGTTTAACAAACGACATTATTTGGTTTAATTTTTTTTTTTTAAAAATCCCAATTTTTCCCAGTTTTTTCCGGTTTTCTACCGGTCCGGTTCGAACGGTTCAGCGGTTCTGGCCGGTTCACTAATAACGGTTCAACCAGTTTAAATTGAACCGGACTAAGCAACGATTCCCGGTTGAACCGGCAGATCCGATCCGATTTTTAAAACAGATGTATTTATTTATATGAGTAAGGTAAAAGTAAAACCAAGTCAGGTCAAAACTAGGTAATGTTAGGGAAAAAGATTTGAAGGTTTGACCGCCGATTTGGAAGAGAATCAAACGAAATGAAAGCAGTCGGTAAAATATGGAATTTGATTTTGGAGTCGGCTATGTATTGACCAGTTGACTGAGTCTTCGAGTCAAAAAGTTTGTGCAAGGACTGGCGACCGGTGACGGCGCGTACCGGTGACGGCGCTTCCGTGATTAAACTTTCTGTCTAGTTATTTTCTAAAAGAGTAAATTACAAAATTTCGTTAACTTTTTTTTTCATTATTATTTTAATCACTAAAATTTTGAAGAAAAAAAATCAATTTACTTATTATATTTTTATTTTTTTCTCATTAAACTTTTGATTTATTTCTATTTTGATCATTTTTCTGTTAACTATTCAATAAAATTAAGACTTGATATTTTTCTTTTAAAAATAATGAAATGACCCTCAAATTTTCTTATTTTTTATGGAAAGCCCTGGTGCCAAATTCTTTTTAATTTTTCGGGATGAAGTATTTATTTTTTAAAATGGGGAAATTGCACAATAGGTCCTTTCTCATATTCCACTATTCAAAAACCCTTTTTATTGCTAATTGGGCTCCAAATCGACTCAATTAAGCCCACTCAGCCCAACGACTAAAACTACAAAAATTCCACAAGGTTCACATATCTGTCGGGTAAACCCGAAACTATTAACTCAAAATTTAGGGTGTTACAGGTACCTAGTCGATTAATTATTGTCTTTAAAATAGAATTTATGAATTCAAATTTTAATTTAATTAATGATACCTTTTTAGTTAAATAAAAATATTATTTAAAATTTTAGAGAGAAAAGTTAATAATTTGTTGTGTTTAACTAGAGAGAGTTAACCACCTAATATAACGTAAAGTGACATTCCTCTCATTTCTAACTAAAGCGGTGAATTATTAATATTTATTTTTAAAAAATTTAGGTTAAATTGACAACACTTTGGTACTTCAAACTAAAAGGAAACATCACCTAATATAAGGTAAAACTTCGATTTTTCTTTTTTAGGAAAGAAATAAGAAGTATCATAATTGAAAGTTGTATTTATTTACTTAAGTTTGTGCTGCAAAAAAATATTTATTTTAAAAATATTGAGCCTTTAATATAGTTAGAGAATGTTCAAATATTTATAAATACTGAGTCTAAACCATCGAATAGGGTCGAGTGGCTCATCCTCGTTAGATCTAAATACAAGAACATTTCTCTTTCTACCCACCTGTTTAATTTTAATAAGTCATTATTTTTAAACAGTTCCAATGGAGGGTACTTGTTCATTTTAAATTACTGAATTAAACTACCTATGTGGATTTGAATAACTCTCTGCGATAATTTAAAATAAACAAACATTATCTTTTAATTCATTACTGAAAAAGGTTAAGTAATAAGGATGGGGCTATCATGCTTAATAATTAAATAAAAATATCATACAATCAATCAATAGGCTTCATAGAAAATTAATTACAAAGTTTGAAGAAAACAAATTAAGGATTCAATTTAATTAACATGCTAGGATTGTAAGATAAAATTACAAAAAATTTAAAGTAAACAATGATAAAAATAAAGTTTAGGACCAAATTAAAGAAAAGATCTTAATTATTTATCTTTGAATTTATTACTGTCATAGAAAATAAGTGAAGATTTTAAAAATAAAAACAATTTAATTATATTTTGCAGAAAGAAAGGCAAATATCAAAATAGAGTAAAAATGTAAAAATATACGCAAAAAGATATATTAGATCAATACTGAAATTCAATAAGTAATAAATATACAAAATTGAAAAGGCACATGAGATAAATATGGAAAATAATCATAAATACAAAGTTATATTAGAAAGAGTTAGAAACTAATTTAAAATAAAAAAATGTTAAATAAAAAAGTATAATAAAATTAAATTAAATGCATAATGCAACAAAATACCCCTAACGTTTGATAATATTGTCAAATTTACCCTTATTGTTTTTTTTTTTTGGAATATTTGACCCCTTAATGTCTCATTTTGGGTCAAAACCCACCCTCGTTCAATGAAAACCGTTCGTCAACTAACGGTCAATGCATGGAGATGACATGACAAGCTTACATAGCATTGCACGCTGATGTAGCAATGCCACATATGCAAAGGTGATGATGTAGCAAATGCCACGTTAGCAAAAAATAATTTTTTTCAAAAGTAATTATTGTAACACCTCCAACTCGGATACGCGTACGAGGTGTCACATTGACTTTTCAACTCTTTGACTATTTGAAAATCTGACTAAAATTTAACTTTTATTGGAAAATGAAACATATTTACAAAACATATCAGAACATCTACAACTTAAAACATTATTAATACATGCCAACAACATTTCAAATAACAAAGCACATACTATTCAAAATCTCTCTGATCTGATAATATTCTCAGTTATGTTGTCCTGCCTTGCTAACTCAACTTACTTCTCGAATCTCTTTGGACCTACGTGTGAAAATACTCACAAGCTAAGTCTATGACTTAGTGAGGCATTATCAGCAATATAAAATAGTAAAACATTTATATAGATTTTAAAAAATAAATATTAAGTACAAAAACACCACAAGTTTTATAACTTATAACATATCTTATTAAAATAGATAAAGTTATATCCATGTTACTCTTGCTTATACATTTCATATCATTAACATATAGACTTTTTGACAATGTACAATTTATAATCAATTTACATTTCATATTAATTACATATAACTTATACACTTTTCAATCACTATCAATTTGTTTAATTTATATCCATTTATTTAATTGGCCCAACGTATATCGTGGAGAACTAAAAGTATATGAGTATATTGAGGTTGTGTACTAATGCAATCACCACTGCTCACATAATTTGCACTGAAGTGCCACATATTTGTCCCGAAAGACCACATAGATTTATCCCGAAGGACCATATAGGTTTGTCCCGAAGGACCACATAGGGTTATCCCGAAGGACCACATAGGGTTATCCCGAAGGACCACATAGAACCCTCGATTCTTGGCATGCCAACTATACCCCTAATTCTCATAAAATATACTTTGGGCTTTAACTTATAATTAGTTTTCATTTCATTGCTCAGAGTGTGTTTTATTCACATAGAATACATTCACCTAGGGTATTTTCATGTAGAACAAATTTCACGTAGCTTTATCCAAGTTTAACATTTATTCACATGGAACTTAGTCTCATAGTATTTCATTTCACATAGTATATATTCACATATAACACATATTCATACCTTGGCTTAATTCAACATCATTTATTGTTATATATAGAAATTATTCCTATAAAAAATATAATTGAAATATTTCACACATACTAAAACAAACTTATCATGTAAAATAGATTGAGTAATTCATACCCAAAATTTATTCAAAGAATCATTTAGCAAAACAATGTAAAAATATATATTTAACATAGAACATTTTGAAAACAATTTATTTCCAAATCATATGAGGTTGACTCATCGCAAGTCTTCCTCATTCCATACTTTAAAACATAAATATGAATGCACTCACCTTTGCCTCATTTAAGTCCTAACTATACATCATTTCCACTTTAGCTTACTAACTTTACATGTTCATTTGTTCATCACTTGCTTTCGATCAAATCTATACATTAATATAACCCATGAATATTGAAGCTCAATTGCATCTAGTCAATTAACTTTTACTTGAACAAAATGGAACACCTAACTTAACATTTCAAGCTGAATAGTATCGATACTCTACCCATAGTATCGATACTTTACCCATAGTATCGATACTTCTCTTCTATGGTACAGATACCTACTTTAGTATTGATACCATTTTGACATTCTGGAATTCATTTTCAATTACAATATCGATACCTTACTCTTGGTATCGATACCTTACTCTTGGTATCGATACCTCCAGATCAGTATCGATACTACTTCACTCAGTATCGATATTGTTCATTATATTCATACTATCCCCTTTCATTTTAATCTTATAGTATCAGTACTGTTCTTCTAGTACCGATACCTTTACCATGAATTAATCTATTTCACTTAGAAAATTTACCCAACTTCACTTAAATCTCTTACCCTTAACTCTATTCATGCTTTCAAACTCATTTACACTTATTCCCACTAACTTATATCCACTAGAACTCCTTTAACCTCTAAATTCTTCCATAGAACTCTTCAAACTAAAAATCTTATAAATTTTCCAAACATGTTTTAAATCATTTCTAACACTTCAAACACCTTAATTAGACCTTTTACAAGTCAAATATATCATTAAAAATCCAAATATTAATCAATCTCATAAAATCCCTTAAAAACCCATTTTACTAATTCACCCATAACTCATAAATTCCATGGTTTTTAGTTATCTTTAACCTTTCTTAAGCTTTTATATCACCCAAGGACTAAAAACCAACTCAAAAATGAAAGAACCCATCAACTTTAAAATCACTTACCTCAACCATGGTGGTTCTCGGTGGAGAAAGGAAGAAGAGAAGAGTTCCAGATTTTTCTTTCCCTTTCTCTATTCCTCACATGATAAATAACCCTTAAAATGAATTTTAAATTCATTTATTTTCAAAATACCATTTTGCCCTTCAATCCTTCAATCTTTAATAATAAGTCCTAGACCATATTTTCCAAAATTAGTCCTTAAACTTTTTAATTTATCAAAATATAACCATTAGCTTTTAAATCCTTACACTTTAGTCACTGACCCGATGTTTGGAGTATTACAATTCTCCCCCTTAAGAAAATTCGTCATCGAATTTTCACTATAAAAAGAGATAAGGAAATGTCTTCTTATATCCTTGTCACATTCCCCAAATCTCCTCTTCCACTTTATGATTAACCAAAACACTCTTACTAACGAAACCATCTAATTTCTTAGTTATTTAACTTCATATACTAAAATCTGCACTAGTTATTCTTTACAGGTCGGGTAAAAATAAACTTCTATTTCTTTCGGTGCTATAATGTGAAAAGGATCTAATCAATATCTCTTGAGTATCGAAACATGAAAGACATTGTGAATATTTCTACTCTGGCGACAACTCTCACTGATAAACTATTGGTCCAACTCTTTTTAAATTCTCATAAGGTCCAATAAATCTAGAGCTGAGATATACTTTGCATCCAAAACAGAGAATCTTCTTCCGAAACGAGACTTTGAGAAACACTTTATCACCTACTTGGAATTCAATTTCCTTTCTCTTCAAATATGTATAGGACTTTTGTCGATCATTATCTATCTTAAGATTATCTTTATTAATCTTCACTTGCCTTCAACTTCTTTGATCGAATCTGGTCGTACTAAGTCTCGATCTTTCAATTCTAACCAGCTTAATGGTGTCCAACATTTTCTTCTATAAAAAAACTTTATATGAAGCTATCTTGATAACTTCTTAACTTGTGGACATGTCACTCATTTAAAATAAACTCGACAAGAACTCTTTTTCATAGCATATAAATATTCATTAGACTTTAAGTCTCTAATTTCTCCTTTATCCTACTTATTCTATATTTGAAATGCACTAAAATTCATCTTTATTTTAAAGACGATCACGTATTCAACATTTCTCAAAATAGAAATTGTCTTTTAGCTTTGTCGTATCAGTTATCACATTGACCTTTCATGTTTGTAGTGATAAATACGTCCTTGTTCTTCAAAGAATTTAATCAATTTACTTTCTTTTCACTCATTAAATTTCACATATACTATTGACTTTTGATATCTGTATAAATATAATGTCATTCATCACATAGATAGGAGTTTTATCACAACAAATCTCTAAAAGTATTACCTACTCGAGATATGATTTCAGATGTTTTCTTACTTAATTATCTATTTACTTTGCAGCAAAACTAGAACTTTCCCTCTTGTACAAACACACATTCGTTTCCATATTCTAATTATACTAACCGTGGAACTTATGTCAATGTTCTATGCAACATCTTAACATTTTCTTGACACTTGTCAATCTAATTAAGTAATATGTCTATCTTCAATAACTTGGTCAGAGAAAATATAATCATTAACTATATTCTTATCATTCATTCGAATTTTATTCAACTATAACTGAAGCTTCCTTAGTATACATATCTTTATTCTCTTAAATGAGTCTACATGGCCAAGGAATACAACCTTAGACAAATCCACATCACACTTGGTTAACTTAGCATGAAATTTTTCTTCCCATCTTTTAAACTCAAACACCCACGCCTTAACATGACTTTTAAAATCTGAATAACCTGACTGAACCAACCATTTAACTGCAAATAGAAAATAATATCAAAATTAGATCGAGTTCCAAAATACTTGCTCAAGTAATTCCAAAACCTTGAAATAAACCTTAGATCCCATCAGATACAATTAAAATTGGCACTCCATGTATTTTAACTATCTCATTGATGTATAATTCTGCATATTTATCCATTGAGAAAGTAGTTTGAACAGGAATGAAATACGCGGTCTTTGTTAATTGCTCCACAATTATACAAATTGAATCCTTTTTGTTCGAGGTCAAAGGTAACCTAGTTACGAAATCCATCGAAACTCTTTCTCATTTATACTAAGAACTGAAAATTATTTACTCTCATTATACAGATTTCCAATTTACCTTATTTTCAGTTTACCAACATATTAAACTTTTAGACTATATTTCTTTATAACCCTTGTTATATTTACTCTTCTAAACCATTCACTTTAATTTCTTATCTCTTTATTTCCTTCCGGAGTTAAAATACTTTCTTATTTTTTTACTACCTTAATACTTCTTATACTCTTCCATTTTCCGTGATTTTCTGTTCTATCCTTAACATGTACTTATATATTCATCCTTAATTCTAACAAAATAAACTTGAACTATACTTTTGCCTTCCTAATACTATCTTCTTCTTCCAACACCAATCGATATAACATATTAATTTCTATAACTCTCTTAAAATCCTTAGAAAGTTCTATCCCTTTTCTTTGTTTTACTTTCAACTTTAGAATATGACCAACACTTCAAGTTTCCCTTTTTAATTCAAAAACTTCCTTGTAACATAGATCATCTCTTTTTCTTCGTACTTCAATATCCTTTCCATAATGATATGAAAAACATCATCATACTACTTATAATAACTATTAATTGCCAATTTATTGAATCTTCCTAACTTTGGTAATCTACACTCCTTTGTAAAGAATCGTATTATTCTTTATACTCAGAATTTCTCCACTTGATACATCAGAACTAACTTCAAATACGTATCTAACCCTTTAAGATACTTATTCTACTTAAACTTTTATAATTTTTGACAGATTTTTTAATCCAATTACAAAATTTAAACTTAGACCGAACTTGATAGTATAATTCTTGGCTTCATAGAAACTAAAAATTCCTAATTCCTTATTCATATTTCGAAATAAATTTATCTTACTTCAAATAAAAGCCACTTGTTTTATTTTATGTACTACTTGAGAATCATTTTCAAGTATCCTTTGCTACACCGCACTTATTTGTTCGACTTACTTTTCCCAACTATCATTTTCCAATTGATAAGATATATCTTGCATTTCCTTGTTTCTTACTAATTCAAATAACTATTGCCTCATTACTAATAACTTGTTTAGTGGTGAGGGGTCTTAGAGAGTTTCTTCATGAATCTTTTGAATGATCAAAGAATTACAAAAGATTTCAAATTCAAAATAACTTTTCAAACTTCCACTCAATCATAACTCGAACATTAATTATACTTTCTACCATATCACCAATATATTCTTTCTAAAAGTTTAAACCAGTCATTAAAAATTCTACTTCATATCATTCTTTGATCTTAATCAATCTATTAGAACTTAACAACCTTATAAAAATAACTTCATAATAATTACTTCTGAAATCCTAGTAGGGAACATGTTTACTCTCCTTATCACATTAATCCATCATACATGTGCTTGACCTCTTAGCAGTAAGACTACCTCTATTTTAGAGCAATGGAGACCATTCAACAAAAGTTTCTTATCATTTACCAAAAAATTCGCAGATACAGAACTTTCCTCAACTTCTCCCTTAAACTCAGGTTCTTATAAACATTTTAACTCTTTACTAACATTCCTTCTAATAACGGGGAAGTAGATGATTGGAAAAGCTTCATAATCGCGTTCAACATCTAGAAAATACTTCCTGAGGCATCTATTATTCATTTTGCGTAATTACTACTTCTCCCATTAACTCTCTATTTCCCGTTTCACTTCGAGAGATCTCTTAGTCTTACATCTCTTCATATCTAATCACTTAACTATACTAGCAATGACAACATACTTATTACACTATCAGATCAGAGATACTTGTTATTTCGTTGGCATGTATAAACAAAATATTTTTTACAGTCGACCGGTCGATCTATTTCAAAAACTTGACTCAACCTAAGCCCTGATACAAATAAATGTAACACCCCCAACCCGTATACGACACAGATACACGTTTGAGGTGCCACATTGACTTTTCAACTCTTTGACTATTTGAAAATCTGACTAAAATTTAACTTTTATTGGAAAATGAAACATATTTGCAAAACATATCAGAGGATCTACAATTTAAAACATTATTAGTACATGCTAACAACATTTCAAATAACAAAACACATACTATTTAAAATATCTTTGATCTGATAATCTTCTCAGTTATGCTATCTTGCCTTGATAACTCGACTTACTTATCGAATCTCTTTGGGCCTACGTGTGAAAACACTCACACTCTATGTCTATGACTTAGTGAGGCATTATGAGAAATATAAAACAGTAAAACATTTATATACATTTTACAAAAGTAAAATTAAGTACAAAAACACCACAAGTTTTATAACTTATAATATATCTTATTAAACATTGATAAATTTATATCCATGTTAATTTCTCTTATATATTTCATATCATTAACATATAGACTTTTTGACAATATACAAATTATAATCAGTTTACATTTCATATAAATTACATAAAACTTATACACTTTTCAATTACTATCAATTTGTTTAATTTAATCCATTTATTTAATTAGCCCAACGTATATCGCGAAGAACTAAAGGTATGCGAGTACATTGAGGTTGTGCACTAATGCATTTACCACTACTCACATAATTTGCACCAAAGTGCCACATATTTGTCCCAAAGGACCATATAGGTTTGTCCCGAAGGACCACATAGGTTTGTCCCGAAAGACCACATAGGTTTGTCCCGAAGGACCACATAGAACCCTCGATTCTTGGTATGCCAACTATACCCCTAATTCTCATAAAATATACTTTGAGCTTTAGCTTGTAATTATTTTTCATTTCATTGCTCAGATTGTGTTTTATTCACATAGAATACATTCACATAGGGATTTTCACGTAGAACAAATTTGACGTAGCATTATCCAAGTTTAACATTTATTCACATAGAACTTAGTCTCATAGTATTTCATTTCACATAACATATATTCACATATAGCACATATTCATATCTTGGCTTAATTCAACATCATTTATGTTCTATATAGAAACCATTCCTATAAACAATATAATTGAAATATTGCACACATACTAAAACAAATTTATCATATAAAATAGATTGAGTAATTCATACCCAAAATTTATTCAAAGAATCATTTAGCAAAACAATGTAAAATATATTTAACATAGAACAATTTGAAAACAATTTCTTTCCAAATCTTTTGAGGTCGACTCGTCGCAAGTCTTCCTGATTCCATACTTTAAAACATAAATATGAATGCACTCATCTTTGCCTCACTTAAGTCCTAAGCATACATCCTTTCCACTTTAGCTTACTAACTTTACACGTCTATTTGTTCAACACTTTATTTCAATCAAATCTACACAATAATATAACCCATGAATATCGAAGCTCAATTACATCTAGCCAATTAACTTTTACTTGAACAAAATGGAACACCTAACTTAACATTTCAGGCTTAATAGTATGTGTACTCTACCCATAGTACTGATACTTCTCTTCTATGGTACCGATACCTACTTTAGTACCGATACCATTTTGGCATTCTGAAATTCATTTTCAATTACAATATCGGTACCTTACTCTTGGTATCGATACCTCCACATCAGTATCGATACTACTTCAATCAGTATCAATATTGTTCATCTTATTCATACTCTTCCCTTTCATTTTAATCTTATAGTATCAATATTGTTCTTCCAGTACCAATACCCTTACCTATAATTCATCTATTTCACTTCGAAAATTTACCCAACTTCACTTAAATCTCTTACCCTTAACTCTATTTATGCTTTCAAACTCATTTACACTTATTCTCACTAACTTATATCCATTAGAACTCCTTTAAACTCTAAATTCTTCCAAATAACTCTTGAAACTAAAAATCATATAAATTTTCCAAACATGTTTTAAATCCATTATAACACTTCAAACACCTTAATTATACCTTTGACAAGTCAAATATATCATTAAAAATCCAAATACTAATCAATCTTATAAAATCCCTTAAAAACCTATTTTACTAATTCACCCATAGCTCATAAATTCCATGGTTTTTAGTTATCTTTAAGCTTTCTTAAGCTTTTATATCACCCAAGGACTAAAACCCAACTCAAAAACGAAAGAACCCATCAACTTTAAAATCAATTACCTTAGCCATGGTTCTCGGTGGAGAAAGGAAGAAGATAAGAGTTCCAGATTTTTCTTTCCCTTTCTCTATTCCTCACATGATAAATAACCCTTAAAATAAATTTTAAATTCATTTCTTGTAAAAAGACCACTTTACCCTTTAATAATTCATTATTTGATAGTAAGTCCTAGACCACATTTTCCAAAATTAGTCATTAAACTTTTTAATTTATAAAAAATATTACCACTAACTTTTAAATCCTTACACTTAGTCACTGACCCGATGTTTGAGGTATTACAATTATATTAATTTTTATTGATGTCATCATTTCATTGGCTTAAATATGAAATTGTAAAATTTTCTTTTGGTGGGTATCGAACCCAAGTTACATAAATTAAAGCCTTTTCATGCTACCACTGGGCCAAATCTGAGGCTTAGTTATCCTTTGTAAGATTTAATATTTATCCTATGTATTGTGTTTCTCACACATTTAACCCAACATCAAACACTCGTCGTTCTCCTCTACGTCGTGACTCTTTTTAGCTAACTGATCTAACTTCCAACCAAGTTCCTGCAGATGATCGGAGTCGTCGTGACTGGGAGGTCCGAATGTCGGTAGACAACCGACTCTTAAAGCTAAAGCTTGCATCAAAGCAGGCCATTTCATGTGTTGGTTCATTGAGAAATCGATAAAATGGACTCCTTTCTTGCCTTCAAAACCTTCAAGAATTGCTTTATTGGTCGTGAAATTAGCGAACTTTAGACAAGGGTTGGCCTCGCAAAAGTCCATGTGAAGAACATCCGATAAAGAGTTGTCGAGTGGGTTTTGAGGGTATAATCTATAAATCCTCTGAGCTAAAGCTTCAGTGAAATACGTCACCAGTTTTCTCATGGTTGTGGTTTGAGAAATCGAAAAAAGCCCAATTTGTCCCATCAGGGCTTCGGTGAGATTGAGGTTATTTTTGTTGTACAACTTCTGCACACGTCATTAAAGTATGGACGAGCTAGATTCTATTCTCTTACGAGTCGATGAGGACAACCGGATAAATTGAATCAGACGGAATTCTATACGAACCAGCAGCAACCGGAGAGGAAGGAGGGAAAATAACTAAGTTAAACTCGGTTGTGGATTTCAAGCATTTTTTCGATTTAATGTTGTTGTTAGTTGAAGAAGAAGATGAATAAATAGCCTTACCGGGAATTGGTTTGAGATCATAATCCTAGCAGGAAGCTTCCTGAAAGATTTGTTTCCCACTTCTTTGATGTTTCCCGTTGTCGTTCTCGAAAAAAAACTGAATATTCTATACATACCTGTTGATGAAATGTGTTGAAAATTACAATGAAGAAAGTGTTGATGAAATGTTTGAAATACACAACACATGGTGTAGACACCCGTTTTTGTCCGGGTCTTTTTTTAATAATATTATTATTATCGTTATATTATTATTATTACTATTATTATTATTATTAATTTACAAATATTACATTTTTGTTGCAGGCTATTAAGCCCATCAGTACATCAAGCCCAACAGCTGGAACCCGAACCAAGCCTGGATCGGGCCCAAAGCAATTTGGGTTTGAAACCCTAAACATATCATCATCCAGCCGCCGCCGCCAGCAGCAGATGAACAGCCGCGCCACCGTCACTGTTCCGGCCCGTCTCGCTCCACTCCGACTGCTCCCACCTGCACCAACAGTAACTCCATCAGTTCCAAATCAAACCAATCAAAGGAAATAGTAAACAAATCAAAACCCTAAATTAAAAAAATACCTAAATCCCGATAAATCGGGAAATTTGTCCCTACCAAGATCAGAGACCCTTACCCCTACGCTAGCATCATCATCATCTCACCAAACGAAGCAAAATCAACCATAAATCAAGCAAAGATATCAGAGGAAAGGGGGGGGTCATTCGGGGTGTGAAAAAAAAAAACGGAGAGAGGTGGGATTCATTCGGGTTTCCAGAAAAAAAAAGAAAAGAAAAAAGAAACAAAAACCAGAATCGAAAAAAAAGAGAGAGTGGAGAGATTTACCTAGGTTCGAAGCCGGGGAGCCCCAAAGTCACCGTGGAATCCGAGAGATCGTCAAAGTCTCGGTGTTTCGAAGGTAATCTATCCTAAATCTAAAGGTTTAGGTTTGGTTTTAGGCTAGGTGGGGTTGTTTTTCGGGTTGGGGTTGAGTGAGGGAGTCTTTTGGGACCTTTTTTTTTATCCGGCCACCCTGGGCTCCGCCGTGAGCCGCCGTGGCCACCACCGGTGTAGGGTGGTTGCTCCTTCCCTGATGAGGGAAGGGCGAGAGAGTTCTCTGCTCTCTCTCTCTCCCTATTTTGTAGGAGATGAACCAAATGAGAAATGGGGAAGGAAATAAGCCGGTTTTGGGCTTATATTTCCAAACCGAAACGACGACGTTTAGAGGGGTCAGGGCTTCCGTGTTTTCAAGTGTAAAGGGTAAATAGCACCTTAGGTCCCTCGCAGTTGTAATTTATTTATTTCAATCATATACTGAAAGTTTGCTTTATTATATTTTGAGCACTTATGTTTCTGTATTTCTATTTTAGTCCTATTACTATGTGTTATATTATTATTTGTTAATGTTGAACTCTGGCCACAATGTTTGTAATAGTTTCATTTTAGTCATAATTTCTTGTATTATGATATTTTGTGGGTGTTTGAGTTTAGCCATCATATTTGCAAATGTTCTATTTTGGTCACTGTCCGACATTTTGTTTAATTACTTTTTGATCCTCCGTATTTCTATGAAATTGTTTTAGTCCTCATTTGCATGGTTTGTGTAATTATTTGATTTTACGCCTTAGAGTTTAGATTTGTTTCATTTCAGTCCATATTTGGTTATTTATTTCAATTTCATTAGTTTTTAATTTAGGCTATGATATTTATAATAATTTTATTTTAGTCACTTATTACATGTGTTGTGTGATTTTGGCTGATACTCAAATTTGGCCCATGAATTTATGATTATTCCATTTTAGTCACTGTTTATTATTTGATTTAATTACTGTTCGGCCCTCTATGTTTCTGTTGATATTTTAATTTGGCCTTAATATTTTATGCATGTTACATTTTGGTCACTCTTACAGTTTATGTATTTTGTATTTTGTATACCATGTTCATATAGTTTGTATTTTGGTCACTAGATCTTCTGTTGCTAATATTTTTATAAATTTGTACATTGTATTCTGCAGTTATATATATTTTATTTTAGTCCTATTATTAAATGTAATGTTATTATAGTCATATTTTACTTTGGCCACAATGTTTGTATTAGTTTCATTTTAGTCACTGATTTTGTATGTTATATATTGGCTGATGTTCGATTTTGACTCTAAGATTTGTAAATCTTTTTATTTTAGTCACTAGTTTGCATTCGGTTTAATTACTATTTTAGTTCCTACATTTCTGTTTTTGTCATTTTAGTATTTTAATTTTCTATTTTACTGTTTTTGCCCTTTAAGTTGTTATTACCATGTTAATCATTGTAATTATTAAATACTTGCTTTATGACTATTTTATTTTGGGTTGTAATATTCATTTGTATTTATTTCAATATGTATGTACATATTTCGTGTTATGTAGTCATTTGTATCAAATGTAAATAAATATGCCTAACTCTATTTGTTGTAAATATTTTATTGTGCATTTTTTAATCATATTTATTTCCATTTCCTTAAGTATTAATGTTATCCGAATATTTCAAGAATGTATTTGTAGAATGGGTGTGGAGAGTATCACTTGACCGAAGTGGTACAATCCGATACAACGTTCAAACGAAATAAGACTTGAAATAAATTTATTTTACTGATTAAATCTCTTATGATTCAATGTGTTTTTATATGGCAATTTAATTTATGTAGAGGTCGATAGTTAATTTATATTCGATTCAATTTTTCTTAATCAATGTTGATGGAATATTCTTTTACTGATAAGAAATAGTCGAGTTAGCTTTCTCGATGTAGGATTACTAATTTCGAGATTTCTTTTCGGGTTAAAGAATTTTCTATAATTAATTAGTTCAAAGTGAATTAATCCATGTTCAATAAACGGATCACATTTTAACTTTATATTCGACTCATAAATTCCACCATTTACAACAAGGTGTAAGCGACACAGTACCAGTTTTTGGGCGTTGTGGGGTGTTATTCCTTCCCCATACGTAACCGACTCCCGAATCCATTTAATCGAATCTTTGGTGATGCAGACTAAATTTTGTCTTAAAAAAATGATTTTTCTTAAAATTGTTAAAAGACGTTTTTAGGTATTTGACCTACCTAACCCAAAGGTCGATGGTGACTCCATTTTCAATTTAATTCGAATCAATCCAAAATCACCAATTTTTTTATTAAAGTCATAATCATTTTTTTAAAAATAATATTTAATTGTTTCACCTAAAAATGGTTATGACAGCTTGGCGACTCTGCTGGGGACCTTTTTTTAGAGAGTCAAGCTGTAGGTCGCTTACACATTGTGGTCTCAAGTGGAAATTATAAGTTTGAGTGAATAGTTAACTTATGATCCGTTTATTGAAATTTTTAATTGCTTCGTTTTCTGTCATACTAACAGTTTATTTGTAGCTTTCAGCTTTGTCAAGATTTTATCATTTTTTTCTTGTTTTGTTTTCCTTTTGAGTCGAAGGTAGGTATGTTCCTCCTCACACACATCACATACATTTGCATATCATAAGCTCTCGACATGAGCTTCGATCCAAATTAGTTGGGGTGAATGCTTTACTCTCGTAAGAATTTATTCTTCGTATGAGTTTTAGCAAATAACCCAAGGGATACATACCTTATACCTTCGTAGGGATTTATTCCTCGTATGGGTATAAGGCAGTGAATCCCCTCGAATTGAACTCGTTCCGTTCAAAACCCGTAATGGGTGATGATCGAGGGTCTGGCAGCCAAAGGGGGCACCGACATCAAGGACAATTCGAGTCTTTTTTTTCGTTAGAGCCGAAACCAAGCATATAGTGAACCGTCGAACGATCACTCTAGGTATAGTCATACCGAACCTTTGTCCGTCAGTAGGTACCCAAAATAGGTGTACACGAAGGAGGAACGACTCTAAACCTTAACCTTTTAAATTTGTAGAATATTTTTTTTTCCGAATAAAGCATGCGAACTAGATACCATGCGGTTAGGACCAATTTCTTGAAAAAAGATCATTTTGGGTAGATAGCATGTCCGGGTAGGATTGTTATTTAATTGAAAGCATGTTTGGGTAGATATGACGGGGTAGGTGTTATATCCATCTCTGAATTACATTTTTATTTGTATCAATTATTTACATGTACCAACTTATTTTTCTCTTTTGATTGTGTATACTAACTTATTTCTTCTCTTTTGTTTGTGTCATTTTGTCATTTGCATTGCATTGCATTGCATCATCATAATGCAAAAGTGTTGATCCGTAAGGGGATATTCGAGAGAAAATTTTCACAAGAAGAGATAAAAGTTTTCAATCAAGCGATCGCATACACAGACATGCATCGAGGGCTAAAAAGAAGTCCAGAGTACAAGAATGAGATTTTCTCGAAGATCGTGCATCATTCGAGACTGATATGATAATCCACTGATCTAAGGAGTAATCCAGCAGTAGATTCTCATCCACAATTATTCCATCGTTAACCATTAGGGAGTGAAGCACAAACTTCAGTATAGCCGAGGTATTAATGGAGTTAGTTTACAGAGCATTGAGGGGCATCGGTTCCAAGTACAAAAATCCGAGACGAAGCAGTGAGCTCGAAGATCGTGCATCATTTGGTACTGAGATGATGATCCACTGATTCAAGGAGTAATCTAGCAGTGAAGTCTTATCTACAATCATTTCATCGCTAGTTATAAAAGAGCGACACACCGACCTCACTACCACCGAGGCATTAACGGAGTCAGATTACAGAACGCTTGAGGGGCATCGTTTTCAAGGATGAAGATCCGAGACGAAGCAACGATCTACTTCAGACTCAACCATATAAGCGAAGGCATGTCTGTAAAGTGGACTGTCTTGTAATGTGAAGGCTTTTATTTCTGGTGAAAATTATTCTAAGATATTCATCGTTGGGATCAACATTTTTGCATCTGCATTTGCATCTTTGCATCTTGCATATGCATTTCATTTTTAAGCATTCATAAAAGCATGGAACCAATTTATGGAGGATTCGATGAAGTGGTCCTAACTACATTGATAATTAAAAGAAGAAGATTAAATAAGTACAGTGGAAACATATTCAGCTGGTTGTTGGACTGAGCCTTCCAAAATGATATGAGAAAAAAAGTCTCGTTCCTTGAGGTCCATGATGTTGATACCACCTAAGAAGCTCCAGACATTCCGCTAAGAACTGCAAGGCACTGAAGCGTAAGATTCAGAACCTGATTTACTCAGGGGCATGGGCAATCGAAGAATGATGGGGCATTGCATCTACCATTTGCATTGAGAGATTATGTTGTTTGAACTCGTTTTGTTATATCTTCAATATTTGCTTAAATATTTTTAATCTTTGATGACTGAAATGATGCTACCTTCTAAGGTTAAATAATTGAACAAATTTTAATCTTTAGTTCTTTGAATATCAAATGAGTTAGGAATCCTTTTAATTCTTCAAGAATTATAGATTTTTGACATATGGCAAGATTAGACCCTTTCTTATTCTGTCTAAACCCAAAATAAAATCTCTCGATTTTTTTACCCGAAATAATTCCTGGTCACTACCAAATAACCAATTTTTGACATTCTATCTCTTTGAGACCTTGAAATATTCTTTCCACCTTGAAACACTGTATTTATTTTTTGAGACACAAAAGTCATACCCATACCTTTCTTTGAACCAATAAAGTCATCATCGTCTTCTTAGACGTAAAACCAACATTTTCTACCAATAAAACCTACAGACATTGAGTACAAGATGTTCACTTGAACATAAACCTTCCTACAAAGAAGACACAGTGTGGGGCATCTCGCATCAATTTTCTGAAGACGAGCATGAGCAATTGAGACACGTTGAGAGCAAGAAGCGAAGAGAAAAATGGAATTCATTCAAAATAATTCTATCATGCATTAATTACATTGTTTTCATTTAAATAAAAATTAATCTTGAAAATTTATTCCCTGGGGATACCTGTTCTGCAAGGAATTCTGTGTATGAGATGATGAACGGCTTTCTTTCTTTATCCCTTCACAAAAGGAGAAAATGTATCCCTTGTGTCCCCATTTGAGCCTGAATGATATTTCTTTTGATTCAACCCTAACCAAGGATCACCCTCCACACTGGGGGGCAATGTGAAGGAAATCTAAGTGAAGAAAATTGATCCAAATGAGATACCGAAAGGTGAACCAGACGCAGAGTGCAAAGATCAAACCAAAGAAAAAAAAACAAAGAGCAAAGAGAAAAATCAAAGCAAAAATCAAAGAAAAAGCAAGAACAAAAAGAGGACAAAGAACACAGACAAAGAGTCTCCTGACTCAAATGACGCATTGAGCTTCAAACCGTGAGATTAATCAAACACAATCACTCTAGAATCACTTGACTCGAAGATCATAAAACATCAAGAGAAAGACATGCGAGTAGATTCAAATTGAGCAAAACAAGATCGAAGGCATCAGAGTTAATTGATCCTTGGTTCAAATACCCTTAAAACACATGTTTGGGCCTTTTATCCCTTTCTTTCATAACCCTGAACCATGACCTACATTACATGCCTTACAAGTCCCTTCTAATCATACATGGATTTCTAAGCGGAAGAGACTATCCTCATATTTCATCCCGCCTATCAGGATTAATATTTTACTTTTAAAGATTTTCTAAAATCTTTAATGCATGATAGAGAAAATAACAAAGGGGGTTAAAGACGTAAAATTCTGAGTAACGTCTTGAAACCAAAGGAGGATTCGAGTTGAAAACCTGAAAGGGCGGCTCGAATATGAAGATTATTACATAGGAGACGATTGCTCAAATCCCTTGATGAGGCATCACACAACATGAATGAGAACATGAGAGTTGGGAGTCAGAGAACACTTCCAATAACTGAGTACAGAAGCTACTCCATCAGATCAGAGAACAAATAAATGAGAACACTATACTTTTGACCAAAAATAACCACTTGAGACTTTTGATCCTTCCTTACTTAACCATTTCTCAAAGATAGCATTGATCTTGACACTTGTCAAATAGCTATAATTTATTGAAGGATTAAAATTGTAATTAATTCTTTAATATCCAATGAACTCTTGTTCTATGATTTGTCAATTGTGAAACCTTAAAAGCGGCAATATTTTCAAATCTTTTGATTAAACATTTTTCAAAACTATTGATATTTTCAGACTTTTGAAAATAAAAGAAGAAGAAAAACATTTTCAAACAAGATAATCTCTCTGGAAGCGTATCTTGGAATTCAAAAAATATCTATCTGAAGCTCAAGATCGAAGCTGGGGCAAGAGAAGCTAAATTTTAGGGCAAAATTTGATGGAATAAACAAATGGTCTCAGGTCAAGGTTTGTAAGAGTACCCATTGGTGGAAATACGGACAAGTTGAATCAATGATAGAGTGAAGACTGCTCTCGCGATCATTCTCCTTCTAGATCGAGAAAAGTATACACATACATACATACATACATACATACACATACATACATGATACATAACATTTGTATCAAACATTTATCATCATGTGTATTAAAGACATTTTTCTCCTCACTTGAGGACAAATTGAAAAAAAAAATCAAATAAATTTCATATTGACATCTATCATAACATCCAAGATAGTTAGTCAAAAATGCATCTTTCTGATCTTTTCAGGAAATAAGAGCTCGGAAATAACCAGGTGTTTTCAACTTGAAAGAACAATGCAATCCACATATTTGGCTTCCTGAAGTCAACAATCAGATCTTCTGAAGACGTTTCCTCAACATGCAGGAATCAATAGACAAACTTTGAGCTATTGAGATTATTTTCTTTAAAAAAAATATAATAAATAAAGTGTCGTCTCACTGGAGATAGTTTTCTTAAAAACAAATTTTATTTTGTCTCGCTTGAGACAACTTTCTCTTTAAAACAAATTGTGTCTCGCTTGAGATATTTTTCCACAAATTTTGAGGATTTTAAAACAAATTGCGTCTCGCTTGAGACATTTTCCTTGAGATACAAATTTTGAATTTGATTCACTAAAACAAAATTATCTCACCTTAGATTGTTGTTTCTTTCAAAACAAATTTTGTCTCGCTTGAGACCTTTTCCCTTTGAGATCCAAATTTAGAATTTGTTTCACATTAAACAAAGTTGATCTCACTTGAGATCGTTTTCTCAAAAACAAACTTTGTCTCGCTTGAGACAATTTCTCTAAAAACAAATTTTGTCTCATTTGAGACTATATCTTAAAGCAAATTTTGTCTCGCTTGAGACATCATTTTCTCTCATAATACAAATTTCAAGGTTGTTGTACTTAAAGCAAAATTAATATCATTTGAGATTTTCAAAGCTGATTTTGTCTCGCACGAGACAGTTTCCCCTTTAAACAAATCCTGAAATTGTTTCATTTGAAACAAAATAAACACTTTTAAAAACACCTTTGAGATTATTTCCATATAAACAAAATCGACAATCTTTGAATCTTTTAAAACAAAGTTTTGTCTCTCTTGAGACAATTTTGTGAAAAAATCTTTGAGATTGTTTCTTTTGAAAAAATCTTTGAGAATTTCTTTTGAAACAAGAATCTTTGAGTCTATTTCTTTGGAAACAAAATTTTGTCTCTCTTAAAGACAATTTCTTTTGAAAAAAAAATCTTTGAGTTTGTTCCTCTTGAAAAAATCTTTGAGTTTGTTCCTTTTGAATAAAAATCTTGGAGTTTGTTCCTTTTGAATAAAAATCTTTGAGTTGTTTCGTTTGAAAATCTTTGAGTCTTTTATTTTGAAACAAGTTTGTCTCTCTTGAGACAATTTTGTGAAAAAAAATCTTTGAGTTTGTTTCTTTGGAAACAAATTTTGTCTCTCTTAAGATAATTTCTTTTGAAACAAAAATCTTTGAGTTTGTTTCTTTGGAAACAAAATTTTTTCTCTCTTAAAATAATTTCTTTTGAAAAAAAATCTTTAAATCTGTTTCTCTTAAAATGAATTTTGTATCTCTTGAGACAGTTTCTCTTGAAGCAAATCTTTGAATATGTTCATTTTGAAAATCTTTGAGTTTGTTTCTCTTAACAAAATCATCTTTGAGTCTATTTCTTTAAAAACAAATGTTGTCTCTCTTGAGACAGTTTCTAATGAAAAACTAACTTTTGAGATTGTTTCATTTGAAACAAATTTGGTCTCACTTAAGATGTGATCCATCTTTGAGTCTGTTTCTTTTGAAACAAAATTTTATCTCTTAAAGACAATTTCTTTTGAAAAAATCTTTGAGTTTGTTTCCTTTGAAACAAAATTTTGTCTCTCGAGACAACTTCTTTTGAAAAAAAAAAACAGCTTTGAGATCGTTTCTATTAAAACAAATTCTATCTCACATGAGACAGTTTCCTTTCAATGTCCTATTTAAGTCGTTTCCTTTGAAACGAATTTTGTCTCTTAAAACATTTTCTCTTAAAACAAGATCATCTTTGAGTTTGTTTCTCTGGAAACAAGGTTTTATCCCTTAAAACAGTTTCTTTTGAAGAAAAATCTGAGTCTGTTTCTTTGGAAACAAAATTTTGTCTCACTAAGATACAATTTTCTGAAAAACAAAGTTTTGTCTCTTATGACAATGTTTTAAAAAAAAAATCATTGAATCTCTTCCTTTGGAAACGAAATTTTGTTTCTCTCGAGACAATTTCTTTTGAGAAAAATCTTTGAGTTTATTTCTTTGGAAACAAAATTTATCATCTTTGAATCTGTTTCCCTTGAAACAAACAAACATCTTTGAGATCGTTTCCCTTGAAATGAATTTTGTCTCATTTGAGACGGTTTCCCATGAAACACCAATCTTTGAGAATGTTTCCCTTACAAACAAATTTTGTCTCTCTTGAGATAATTCCCTTTAAACGCTATATTTGAGTCGTTTCCTTTGAAACGAATTTTGTCTCTTTCGAGACAGTTGCTTTTGAAACACATTATCTTTGAGCTTGTTTTTCTTGAAACAAATCTTTGAGTCTGTTTCTTTTGAAACAAATCTTTGAATCAATTTCTCCTGAAACCATGATCCCTAAAGATGGCCAGTCGTCCTCATCACGTAGGAACCGTGTCATCCCCTGACCAGATCTCCTCATCATGTAGGAGCCATGTCAACCATAGATAACCAGCCGTCCTCATCACGTAGAAACCGTGTTATCACCTTTAGATGGCCAGAACTCTTCATCACGTATGAGCAGTGTCATCCCCTGACCAGATCTCTTCATCACGTATGAGCGGTAATCACCCTTAGATAACCAGCCGTCCTCATCACGTAGGAACCGAGTTATCACCACTCTTAAAGATGGCCAGCCGTCCCCATCACGTAGGAACCGTGTCATCACCTGACCAGAACTCTTCATCACGTAAGAGCCATGTCAACCTGATAACCAGTCATCCTCATCACGTAGGAACCGTGTTATCATCCCTAAAGATGGCCAAGAACTCTTCATCACGTATGAGCAGTGTCATCCCCTGACCAGATCTCCTCATCACGTAGGAGCCGGGTCACCCTTAGACGACCAGACCTCTTCATTGCGTATGAGCAGTGTCGTCCCCACCAACAAACTATCTATTTTTTAAACCAAAAAGAGGAGAACCAGACAAAAACGTGTTTTCTTGTCGTCTTTGCCCTATTCTTGTTAACAAAAGAATGTGCAAAGAGGGGCAGCTGTAGACACCCGTTTTTGTCTGGGTCTTTTTTTAATATTATTATTATTATCGTTATATTATTATTATTACTATTATTATTATTAATTTACAAATATTACATTTTTGTTGCAGGCTATTAAGCCCATCAGTACATCAAGCCCAACAGCTGGAACCCGAACCAAGCCTGGATCGGGCCCAAAGCAATTTGGGTTTGAAACCCTAAACATATCATCATCCAGCCGCCGCCGCCAGCAGCAGATGAACAGCCGCGCCACCGTCACTGTTCCGGCCCGTCTCGCTCCACTCCGACTGCTCCCACCTGCACCAACAGTAACTCCATCAGTTCCAAATCAAACCAATCAAAGGAAATAGTAAACAAATCAAAACCCTAAATTAAAAAATACCTAAATCCCGATAAATCGGGAAATTTGTCCCTACCAAGACAGAGACCCTTACCCCTACGCTAGCATCATCATCATCTCACCAAACGAAGCAAATCAACCATAAATCAAGCAAAGATATCAGAGGAAAGGGGGGGGGGTCATTCGGGGTGTGAAAAAAAAATGGAGAGAGGTGGGATTCATTCGGGTTTCCAGAAAAAAAAAAAAGAAACAAAAACCAGAACCGAAAAAAAAGAGAGAGTGGAGAGATTTACCTAGGTTCGAAGCCGGGGAGCCCCAAAGTCACCGTGGAATCCGAGAGGTCGTCAAAGTCTCGGTGTTTCGAAGGTAATCTATCCTAAATCTAAAGGTTTAGGTTTGGTTTAGGCTAGGTGGGGTTGTTTTTTCGGGTTGGGGTTGAGTGAGGGAGTCTTTTGGGACCTTTTTTTTATCCGGCCACCCTGGGCTCCGCCGTGAGCCGCCGTGGCCACCACCGGTGTAGGCGGTTGCTCCTTCCTTGATGAGGGAAGGGCGAGAGAGTTCTGCTCTCTCTCTCTCCCTATTTGTAGGAGATGAACCAAATGAGAAATGGGGAAGGAAATAAGCCGGTTTTGGGCTTATATTTCCAAACCGAAATGACGACGTTTAGAGGGGTCAGGGCTTCCGTGTTTTCAAGTGTAAAGGGTAAATAGCACCTTAGGTCCCTCGCAGTTGTAATTTATTTATTTCAATCATATACTGAAGTTTGCTTTATTATATTTTGAGCACTTATGTTTCTGTATTTCTATTTTAGTCCTATTACTATGTGTTATATTATATTTGTTAATGTTGAACTCTGGCCACAATGTTTGTAATAGTTTCATTTAGTCATAATTTCTTGTATTATGATATTTTGTGGGTGTTTGAGTTTAGCCATCATATTTGCAAATGTTCTATTTTGGTCACTGTCCGACATTTGTTTAATTACTTTTGATCCTCCGTATTTCTATGAAATTGTTTTAGTCCTCATTTGCATGGTTTGTAATTATTTGATTTTACGCCTTAGAGTTTAGATTTGTTTCATTTCAGTCCATATTTGGTTATTTATTTCAATTCATTAGTTTTAATTTAGCCTATGATATTTATAATAATTTATTTTAGACACTTATTACATGTTGTGTGATTTTGGCTGATACTCAAATTTGGCCCATGAATTTATGATTATTCCATTTTAGTCACAGTTATTATTTGATTTAATTACTGTTCGGCCCTCTATATTTCTGTTGATATTTTAATTTGGCCTTATATTTATGCATGTTACATTTTGGTCACTCTTACAGTTTATGTATTTGTATTTGTATACCATGTTCATATAGTTTGTATTTTGGTCACTAGATCTTCTGTTGCTAATATTTTTATAAATTTGTACATTGTATTCTGCAGTTATATATTTATTTTAGTCCTATTATTAAATGTAATGTTATTATAGTCATATTTTACTTTGGCCACAATGTTTGTATTAGTTTCATTTAGTCACTGATTTTGTATGTTATATATTGGCTGATGTTCGATTTGACTCTAAGATTTGTAAATCTTTTATTTTAGTCACTAGTTTGCATTCGGTTAATTACTATTTTAGTTCCTATATTTCTGTTTTTGTCATTTTAGTATTTTAATTTTCTATTTTCTGTTTTGCCCTTTAAGTTGTTATTACCATGTTAATCATTGTAATTATTAAATACTTGCTTTATGACTATTTATTTGGGTTGTAATATTCATTTGTATTTATTTCAATATGTATGTACATATTTCGTGTTATGTAGTCATTTGTATCAAATGTAAATAAATATGCCAACTCTATTTGTTGTAATATTTTATTGTGCATTTTTTAATCATATTTATTTCCATTTCCTTAAGTATTAATGTTATCCGAATATTTCAAGAATGTATTTGTAGAATGGGTGTGGAGAGTATCACTTGACCGAAGTGGTACAATCCGATACAACGTTCAAACGAAATAAGACTTGAAATAAATTTATTTTACTGATTAAATCTCTTATGATTCAATGTGTTTTTATATGGCAATTTAATTTATGTAGAGGTCGATAGTTAATTTATATTCGATTCAATTTTTCTTAATCAATGTTGATGGAATATTCTTTTACTGATAAGAAATAGTCGAGTTAGCTTTCTCGATGTAGGATTACTAATTTCGAGATTTCTTTTCGGGTTAAAGAATTTTCTATAATTAATTAGTTCAAAGTGAATTAATCCATGTTCAATAAACGGATCACATTTTAACTTTATATTCGACTCATAAATTCCACCATTTACAACAAGGTGTAAGCGACACAGTACCAGTTTTTGGGCGTTGTGGGGTGTTATTCCTTCCCCACACGTAACCGACTCCCGAATCCATTTAATCGAATCTTTGGTGATGCAGACTAAATTTTGTCTTAAAAAATGATTTTTCTTAAAATTGTTAAAAGACGTTTTTAGGTATTTGACCTACCTAACCCAAAGGTCGATGGCGACTCCATTTTCAATTTAATTCGAATCAATCCAAAATCACCAATTTTTTTATTAAAGTCATAATCATTTTTTTTAAAATAATATTTAATTGTTTCACCTAAAAATGGTTATGACACACAACACATGGGATAAATATTAAATCTTGCAAGGGATAATCAAGTTCCAAATTTAGCCTGGTGGTAGTGTGAAACGATTTTAATTTTTGTAACATGGGTTTATTTTTAATACCCATCAAAAGCAAATTTTACAATTTCATATTTAAGCCAATGAAAAGATGAACCATATCATCATTGTATTGGTTGACAATTATTAAAAAAATTAAAAAAATTACTTTAAAAATTTTAATTTTTGCTGACGTGGCATTTATCATGCCATTACCTTTGTATATGTGGCACTGCTACGTCAGCATGCGATGTTATGTAAGCTTGCCATGTCATCTCCATGCGTTGACCGTTAGTTGACTTACGATTTTTCATCCAACGAGGGTGTTTTTTGACCCAAAATGAAACGTTAAGGGATCAAATGTTCCAAAAAAAATAATAAGGGTAAATTTGATAATATTATCAAACGTTAGGGGTATTTTGTTGCATTATGCCTAAATAAAAAGTCCAACCAATACATTAATCACAACAAAAACAAGTTAGGAAAAAATTAAAATTAAAAAACTTGATTTAAGTAAAGAATAAAATTTAAGAAAACCACACAAATTAGGATGAACAAAACTTAAAGATAATAAGATTAAAAAAAAGGAACGAAAATAAAAGGAACATACCGCAGTAATTTAAAATGAAAAAAATAAATTAATAGAAATGACAAGGTTGAGGCAAAATTTTAAAAGAAAGTTTTATTGAATGTATTTAAAATGAAGAAACGTAATTAAGGTAAAAAAATTGAATCAAAGTCTTAAAAACTTTATGCTTTCAAGATTGATCATTGGTTTTCATCGTGAAACCACAAGAATGGCTAGATGTTAGAAGATATATTTGATATCCCTTTCTTTTTTCATCGGGTTTCTCTCATTTGATAAGGAAAAAGGTCGAAATCAATAGAAATAATAAGAACAAAAGTAATAAAAATAAAAATAAGCAAAGAAAAAGGAATCACCTTTAGGCAAAAAAGAATTTCTTATATTGTCGGTATCTTTCAAATTACATTTCCTAGAATGGCTCACTCTTTACTATTTTTTTTCCTTTTTTTTTATTTTTTTCCATCTTTTTTCTGTATGTTCTAAAGAGATGGAGAATGTCTCTATTTAAATTGAGCCTCTAAACATCTAATGATCCAGATTATTTACATTGACGGCTAAGATGTTCTAAATAATACAAGACCTTCTTATCTAAAGAAATAAAATCTAATATTATCTAATCACATCAATTAGAATATTATATTTCATTGATAGTAGATAACATTGAATATAGAAAGATTCTTCTGAGATTTTATCTAATATGATCACACTTTAATTTCCACCACGGTCAGTGTGAACAAGCTCTCTTGCATTCAGACAAATTTGCAGCCAGTACAAAAATTGGGTCTTACAGATCATAATAGATGTGGGAGCGGGTGGATCCTGGATCTATTAATATGGTAACTAGAATGGAAAATATTATAAATGTACTCGAGACCACGTCTGTAGCATCACACTCCTCTTGGGCTCTCATAATATACTACCTAGAAGCCACTATCGGTTCAACACCAGCTATTGGTCTAGCTGTCTTTCTGTTATACTGTTCGGATGTAGCGTCACCACCTCTCAAGGACCCCCGGTCTCTTTGAACATATAATGTAGATATTTGAGATGATGTAAGAGTTGTACTCTAAGCCTTTGGGCAATATCTAACGAAGTGGTCCAAGGAGTCGTAACTAAAATAATCCCTCAACCCACACTGGCACATCCTAGGGTATCTTCTTATAGTGTGCACAGTTTGAGTGAGTGAAGATCCTCACTGAACCACTAGAAATCAGTACCAAAAAATTGATGATAAGGGCATCCTACGAGACTTAGATCTACCCTCTCAGTCCAAACTCTTCGATAACCTCCTAGATTAGCCTACTAAGGACCTCTAGGATCCCTGAGAGTCTTTGGCCCTTTTGGCCGATGTCTAAGTAGTCCTCACTATCTCTCAAGCTCTCTAGGTTTACCTACTAATCCACTCGCCTGTCTAGCCCTTAGGTTCTAGACTTTCTCAATCACGTTCGCCTAGCGGGTCAACTTGGGAAAGACCTTAGGAAAGTCGACTACTAGATGTTAGATAATATCGAGGTTCAAGCCTTTTCTAAACCTTCTACAGTGGTGATCCTCCATCGATACCAACTCTGATGTATATCTACTCAAAAAAAACTCATATTGGTACTTGTACACTGTTTAGTCACCATGAACCAAGTGTAGAAACTGGTCCCTCAGGTCATCGATGTGGGCTTCTATGATATATTTTGGCAGAACTCGGATATGAAATACTCCCATGATAGTCTCTTTGGCTCCAGTGCTAGCTCTACTGTCTTCCACTAATCAAGTTTATCCTTAGTTGTAAGGTAAACCTGATGGAGCGTACGAAAGGTCTCTCTAAGCCACTGGTCGGCTATTATGGGTTCATCGTTCCCAAAATCGAAGAAGTTTGTTATCTTATACCAATTGAGATACTACTAGAGACTCTTGATGTGCTACAATGGGTGGAGCTGATTGTATTGGTGGGGTAAGTGAAACAGTTGATGCCCTATGAATGACACAAACTATGTTTCAAAGTACTAAACTCAAGTCCCTAAAGAAGGCCGCTTCTTCGACCCCTACATTTATTAGAACCTTATACTATGAATTTTGGACAAAATCATCGTTGGTGTCACTAACTACAGGCGCGACTCTCATCCCTACCGTCTTAACTAGGTATGAAATTATTGGGCATAAGTCTTTTTCTGAAATTTAAGAAGAGAGTTATTATTATCATTCTAAATATTTAGATACTTTTAACAGTTTAGTGGCATGTATACACATAGACTCTTACCGATTCTAACCCGCGGGTCCTAGGAAAGATTAAACATGATGCTCTGATACAACTAAATATAACACCCTAATCTGATCTAACCCAAGAATGAAAGACTAGAGCATTAGACAGAGCTACTGAAGTTGCTAACCTAAAATTTTTCTTGTAAAATGATATTTAAATCACCTTTCAAAATGTCATCAAATAAAATCATCGTGGAAACATAAATATTTAAGTTTAAAAATATGGGGAGATCTAAATACATCAAAAAAATAATACATGTAACTCCCAAAATCAGGGCTAATAACTAAAATAAGTTATGAAACTTTAAAGTCTGATTTCAAAAAATTAAAAAGTACATGGACTTAATTGGGAATATTTTGTGAATGATTGTGCAGTAAATATTGAATGAAGTCAAGGTAAATTGATCTTTTCAAAGGAAAGATTTTTATCTTCCCTTTATAAAGGATATTAACACGTAGAAATGAGATTAAAGGAAAAGAAAAGTCTAGAGACTTGGTTATCTTCTTCCTCCCGTGCCTTCAGTGATAAGGTGAGTTGATATCAACTTGAGTAATTCTTTCATTTTAAAGTTGGTTTTGATTCTTAGAGTGATAAGAAAGCTTAAGCGAAGCTTAAAGTGGCTTAAAACTCAAAGATTTACAAGTTATGAGAGATTAAGTAAAATGAGTTTTTGAGTGAATTATTGAAATTGAAGGAATAAATGGATTTTAAAGTTGAAGTTGACTTGTCAAGGGTCTAATTAAGAATTTAGAAGTAATAGAAGTGAATTAAGAACATGTTGGAAATTTGGTAAGATATTTATTTTCAAGAATTATAAGGAGATATTGAAAATGATGGTGTGTTATATGGATATAAGATGGTATGAGTAATTATAGATGAAGTTAATGGTATGAAAATAGTTCAAAAATGAGAGTTTTAAGTAAACTTTGGTAAATTTTTGGGTTAGTAAAGCATATTATGGGCTAGTATTATCGGTATCGGTTGAGTAAGTACCGATACTACAAGGTAAAATATGTGACAATTATGCATAGGGTACCGATACTCCATGAACAATATCGATACCATAAGGAAAAAGTAGGATAAATATTCATGGGATATCGATACTGAAGTAATAGTATCGATCCCATGGGTATCGATACAAATGAGGAGGTATCAATACCATTTCTTGCAATAAAATTACAGAATTCAGAATGGGTATCAATATCGTGGTATGGTATCGATACTATTAGTATAGAGGTATCAGTACTGTGCTTGTAGTACCGATACTACTTAAGGTGGAAATTAGAAATTAATGCTTTATTTAGTTTACATTGGAAAGAATCTTTCCGATTATTTTGAATTCCGATATTCATTGAATTGTATATTCGTGTAGATATAGATCGAAAAAAAAAGTCCAAGATGGTTTGAAGTTATATGAGTGTGCAAGAGTTGTATGTATATAAATGGCTAGTGAGGCACAGGTGAGTGCATACTATTAGGTATATGAAGTTTTATGGAAATAAGACTTGCGATGAGTCTATTTCCATTTTAAAGTGTATGAATTCATGAATACAAGCATGTGTTTGTTATGATTTGTATGTGTGTATGAGTATATGTGTTGACATGTTATTGTATGGGCTGCATGATCAACGTGCTACATGAAATATGTGAATATAAGAGATCAAAATATAAACCATATGATAATGAATTATGAGACTCTATGAGAATAGTATATAAATTAGGGGACATGAACATAAATGACGATACAAACCTAAAGATAAGTGATATAGGGAAGATTTATATACTTAAAGGAAACTATGATATATGAGTTATAGAGTGAAGAACTATGAAGCCCTATGAGAAGGTTATACGAGTCATGTGAAACTGAACTAAATAAATAGATTAAATTAATATATAAATAATGTGATATAAGTGATATATGTTATATGTTATCGTAGAGGTTATATGATCTGTATGAATTCAGGTTAGTGTAATAAACCATGTTAACTAGTATAAATGATCTATGTAAGTAAAGGAAAAAAGTGAGATAAGATAAGTAGCATTTACATATAGATATATGAGATTATATGAACATGTATGATAAACTTTATGAGGAAGACTTAGGTGTTATATGATTTATGCATGGAAATGAACCTAAAATATAGTCATATGAAATGGTTATGTGATATGAATATATGACATTACTATGTAGATTATATGAAAGAGTGTACATGAGTACATGTATAAGTTTATATGTTATTAGATAAGGCATATGTGATTATATAAGAAATGATATGAGATGTATAAGTAAAGGTATATATGATGATCTAAGTGACCAGATGAGATTATATGCCTATGTGATAACATGAGAAAGTGAAATACATTCAATGACATTAAACTATGTGAATACAATTATATGTTATATGCAATATATGACAATGAGCTATGAGAATATACAAGAATGTTATATGATCTACGTGATAAGAAATTATAAGACTACATATGCATATGTGATAAACATAAATAAGAATGCCCATATTATGTGTTATGAGAGCTAGGGGTATAGTTGGCATGCTAAGAGTCGAGGGTTCTATGTGGTCCTTCGGGATATATATGTAATCCTTTGGAATATATATGTGGTTCTTCGGGACACATATTTGGTTCTTTGGAATATATATGTGATCCTTAAGGAGTGGTCATTCGGGACATCTATGTGGTCCTTAGGAACATCTATGTGGTCCTTCAGGACAAATTCTATGTCCCCTAGTGGGAATTTATATGAGCTATGGTGACAGTTATGAGCACAACCTCAATATACTCACATATCTTTAGTTCTCAGAAGTATACATGGGCTAATAAAGAGAATAAATAAATAAACTTGGTATGATGCTATGTGTGTTTCTTTGTGAAATTATATATGTGTTATATGTGTATAGAAATGATAACTACAAGATCATATGATAATAGGAATTAAGGATAATAATATAGATAATGATAAACATACTAATGATGGTTTATGTGTGTGTATGCATTTCGTTATATGTAATAATATATTATTTTATATGATATGATAATACAAAATGTTTTGTATTTAAGTATTCAAGTTTTCGTTATAAGTTTTATTTCCTGGCTAAGTCATCGACTTAGCGTGTGAATGTTTCACACGTAGGTTCAGAGTTGCAAGAGGAGAAAAGATAAGCAAGACCGGACAACCTCTCATTTCCAAAAGATCAGATCGAAAAAGAATTTGAATTATATGTATTTGTTATGTTGAATATATTAGACATGTAATAAGAGATTTAAGTTAGTTATGCTCTGATATGTTTTGTAAAAACCAAGTAAATTGAATTAATGCAAATTGATAAATTTTGAGTTAAAGTTAAATTTGAAATTCTTTAGTTATTTTGAAAAAGTAAATGATTTGAAAAGTCAATGCGACATCTCAGATTTGTATTCGGGTCAGGGATGGGGTTGAGGTGTTACATTTAATGGTATCAGAGCCAAGGTTTAGCTGATTCTAGGCTTAAACCGAAGTCAATCGAGTTTTAAAATGTGTACATGCCAACACGAAGTGAAATTTTTTTATCTGATAGAGTAAAGAGTGAGTTGTCTTGTTAATAGAGTAGGATTGTTATGTTATATTAGAAGTATAGTAATGAAAGTTTCGAAGTAAGCGAAAGGTGATAGACCTGATGGTGATAGCAATTCACCTGCCCTGGCCAGGCAGGATGAAGAGCGAACACCTCAGGAAGTGCCTTATAAGATCAAAGTTGTTTTCAGAAAGTTAAAAACATGTTAGAATAATGTTAGAGAGTCTCACTGCTTTGAATTAAAGAAGTTATATGTAGTAGTTTTGTTATTATGTGGATAAGATAGAATATGTGGACAAATGTCACTATAAGAACGTTAAAAGATCAAATGATGCGGTTAGAATTTGTAGAATAGTTCAAGAATAAATACATCGGTGACAAGTTTATAACACAAATGAAGCTAGAGTTTATGAGTTTGAAACAAGGTAATTTCACCAAGTATGACTACGAGTGCGAGTTTAATAGGTTGAGTAAATTGCTAGTGAGTTATTTCGACTGAAAAGGGGTATATGATTGGTTTGATGAGGATTTGCATTCTAGATTGAAAGAGTTGGTGCTGATTAATGAGGATATGTGATAGTAAGTGTAATAGAGTTAAAGGATTAAAAGATAATGTTAAGTTAAGCTAATCAAGTATAACGAGGATTTGTGTATGTTGTGTATATTGGTCATGTAGATGTGAGGTAGTCAGAGAAATAAGGATTTGTATATCGAAAGGAAGTTAAGGAGGTAATGGAAGAAGTATTTAAAATGGATCAAGTGATTATTTGGATTGGTACTTGATGAATTAAGTGGAGAAATTATAAGTATAAGAAATGATCAGGAATAAGGTTCTATAAGTAATATTGGTTATTAAGATTATTAAGATGTGATAAATATTGGTATTCAGAGATGAATATAATTGATAGTAAAAGAGTACGAAGAAGAGATATGACCTACATGGTAAGAAGATTTTGAGGCATGAAGAAGTAAGTATATAGGTACATTAAAGGATGAAGTTTAAAGAATCAAGTATAACAAGGGCTTATATGAAAGTGGAGATTATAAGTTTGACATTAAGGTAGGGGTTCCTTGGAAAAGTACATAAGATAATACGAAAAGATTGTTTGATATTGTGAATTATATATTTTGACTATATCTGATGAAGGATTAAGGTTACCTTAAAGTTATGGAAACCTTTGAATAAGGTATCAGAAATTTGAATCCGATGTAACATTTGTATTCATGTATAGATGATAGTTAGTTAAGCAGATTATTTTGGTATTACAAAGGTTATGTAAATTGAGTGAAATTGAATTTAAAAGATCAGAAGAAAAATGCCAGAAGAAGTTAGCTAAGCGTGACATGTATTTTGTTTAAGGTTGTGTTTCTTAGCCATGTAAGTGTCGTCTAAGAGATAAGGATTATATTTCTCTTTGATTCAATGGTTAAAGATAAGAGTGTTACTTTTAAGAGGATAAGAAGAATATGAGTATGGTAATTGAATGAAGATGGTACAAGAATAAAAGTTTGGTTTATATTGCAAAACAATTAGAGAATGAAGAAAGAAATCAATTGACTCATGATTTTGAGTAGCAAGGATTAGGATAACTGTATTAACAGAACATTATGATTTACATGATGAGTGACATTATATTTACATGGATTTCTAAAGATTTAAAAGTAGGTGTAAAATTGAAGGAGTGCAAAGAGAGATAGAGTTTGGATTGTATAATTAAACTGAAGCTTTTGTTACAAGAATGATTTAAGGATCTTGAGAGTAAGACCAAAATTCATATAGGTCAAGTATGTAATAGGTAGGAAAAGGGGAGATCTAAAGACTTAAAATCGAGTGAATGTTGTTATGCTACAAAAAGAGTTATTATTAAGATTGTTGGTAAAAGAGTGGTATGTCAACAAATTATGAAGGTATCAAGATAACTTTAAGTGAAATTTGGTATAAAAGAAATATTGTATACCAATAAGTTGGTTTGAATAAAAATATTGAGATTTGGTACAAACGGATTGGATCAAAGAAGTTGAAGAAAGAGTAAAGATTAACTAAGATCATCCTAAAATAGCTGATAGTTAATAAAACTATTCTACAGATTTGGAAAGGAAGAAATATTGAATAGACTCTTTTTCACATTATAGCATCAGAAGAAATAGAAATTTAATCTAACTTGATCAACGAGAAAGAATCGGTGCAAATTTTAACATAGGAAGTTAAGTAGTTAAGGAATGTAATGATTTTGTTGGTTAATATTGTGGAAGAATTATAAGATAGTGGAAGCAACATGGGAATACGAATAAGATGCATATAAATAATAAGAATCTCTTTGTGCAGTGAAAATTCGAGGACTAATTTTCTAAAAAGGATGGGAGATTTGTAACATCCCAAAATTAGGGCTAGTGACTAAAATGTAAGTTATAAAACTTTGAAGTCTGATTTCAAAAAATTAAAAAGTACATGGACTTAATTGGGAATATTTTGTGAAAGATTGTTTAGTAAATATTGAATGAAGTAAGGGTAAATTGGTCTTTTCAAAGGAAGGATTTTTATATTCCCTTTATAAAGGATATTAACAAGTGGAAATGAGATTAAAGGAAAAGAAAAATATGGAGACTTGGTTATCTTCTTCCTCATGTGCCTTCAGTGATATGGTGAGTTGGTATCAACTTGAGTAATTCTTTCATTTTAAAGTTGGTTTTGATTCTTAGAGTGATAAGAAAGCTTAAAGTGGCTTAAAACTCAAATATTTACAAGTTATGAGAGATTAAGTAAAATGAGTTTTTGAGTGAATTATTGAAATAGAAGAAATAAATGGATTTTGAAGTTGAAGTTGACTTATCAAGGGTCTAATTATGAAGGTAGAAGTAATATAAGTGAATTAAGAACATGTTGGAAATTTAGTAAGATTTTTAGTTTCAAGAATTATAAGGAGATATTGAAAATGATGGTGTGTTATATGGATATAAGATGGTATGAGTTAGTATAGTTGAAGTTAATGGTATGAAAAGAGTTAAAAAATGAGAGGTTTAAGTAAAATTTGGTAAATTTCGGGTTAGTGAAGCATATTTTGGGCTAGTAGTAATGTATCAGTTGAGTAAGTACTGATACTACAAGGTAAAATATGTGACAATTATGTGTAGGACATTGATACTGCATGAACAATATCGATACCACAAGGCAAAATTAGGATAAATATTCATGGGGGTATCGATACTGAAGTAATAATATCAGTCCCATGGGTATCGATACCAATGGGGAGGTATCAATACCATTTCTTGCAATAAAATTACAGAATTTAGAATGGGTATCGATACCGTGGTATGGTATAGATACTATTATTATAGAGGTATTGGTATTGTGCTTGTAGTACAAATATTACTTAAGTTGGAAACTAGAAATTAATGCTTTATTTAGTTTACATTGGAAATAATCTTTTTGAGTATTTTGAATTCCGATATTCATTGATTTTTATATTCGTGTAGATATCGATCGAATAGAAGTCCAAGACTGTTCGAAGTTATATGAGTGTGCAAGAGTTATACGTATATGAATGGCTATTGAGGCACAAGTTAGTGCGTACTATTAGGAATATTAAGTTGTATGGTAATAAGACTTGCGATGAGTCTATTTCCATATTAAAGTCTATGAATTCATGAATACAAGCATGTGTTTGTTATGATTTGTATGTGTGTATGAGTATAAATGTTGACATGTTATGGTATGGGCTGCTTGATCAATGTGTTACATGAGATATGTGAATATAAGAGATCAAAATATAAACCATATGATAATGAATTATGAGACTCTATGAGAATAATATATAAATTAGGGGACATGAACATAAATGATGATACGAACCTATAAGATAAACGATATAGGGAAGATTTATATACTTAAAGGAAACTATGATAAATGAGTTATAGAGTGAAGAACTATGAAGCCCTATGAGAAGGTTATAGGAGTCATGTGAAACTGAACTAAATAAATAGATTAAATTAGTGTATAAATAATGTGATATAAGTGATATAGGTTATATGTTATTGTAGAGGTTATATGATCTGTATGAATTCAGGTTAGTGTAATAAACCATGTGAACTAGTATAAATGATCTATATAAGTAAAGGGAAAAACAAAATAAGATAAGTAGCATTTACATATAGGATAATATGAGATTATATGTACATGTAGGTTAAACTTTATGAGGAAGACTTAGGTGTTATATGATTTATGCATGGAAATGAACCTAATATATAGTCATATGAAATGGTTATGTGATATGAATATATGCATCACTATGTGGATTATATGAAAGAGTGTACATGGGTACATGTATAAGTTTATATGTTATTAGATAAGGCATATGTAATTATATAAGAAATGATATGAGATGTATAAGTAAAGGTATATATGATGATCTAAGTGACCAGATGAGATTATATGCCTATATGATAACATGAGAAAGTGAAATACGTTCAATGACATTGAACTATGTGAATACAATTATATGTGATATGCAATCTATGACAATGAGCTATGAGAATATACAAGAATGTTATATGATGTACGTGAAGAAGTTATGAGACTACATGTGCATATGTGATAAACATAAATAAGAATGCCCATATTATGTGTTATGAGAGTTAGGGGTATAGTTGGCATGCTAAGAGTCGAGGGTTCTATGTGGTCCTTCGGGATATATATGTAATCCTTTGGAACATATATGAGGTTCTTCGGGACACATATTTGGTTCTTTGGAATATATATGTGATCCTTAAGGAGTGGTCATTCAGACATCTATGTGGTCCTTCGGAACATCTATGTGGTCCTTCGGGACATATATGGTCCTTCGAGAAAAATTCTATGTGCCCCTAGTGGTAATTTATACGAGCTGTGGTGACAATATATGTGCAAAACCTCAATGTACTCACATATCTTTAGTTCTCAGAAGTATACATGGGCTAATAAAGACAATAAATAAATAAAATTGGTATGATGCTATGTGTGTTTCTTTGTGAAATGATATGTGTTATATGGTATATAGAAATGGTAACTACAAGATCATATGATAATAGGAATTAAGGATAATAATATAGATAATGATAAGCATGCTAATGATGATCTATGTGTGTGTATGCATATCTTTATATGTATTATTTTATGATTTTATATGATGATAATATGAAATGTTTTGTATTTAAGTATTCAAGTTTTCATTATAAGTTTTATTGCCTAGCTATGTCATCAACTTAGAATGTGAATGTTTCACACGTAGGTTCAGAGTTGCAAAAGGAGAAAAGATAAGCAAGATAGGTCAGCCTCTCCTTTCCAAAAGATCAGATCAGAAAATAATTTGAGTTATATGTATTTTGTATGTTGAATATAGTTGACATGTAATCAGAGATTTAAGTTAGTTATGCTCTGATATGTTTTGTAAAAACCAAGTAAATTGAATTAATGCAAATTGATAAATTTTGAGTTAAAGTTGAATTTGAAATTCTTTAGTTATTTTGAAAAAGTGAATGATTTGAAAAGTAATGTGACACATCAGACTCGTATTCGGGTCGGGTACGGGTGGGGTGTTACAATACAAATCAAGTATTTCGAAAATAAAGTTAGAAGTCGAATACATGAAGTTTCATGAATAGTATATGCCCTCTTAAAAGACTCAAGATATACTCTGATGCGAATCTATAATCACAAACTGGCGATAAGCTCCTCGATAAATCTCCTAAGAACATAGGCACTTGAACAAATTCTAAATTGAGCTCACAAGCTCAGTACCACATTAATAAATGTTTTATACTATGTGTATTCACTACATGAGTATGCTAGCAGACAAAGGCATAAACTTATAAGAACACTAACATAAACGCTGAGATAGGTATCATGGTGTGGTCGGAGGGTTTTATATCTTGGGACACTCATCATTCTAGTATACCTATAATACCCTTGGGTATTGGGGTGTGAACCAAAATTATATAAAAAATGTACACCTGGTCAGTTTACTCTTTAAGAGTACTTGAGCCGTATGCGCCCAGCAAACAACTGAAGTGCCTTGACACTAGCTAGGATGTATCAGGATATTCTAATCATATAAGATGATCATCATACTCCTAGAGTAACTCGGTTGTCCTTCTTATTTCTCAAGCTTCATATAATGACTAGTTTTATGCCATCGTAAATCATATCATTCTTAGTTGTTGTTGTATTCATTTGTTGTTCTCACTTGTATTTTTATTATATAAGTTCTAATAGTCTTAAACTCTTTCCCAAACTCTTGGATCAAATTGAATTTCTTGCCCAATTCAGATGATGATACTAATACTAAGCCCTTTAGTATCGATACCAACTTTTCAATATCGATACTTACCGTTGGTACTTATACCAAAATTGGCTACTAGAATATGAGGAAGTCTTGCAGTATTAATACCCCTATTTAGAGTATTAGTACTTTTGTACTAGGGTATTGATACTAAAATTAAAATCAATATTTGGGAAATTATATTCAATATCGATACCTACCTAAGGTATCGTTACTTCATATTTATATGGTATTGATACTCCATAAGTACCGATACCAAAACTGGTTACTAGAATCTATATTCTAAAGATGGTACTGATTCCCTACCCTTGGGTATCAATACCCAATAAGCAGTATCGATAGCCTATGAATAAGGTATCAATACTACCGGTTAAAACCCACTTATTTTTTACTATCTAAAGAATAATATCAGCACTGTTTATCCAATACCGATACCCAAACCCAAAAATCCTCTGTTTAAGCACAAAAATGACTTCCCATTTTACCCATTTTCCTATTTAAGGCCTTTAAGAGTTATTTAAGTTATGTAAGCTGATAGGGGTCATAATAAGTTAATTTTACATGCTAAACTATACCATGAATGCACTTACATTCTTCATGAACTCGTGTAAACCAACCAAACACATCTTGTGATCTACAAGTGGTATAAAAGAATTAGAAATATGTTAGCTTGAACCATAAGCTGCTAAAAACACTTAAGGCTCAACCAAGTGCTAACTTATATTTTTTCTTGCTTTTGGAGCTTTCTTCAACTTCTTTCACTAGAAAAGGATCAAATACATGAATTACTAACTTGTTTGAGAGCTTAGAAAGATATCATAAAGGTCTCTTAAAGATCAAAACTAAAAAAAATAAACAACTTTGGCAAGAGTTTCTAAACCCCCACCTATGTCCACTATGGCCAAAACATGATTTTGTGTTCTTAAATGGAAGTTCCAAATATATTGATTTCAATTATTATCTTTGAAAAACAGAACTAGAGATGTAGGCTAACAAAGTTTCCACCTTTGCTCAAGATACTAAGGAGAAGAGATGAAGTTTGAAGGAAAAGATGATAACAAAGAAATGAGAGGAAAAAGAGATGGTTCTAGCGTGACCTCATTATAATTTAATGGAATTCAACTTTGAAAATAAAAATGAGTAAATCACCTCCTTGTTCCCTCTAACTTTAGTCTTAATTTAAAAAATATCATTTTTATCTATAACTAGGCTCAATCCAAGCCCAATTCAACTCAAACTTGGACCAAGGTTTCTAACAAGACTAATGGGTTTATACAAAAACTCTCTTGGTTAGCCTGAAACGACTAATTCATAATTTGGAGCATTACATAAATGAACTAAGATATACAACTCACTTCCTTCTTTTCACCTTTCTACTATTGAGATTTGAAAAGATTGAGACTTTTTATCTCTTTCATCTCCATATTCACTCCATTTCCTTTTCATTTATTCTTCTATCATCTTACTCTTCAAGTTCCATAGCACAATGGTAAGGTCTTGAACCCTTTTCATGCTTCATTTTCGTTCATAATCCTCTAGAAACATCATCATTGATGAATCAAAGTCTTAGTTTATTCATAGCTAAAGAAAAGTGGGGGTTTTCATCCAAATCATCAAAGAAAAGAGTGTGGCTAAGCAATAAGCTCTATTTCAGAATTCAAACATCAAGGAAGTGTATTTCTAATCATTTGGAGTGTTAATCTTTCATAAATGTAAAGAATTTGCTAAGATTTGGTTATTTAAGCATTTTAGGGTTTATCGTTAAATTCATGAACAAATCACGTTTTAGGTGTAACGAATGTGTTTTTAAGACACCTTAAGACCCTAAACAACCTTATAAAACTTTAACACAAGAATAGAAACCAAACCAAGTCATTTAGGAAGTTTTTTTGGAAGTTTTCTGAGCCTAAATAAACTATTTCAGAGTTCAAGTATCGATATTGGGATGAACAATATCTATATTTGATGAATTGGGGAAAATTAGGGTTTCAAGTAGGGAGTATCAATACTGCAAGGGAGAGTATCAGTAATACCCCTACAATATCGATACTTAGGGTGATAGTATCGATACTGCAAGTAAAGTATCAATACTACTAATTTGGGATGGTTAGATTTGACCCATTTAAAGACCGTAAGAGCTAAGGACAATCTGTAATAGTAAGAATTAGTTCATAGGGGACATAAATGACTAAACATACCTAGAAACACTCGTAGGAGTGGGTTACAACAGATACCTATACTAAGAGTAATATGTCGAAATATCTTTAGTCTATGAATTATTGAGGACGACGATCATTGTAGAGGATGTACCGACAAGCGGTATAATGAATAAGTCAAATTTAGTAATAGCAAAAGCGTGAGCTTTGAGAACGTTAGTGAACCCATGAGGGGTAAGTCGTCCCTCTCTGTTCAAGGGGTATTGAAGAGAAGTACGATAAGAGAGATTAGAGTGTCACCACTCAAAGTTGAACCCGAGTCAAGTATCAGGATAGCAAATAGTACAACCAGTGATCAGCAAACTCAGTAATCGTTATTGAATCACAAAATGCATAGATACTTCTCCTAAGTCAAATTGACTAAACCGTCTTTAAGTAACAACGACTAGAATAGAACAACTTAATAAATAATTGAAGAAACAGACTAATAAGACTTTGCATAATGTTCTAGATGAGAGAACGAGTGAGATAACAACAAGTGAGAGGATAAATTCACTTTAGTGAGTCCAGCTTTGCTAGGGTATAGTCAGGTTAACTTAATCGCCCTAATAAGGCATTGTCAACGTGAGGTACTTCAGGGGCTAACTAGGGCTCGATTCCCAAACGCTCAAGAGGAGTTGGTTAGTGATGTCAGTGTTGTATGGCCACTGGGCCTTAGACATGTATGTATAGTTACATCAATCGAATACATCAAATATGTTAAAGCTTGGCTTGAAGGCTTTTTGAGACTGAGCCAATGCTTCAGTTGAGTCAGAATTGTACCAATGTTATATGACATCGGGTTTCCCCTAAATGATCTACATGATGAATATATGAGCACTAGTAGATCATTCAGTAACATAGTGGGAATTTCACCGATGATATGTGATACTGGATTCCTTCAGTAACCAGTGTCTGATGGCTATGTGAGACCATATACTAGTCAGGGTGCATTCATATAATATACAATATGGGTAGGTTTGTATTTAGATAATGCACAGAAATATTAGTGCTGCATTTAGATAATGCGTAGTTATTACAGTCATTAGGGTTAGAGACCCTTTAGAGGTGTACTCATGGCAAGGCCTTTAGAAGAGGACTAAGGGAAATGTAAGAATCATACTTTAGTGATAGAACAATAAAGCCTTAAGTAGGTAGCACTTAATATAGATCATGCATGTACCTACTGCTTAGTACTATGTCTTCAGCATATTTGTGTTTATGAAATTCTTATGTTGCTTTAGATTAGTTATTATATTGTTGGGCTTTGTAAGCTCACCTTAAGATGTTTTTTGTTGGCAAGTCAGTAGCTTGAGTAGTTCGTAGAGCACCTTCATAGCAGGACCTCCAACATCACCTTCAGATTACTATATTGTAGTCAAAACAGAAACCCAATAGAAAACCACATTTTTAAATTTAAACAGAAAACCCAATTTTAGTTCAAACGAACTGTAAAATTATTTTTCGATTTTTTGGGATGTTATTACATGATTTAGTCCGAAAGAAAAATATCTCAGTAGAGGACTTAGAGATAGGATTTTGGGTATTTAGTCATTTAGTTTTAGAAGTTCTGATGGACAAGATTCACCAACAATGCCCAGTAGAAATTCAAAGTCAGATCTTCTTAGTCGACTTAATGGAATTTTCATTTTAGTAGTTTGACATGATCTTGGGTGTGAACTGGCTATCCGAGCATGATGCTAGTTTAAGCTGCAAAGTTAGGTAGCTCAAACTCAAAACTATAGATGGTACCAAGTTAGTAATGACTAGTGAAAGATTGAGGAGTTCTTCAAGGATTGTTTCGACCTCAAGTGCTTAGCGTTTGATCGATCAAGGTTGTGAAGCCTTCTAGGCTCATCTGGTCGATACCAGAATTTTAGTTATAACACTCAGGGATATTCATATCATATGAGATTTTCTTAACATTTTTTAGAGGAGTTGTCAGGGCTACCACCCGATCGAGAGCTAGAGTTTGGCATTAAAGTATTATCGAGTTCAGCTCCAATGTCCATTACTCCCTACCGCATGGTGCTGAAAGAGCTGAATGAGTTAAAGACCTAAATCCAAGAGTTGTTAAAAAGGGTTTCATCTGACCAAGTATCTCTCTTAAGGAGCACCAATCTTATTTGTCAAGAAAAAATATAGGTCGATGAGGTTGTGCATCGACTACAAACAATTGAATAAGTTAACTATTAGGAACCAGTATCATCTCCCTATAATCGATGACCTCTTTGACCAGTTTAAGGGAGCATACGTTTCCTCCAAGATTGACTTAAGATCGGGATACTACCAACTACAAGTCAAGGATGTCGATGTAAAGAAGAAGGCTTTTAGGACGATGTACGATCATTATGAATTCTTAGTAATATTATTGAACTCACCAACGCCTCAGTGACATTTATGGACTTGATGAATTGAGTCTTCACCCATACCTTGACCAGTTTGTGGTGGTATTCATCGATGACATCCTTTGTACTCACGATAAAAAAAAGAGCACAGATAACACATCCACATCATTTTGTAAAAGCTCTGGGAATGACAATTTTTTTGCCAAGTTTGCGAAGTACGAGTCTTGGTTGTCAGAGGTTTCATTTTTGGGTCATGTCGTAGTGGAAGACGTTATCCGAGTTGACCTTCAAAAGGCTCAAGTCGTAGTTGAGTGGGAGCTGCCTAAAAATATGTCTGAGGTGCGTAGTTTCTTAGGTCTAGTTGGGTACTATCGATGTTTTGTCAAGGGTTTCTTGATGATAGATGCTCTTATAATCAAACTACTTAAGAATGGAGTTCCCTTTTTACAGGATGAGAAGCAACAAAAGAACTTCGACTAGTTAAAAACTATCTTATAATGCACAATCATCGTCTATGATTGAACCAAACAAAATGGTAATTCATGCACATTTCATGCTTTTTAAATGACAAACTACTATATTTATGGTTCAATGAACTTACTAAGAGTAAAAGTACATTATTTTGGGTCCAATATAACAAAAAAGAAACTCCTTAGTCTTTCCTCTCATTTTTTTACCCTTGGCTCTAGAAGGCTCTCCAACTTCTCTCAGTAAACATATAATAACAATAATGTCATAAAACATTTGAAGGAAATGATTAAAAAATAGTTAAACTCTAAACTCATTTTCTTTCTCCCTCAACCTATTCCCACATGGACCATGTAATACCCTAATCCGATTCGACTCGAATGTGAAAGACTAAAGCATCTCACGAGACCACCAAAGTGGCTAACCCAAAATTTTTATTTTTAAAACGATGCTAAAAACATTGATATATCAACTTTAAAGATAAACATAAGTTTAAGCACTCATTCAAATTGTATATAAAATAGGAGCTCTAAAAGGTGAAATCAAAATATATAAGTTTATACATAGAGTTTACGACTAAAATTCAAATGAGGTCATTGTATAGAACATGCCCACGAAATATATTCAAGACGTACTCTAATCAATAAATCCTAACTAGAATCACAAGCTAGCGATAGCTTCTCAACCTGTCCTCTTAAGAACCTACTGGCATAAACATTCCAAACGTTGAGCTCACAAGCTCAATGCCACACGAACAACTCTAATATACTAAATGCATTCATTACATGAGCATATAAACTAGTATAGACATAAGCACACAAGTACATTAACACACAACAAAATGGTAAGCATCATGGTATAGTCGGAGGGTCACTTAGCATCTTGAGACTCACACTCCTCTGTCTTACCTAAGGTACCCTAGATAAGAGTCGGATCACTTAGAATCAGAATCTTCATTTAGAAAGGCCCTCATTTCCAGCACCTAGTATGCCTTTGGGTCACTTAGCATTGGTGCCTATGTCCAGCTAGTCTACTCCTCAGAAGTATTTGGAATATCTATGGGGTCACTTGGCATCGGAGCTTACGTCCAATTAACGTTTTAAGTGCGTAAGCACTTACTTATACACATCATGATATTTAATCATACAAGATGATCGTTATATGACTGAAGTAACTTGGGTGACTTGATTATTTCCTGAGCATCACACAATGGCTAGTTTTATGTCATATTAGTCCATATTGTTTCTAGTTGTAGTTATCATCATTAACTATTATCACTTATAGTTTTATTAGTGAAACATGGTGTTAGTTCACCCTTTTTCAAACCTCTTGATCAAATTAAGTTTCTTACCCAACTCACAATAAGGGTAACGATACTAAGCCTTTTAGTATGGTACTGACCTTTGAGTATCAATACTCACCCTTGGTACCAATACCAAAACTAGCTAGTCGAATCTAAGAATTCCTAACAGTGTTGATACCCTTAATTAGAGTATTGATGCTTCTACACTAGGGTATCAATATCATCTTGGGTATCAATACCAAAATCTACTTCGATGTTTTGAAAATTAATTCAGTATTGATACCATTACTCAGGGTATCAATAACTTTTACACAATATTGATACTCTCTTGAGTACTGATAACAAAATAGGCCACTAGAATTTGAAAATTGGATATGGTACCAATACCCCACCCTTGAGTATCGATACCCAACGAACGGTAGGGGTGTTCCAAAATAATCGACCCGGTTAACCCAACTCATTGAGCCGCCGACCCGAACTAAAAAATAGGGTAATTATCTAAAACAATACCTGAACTGGTCGGGTACCCTACCTGATATTTCCCAGGTCAGGCCTGGGTCACAAAATTACATTTTTGGGTACCCGACTACTCGAATACTTGGTTATATATATATAATTATTAATAATTTACTCCTTATGAGTATTTGGAACATCTTTAGGGTCACTTGGTATCAGAGCTTACGTCCAATTAACGTTTTAAGTGCGTAAGCACTTACTTAGACACATATAGATATTTAATTATACAAGATGATTGTCATATGACTGAAAGTAACTTGGGTGTCCTGATTATTTCTTAAGCGTCACCAATGACTAGTTTTATGTTATTTTATTCCATATTGTTTCTAGTTGTAGTTGTCCTCATTAATTGTTTCACTTATAGTTTTATTAGTAAAGATCTGGTGTTAGTTCACCCCTTTCAAACCCCTTGATCAAATTGAGTTTCTTACCTAACTCACAATTAGGGTACTAATACTAAGCCATTTAGTATGGTACCGACCTTTAAGTATCGATACTCATATTTGGTACAGATACCAAAATTAGCTACTTGAATCTGAGAAGTCCTAACAATATCAATACCCTTAATTGGAGTACCAATAATTCTACACTAGGGTGTCGATATCATCTTGAGTATCGATACCAAAATCTACTTCGATGTTTTGAAAATTAATTTAGTATTGATACCATTACTTAGAGTATCAATACCCTTTACACAATATCAATACTCTCTTGAGTACTGATAACAAAATAGGCCACTAGAATTTAAAAATTGAATATGGTACCGATACCCCACCCTTGAGTATCGATACCCAAGGAACAGTAGGGGTGTTCAAAAATACCCAACCCGGTTGACGCAACTTGTTAAGCCATCGACCTGAACTGAAAAAAATCGGGTAATTATAAAAAACAATACTCGACCTGGCTGGGTTCCTAACCCGATATTTCCCGGGTCGGGCTTGGGTCACAAAATTACATTTTTTTTCGGTTACCCGTTACTCGAATACCCAATTATATTTATTTATTTTATATATAATAATATTATATATTTAATTATTAATAATTTTATATATTAAATTAAACTAATAAAATTAAAAAAAAACCCACCCACCTATCAAATGTATGTTTTCTAATTAATACAATATTTTGTTTAATAATATAAGTTGTATGCTTTTTTAAATTAATAATTTAAAAATAATAAAGAATTGGGTACATGATTACTGAGTTACGGGTGGCCGCAAAATCCGAGTACCCGATTACCGTGTACTCGCAACATCCGAGTTAGGACACGGGCTGGCCAATTAACTACCCGAGGACCCGAGTACCCAGATTGAGGACCCCTAACGAAAAGTATATAGACTCGGTGAACATGTCGATACTCCAGCCAAAACCCTTTTTTTAGGCTATTTGAAGAACAATATCGACAATGTTCACCCAATACTGATACCCAAGCTTAAAAATGCTATGTTTGGAACATGAAAATGAATCTTACTCTACCCATTTGCCCCTCTAAGACCCTTAAACATTATTTAAGTCTTATGTAAGGTGATAGAGGTCATAATATGTCGTTTCCTCGCTTTAATAACAACAAATCCACCCAAAATCATGTTCAAATAAAAATGCACATATTTGCTTCATATTCTCATACAAGTTTTACATGTAATGATCTACAAACGATATAGAATCACCAAAAGTGTGTTACCTTTCTCTTAAGCTGCAAATAATGCTCCAATATCACCCAAGAATAAGTTTCTCCTTCCTCTTTCCCTCTGAGCTTTCCAAAACCTATTTCACTAATCAAACAACAAATAAATGAGTTATTAACACATTTAGGAACTTAAGAAGAGTTAAGAAAACTCCCAAGGGCCTAAATCCAACCCAAAACAATCTTATAGGTTTCTGAAACATCTCCAAAACCCCAACAATGGCTTCCTATAGCCAAAACTTCAAAAAAAGAGTTAGATGGATGCTTGGAGGATGAGGATTTCACTACTTACCTTAGGATTTCGAAATAGGAAGAAATGGTTGCAAAGCTATCACCTTTGATTAAGTCACCAAAAAAAGATGAAGAGATGAAACTTTGAAAGTCAAGAATAAGACAAATGTTGAAGAAAAAGAGGAATAAGAGCATTTTTGTCGTGTGACCTCATTGCCATAAAAGAGATCCAACCTTTCTAACAAAAGAGGGGTTAATTGCACCCCTAGTCTTTCACCTTTAATGCTCAAATCAAAAAAACCCTTTTTAAGTCTAAATGGGCCCAAGCCTAAACCAACTTACCTTATCTTTGACCCAAAGCTTCCTAATGACCACTTGGATTGTCTAAACTCGCCAGAGAATTACCCAAGACTACTAACCCGTGTATCAGGGCGTTATAAAACCCTACAAAACCTTAAGTTTCTATCAAGACATTTTCATAGAGATTCACCACTTATTTTTGAAGCTTGAAAAAAATGGAGAGTAAGATGTTTACCTCAAATCTGACTCTAGCCACAACAAATCCCTAAAATGAAGGTGAAATGGGAGATAAGTGAAGGGAAAGAACTCAACAACAAATTCCTAAAATGAAGGTGAAATATGAGATTGTTGATGAAAAGATTTTAGTAGAGGGATAAGTTTGATGAGATCATGTTAGGTTCTTTAGAACCCGTGACAACAATTTAAAATTAGATAAAAAACGAAGATTTTTTCAACAATTGGTAAATTACCCTTAGGTCCTCATTTGTTGCTCATTTTTTACAAAGACATCCTTAAATAACTATTTGGGCTCCAAATTTCAACAATAAAACCCAAATGATATAAATAACTAAACCAACTCCAAAATTTACCTACATACTAACCCGATTTAACCCCAATTATATTAACTTAGGATTTTTTCGACCATTATAAGGGTGATTACAAGGTAGTATTTGTCAAGAATATTTCTTAGTTATTGACAACGCACATGCATCATACAAATGCAACTATCCGTACATATAACCTCTAGAGAAAATAATACTCTTTTTTACCAGTAATGTTATACATACATTATTTGTACAACCATATATTTAACTTTTTAAAATTATAATTATCCAAACTTATAAGTTTAACTATTCACTTTTGAATTTGTAATAGATATTATTTTTCAACTTAATGACATCAAAAATATAAATATAAATTAAGATTAAATATATGTGGTTAAAAAATTAAGAACTTAATTACACAAACGGGATCATTACATGATGTCATGAATTTAGTTAAGATGGGAGAGATAATTCGCCTTACTTCACGCATATCAAGATGGAAATTTTAAATATTAAAATTTTTATTTGAAAATAAAAAAATGACATTAATAAAATAAGTGTATTTAAAAATATAAATATTACACTGAAAAATATGCATGGTTCAAAAACCATCGATACAATTTTAGTAACCAAATCGGTTCATATCGATAATGAGCCAAACTCAAAACGTAAAATGCTAATATTAAGTGGGTTGTACCTTAAAACTAATACAGGTAACTGAATGTGGACCCACCACATTTAGTGTTTCGTTTCAAACTGAAATCGGGTAGTTCTGTTGTGTGGCGGTTAAAAAAGAGTTACAAAATGGCGTGATCAGTTAAAATTTAGACCGGTTATGTTATATCATTCAACCGGAAATATTATCAAGTAAAATAACAAATTAGGTAGCGCTTATATAATGTAATAGGTAGCGCTTATATAAAATAGGTTAATTACTGGAAAAATTATCAAGCACAATAACATATTAGGTAGCGTTTATTTAATGTAATAAGTAGCGCTTATATAATAAAATAGGTTAATTACTAGAAACATTATTAAGCACAATAACATATTAGGTAGTGCTTATATAATGTAATAGGTAACGCTTATATTGACATATTCTATCATAAAACATGTATATTTATACCGGTAACATTGCAAATTTATTTTAATAAAATATAATAATCATAATTTTTTATTTATAAAATTATAGATATAATATTTTAATAATAATATTGACATAGATAATATTAAATAAATTATTCTAATATTTTAAAAATAATATTATTATTTTGTTAATAAATAATATTATTTTATTGTATTTGATGCTTATAGTTATATTGTAATTATGAATATTTTCCATCCCTTCATTATGATTATTTTTTAAAATTATATTGTAATTATATATAATTTTTTTATTTTTTTATTTTATTATTAGAAAGCTAATATCGAAATAGAAATACCGTGTCCTTTTTCATTAGTTATATTATGGCAACTTACAAACTAAAAAATTAAAATTAATTTATATAATTTGTGTTTACTAATTTTATTATTAAAAAAGTCTATTTTTATCGGTTTTGTTATTGTTGGGCATAACAAAATCCGTAAAAAGTACCTAAAAATTATTATTTCTACCTAAAACATCAATATTTTTTAACATTTTCGGTAAAACAGGTAAAAAATAACAAAACCGGTAAAAAAATAACAAAATCGGTAGCGCTTTACCTAATATATTGAAAGTATCGATCCTTTTATAAAAAGGATCGATATTTTACAATATAACCGGTAAAAAAATAACAAAACCGGTAGCGCTTTACCTGATATATTGAAAGTATCGATCCTTTTATAAAAAGGATCGATACTTTACAATATAACAGGTAAAAAAAATAACAAAACCGGTAGCGCTTTACATGATATATTGAAAGTATCGATTCTTTTATAAAAAGGATAGATATTTTAATATAACAAGTAAAAAAATGACAAAACCAGTTTTATTATGACAAAACTGATAAATTTTACTTAATATGTTGAAAGTATAAATACTTTTTGTAAAAAGAATCGATACTTTTTTGAAAGTTATGTAATTTATGTTTCAAAATTTTTTAATAGTGTTTCATGTTTTGTACCTACAATATTAATTTAATAATTTCATTTACACAAAAAATTATTTGATTGTTTTGATATTTTATAAAATATTATTTAGAATTTAAATTTAACAATATTAACCAAAGATAATAATAAATATGTAATATATATGTTTATTGTTTTTAATTTAATAATAATATATACCGTAACATAAAAAATAAATCATTAGACGCGTATAATTACTAAATATATCTTAAAACTCACTCAAAAGATAACATTAAATTAACCACAGTGAAATAAGTATGGACACTTTTATAAAAAGTATAGATAATTTACAATATAAGCGCTACTCATTACATCATATTTTTACCTATTATATTGTAAAGTATCGATCCTTTTTGTAAAAAGGATCAATACTTTCAACATATCAGGTAATATTATGAAAAAAGGTAAAAATTTACCTGATATGTTAATTTACCTATTACATTATAATTATTGGTTTTGATGTTTTTTGGGACGATACTTGTAGAAAATGTATTGACACATATTTAGGCAGTTATTGTACATACCTAAATATGTACTGCGAATTTAATGTCCCACCCTTTAACTACCACTACTAATACCACATCCTATTGAAAGCAGCACGACTGAAACATGTTCAAAATGAACCTTTGCTTACATCTCCATCAACTCCGGGACCACTGAACTTGCACAACAAAATTTTTGCCATGGATCATAATGATGTAGACAATGTTAAGCCAACCGAGGAATGCCATGAAGTACATAATATTGATGAATCTGACAGATTGGTTGGTCAGCTCTTCTGTTCACGTGATCAAGCTTGGTACTTTTACAAGGGATTCGCACGGGAACATGGGTTTAGTGCACGTAAGGGAATAGCACGGCTTGACGTGGAAGGGAATGTGAAGACACAAGAATTTTGTTATTCCAAAGAAGGGTTTCGAGTATCAAAAGTCAATACTGTTGATCGTCAACGTGCTCATACGTCAGTCACAAGAACATGATGTAAGGCTAGAGTCTTAGTTATAGCAACAAATACAAACGATCAGTGGGTTATAAGTAAGTCTGATCAGAAACATAATCATGCATTGTGCACACCTGCTATGACACCATTTATGCGTTCTAATAGAGCTGTAAGTAAGGCTGATATCGATGAGGCAACAACATTGAAAGAGGTCGGTGTTGGCACGTCACAAGTAATGAACTATTTAACGCAGCAGGCAGGGGGCTATCATAATGTTGGATTTACACATAAAGGCCTCTACAATGCACTTCAAAGAGGTAAACCAAAGGAAATCGTCGATGGGGATGTGAATGCGCTTATTGCCTACTTTGATTATAAGAAACATGATGATCCCGGGTTTTTTATGACATACTCGGTAGACGAATCGGGGGCATTGTATAATCTTATTTGGTCGGATTCTACATCGAGATCGGATTACACATGCTTCAGTGATGTAATTACGATCGACACAACGTACAAAGATAATTTGTATGGTCGACCAATTATGCCTATTGTCGGTGTTAATCATCACCATAACACAATTGTGTTTTCCACTTCCATAATCGCTGACAAGACGTCTCAATCTTTCGAGTGGGTGCTACAGAATGTTTTAGAAGCCATTATGAATAAATCACCTATTTCAGTTGTCATCGATGGGGATAGGGCAATACAGAGGGCTATCAAATCTGTTATCCCTTATGCTAAGCACAAATTATGTTCTTGGCATCTTTCTCGCAATGCACAAGCTAACATTGGTGACCCAAAGTTTACAGCAGCATTCTCAAAATGCATGGCTTCCTGGTGGACAACCCAGGAATTTGATATTCAATGGTGTTCAGTTGTTTCAGAATTCAACGTCCAAAAGCATCCATGGGTGATTGATAAGGGAAATACACGACACTTATGGGCACAAGCATATCGATCCGGTCATTTCTTTGCCAATATTCGTTCAACACAAAGGTGCGAGTCTATGAATGCTTTACTAGCGATTGCACTGAAACACAAGAAGACATATTTAGATGTTGTTCGTGCAATTGAAGATGAAATTAGTAGAATGCGTATGAACAAGTTGAAAGCGGATTACTTAAGTTCCCATACGAAGCCCTTCCAGATCACAAAACTGGTCGACCTTGAAAGCCATGCCGCTGCGATTTTTACCTGCGAATCTTTTCGTGCGTTCCAAGATGAACTTATACGGGAGACATTATACCGGATTGAGGCAGAGATTAAGTCCTTATCAGATGAATGTCAACATTATATTTTGTCAAAGTACGCAGAAAAAAATAGGAAATTAGTTTTGATTATCGTACAAAAACTCTAATTTGCTCCTGCAAAAAATTCGAGACCGTTGGACTTCCGTGTCGCCATCAACTTTACATTTTGAAGCACTTGGATTATACATATTTTCCCGGGACTTTGATTCAAATTAGGTGGACTAATGATGCGAAGGCTTCTGCACCCAGTTATGTTGACATGAATGTGTCTCCAGAAGTGATGCAAATGGCAAGGTTTGTTGCTCTACGTTCAACGTCAAGTAGGTTATGCTACATTGCATCAAAGACAGACGAGTCTTTCAAAACCGCAAGAGATGAGATGAAAAAACTAATAGAAGAATTAGAAAACTTGTTTGGTTTGAATGACTTAGTCAACCAGAGCATTGTAGTAAACAACGTTCGTGACCCTCAACGAAAACAACGCAAGCGAAAAGAAGTGCCGAAGAACAAGGTTGAGAAGAAAATTAGGCGATGTGGGTACTGCAACGGTGAGGGACATAACAACTAACATGTCCTCAAGTCAAGCTCAGTTTGAGTACAAGCACACAACCTACATCAACTGATTTTTTCGAAGACGGAATGGAATGACAACGATCTCCATATATCGTAAGTATCAACATGACTCCTATTGTGTATAAGAAACATGTACATATAAATATTGAATGAAGGAAGAAAAACCGCGTTACTTAAAGTATGGACACAATATTAAAAAGTGTCGATATAGGTTGTAGACCTATTCTCCCATAAAACCGGTATATTTATACCGGTTATATTACAAAATTACCTATTACATTATAATTATGGGTTCCGATGTTTTTTCAATCTACACTTTTTGAAAAGGTATCGACACTTTTTTCATCCATTCTGGACATAAAGTAGCGACACAATATTAAAAAGTGTCGATATAGGTTGTAGACCTATTCTCTCATAAAATCGGTATATCTATACCGGTTATATTACAAAATTACCTATTACATTATAATTATGGGTTCCGATGTTTTTTCAATCGACACTTTTTGAAAAGGTATCGACACTGTTTTCATCCATTATGGACATAAAGTAGCGACACAATATTAAAAAGTCTCGATATAGGTTGTAGACCTATTCTCTCATAAAACCGGCATATCTATACCGGTTATATTACAAAATTACCTATTACATTATAATTATGGGTTCCGATGTTTTTTCAATCGACACTTTTTGAAAAGGTATCGACACTGTTTTCATCCATTTGGACATAAAGTAGCGACACAATATTAAAAAATGTCGATATAGGTTGTAGACCTATTCTCTCATAAAACCAGTATATCTATACCGATTATATTACAAAATTACCTATTACATTATAATTATGGGTTCCGATGTTTTTTCAATCGACACTTTTTGAAAAGGTATCGACACTTTATGCTGATATTTTTTGGGGTATATTGAAAATTTACCCATTACAATATAATTATCGGTTTTGATGTTTTTGGGGTCGTTTTTTTTATATATTGATCGACACTTTATGGGAGACTTTAAGTTTGGATACATTATATAAAATGATTATAAATATGGGACCCCAACAGATACCAATGTGAATTATGGTAGTTTATTGTGATCATGATTTGTAACAAATTTCACACCCAATTTGACAAAATTCAACATTCTATATCCGAAAACATCATTTGCAATTGGTATGGTGTTTTACCTTCTCACAGTCGGTGAATTTCACATAGTTATCCAATATGAGACCCAGAAGGTAGCAATACTCTCAACACTTTCTTTGTTGTTGGCATCCAACGCCTGTTGCTGCAATTACGCAACAAACATTATTAATTTACTGTCTATAACACTACTTTTCAACATTTATTAATTTAACTCACCGCTAAGAGGTATGGAAGGTAGCCAATCCTCCGGAGTGACTTTTGAAAATCGTAGCATATTGTCCAGGCGAGCAAATCAATAACCTAACAAAATTAATTACACAATCAGAACATATTCAATAAGTTTTAACATTTTCTACTTTCTACTTACCATACCGCCAACCCATTCCGTAGGCTTCAACGTTGCAACGTCGTATACAGTAGCGAATTGATTTTCCATTGAGATTACAGAATATCTGTATGAATCATTAGGATTAATATTTTGTCATGAAATATTTAAATATCACTCACAAAGCAATATATTTCACTTACCCCGATTCTAACTCACTATTCCATAAATAATCACAAATTGCAGCTTCGATGTCATCAATTCCGCTTGGAATATCCGTTTTTTCAACCTACAATTTTGCATACAAATTTTTGTCACAACAACATAATAAAGATCAAATTAAGTTTTCTTTTATTCAACTTACCTTCTGCTTCTTCTTCTGGGGTGCATGACATTCTGAATCTAAATCTGCTGTTATAACACTCTCCGGTGTATAAATGACATCGACTTCCTTCCTCCTCATTTCTTCCATCTCTTCTTCTTCCTCTCCATCTTTTCTTTCATATCTTCTTCTTCCTCCTCCCTCTTTTCTTCTTCATATTTTTTCAGTTCATCGTATTTTTTCTCTACATAGCTCTTCATCTCTTTTATTTCACCCTTCAATTGATCTTCTTCATCCAATTATTTATCAACCACCCCCTTCACTCCCGTAAGTTCACTCCTCAATTCCACAACCTTTTCACCACTCCCTCAAATTTTTCACCCGTCACCATCTTAAGATCACCCCTTAACACCTCAACTTCTTTCACCACTTCACCCCTCAACACCTCTACTTCTTTCACCACTCAATCTATTTTTCCTTCCACTACCCCCTTATGCCTCTCAAGTGTATCTTCGACTCTCTCAAGTTTCTCTTCGACTCTATCAAGTTTCTCTTCGACTTTTGATTGTCTTTGCATGATATAAAATTGGATTTTTTTTATATCAGCCAATTCAGACATCAAAATGTCGAAGTTACTCTGTTTTCCCTCACCGTCGTCCCCCTCACCGTCATCCCCCAATACAACCATCTCTCATTTCTTCTCCTCTACCTCCACTACCTCCTCTACATCCTTGCCAATAACCTTCAAAATTAAATTACAATATTAAGACATTGATTATATTCTTAATATTATTTAATTACATTTATTACCCTTTCTTGCTTCTTCGCTCTATCCAACTTCAACTTCACCATCATTCTAACCACCTCTTCCTTCCCCCATACACGGATGCGTGCCACTCCGGTTCTTTCATAAGCCGGCACTGCCTCACAGCCCGACCAAAAATCGAACAGTGCAACATGCATTTATAATAAAATTTATATTTTTATATAATAACTATACTATTATTTTATATAAAAACACAAAAAAGTTCTTCAACTCATTTACCTTTAAGATTGCTATGCACCATTTGAGGTATCTCTGGCTGCCATTTTTAAAGGTGATTATTGATTCAATCAATCTCGAATAGATATATTCATCCCAATTGAATTCACCCTTCAAGCCTTCATCGTAAATGAGCTTCATATATTCCTTGTTCGTTGACGTATCACCCGTTGGACAAAGAAAGATACCGACAAAGTATAATAGAACTCTGGCCTTCAGCTCATCCCCCCTGTAAGATCCACTTTTTATTTCCTCTTCAATTTCAGCATATGTCACCTTCTGCTTCAAACCATATTTGGAGGCAAGTGTTTTCCAGTCCTTACTCTTACAGACTTCTACAACACTTTTGCCTTCATTTTCTACCCCCAATACGGCTGCAGCACATGGGATCCCGAGAGGAAATGAAAAATCACCATACTTAGCAATACATTGTCTGATATCAAATTGCGCCATCAAGGATCGACACAATTCCCTCCGAATAGGTCGATCCTTTACTCCTACCAACGATCCAAAACCTATTTCTCCCAGCACATTCAACTGACCCTTCTCCTTAAGGTGTTTAATTAATGAATTCACCCTTTTAATGCTGCATCTTGTCGACACTTCCTATATTTTTTTAACAATATATAATGTTATAGTTCTTATATATTTTGTATCAACGTATTTACAAGTTTAATGAATACCTTATTTTCATGTGCTTTCCTCCGTTCTTTGTATTCTTTACTATTATTCCTTGACTGTGTGATGTAAGGTTCCTTTTCAGCATCACTCATCGAATTCCATTTGGACCTCACATCTTTTGTCACCTAATATTAAACATAAACGTTTCTTAATCAATACATTAACACTAAATAATTCTCAATGTCAATTTCATTTTACATACCGAACCGCTCTGTTTGCCATCTTCCTTCATCCTTTTGCATTCGGTCATACTGTCAACATTTAAAATTTGTAATCAATTTAAAGTTTATCGATACTTTAATCCAATTATTATTTCAACAATAATAACAAAAAGACATTGATACTTACAAGAAACAAACAAACGTCGCTTTAGAAATGCCTTCTGAAATGCAGCAACAATTACGCTTCGATTTCAAAAACTCGTCCGTTCTATCTATTTTCAGAGGATATTTAGCTATGGCCTTTATATTTTCATCGGATATATTATTTATATTTAATTGATACAAATACAAAAGTGTCGATATTTTTATGTCAGGTGTCGATACTTTCGAAAGGATAATTACGTATTTCTTTGAAAGTATCGATAATTTATTACACGTACTTACGAAAGTATCGACACTTTCAATATATCCGGTAGCGTTTTACCGGTTTTATCATTTTGATACCGATTTTATCATATTTTTACCTGTTATATCGTTGTGGATCGATACATTTTTTTTTAAAGTATCGACACTTTATAGGCGCTAAAACTGCTTCTCTTTTAAATTCACAAAGTGCGATCCCTATATAAAGTATCGACACTTTCAATATATCCGGTAGCGTTTTACCGGTTTTATCATTTTGATACCGGTTTTATCATATTTTTACCTGTTATATCGTTGTGGATTAATACATTTTTTTAAAGTATCGACACTTTATAGGCGCTAAAACTGATTCTTTTTTAAATTAACGAAGTGTCGATCCTTATATTAAAGTACCGACACTTTAAATATATTTGGTACCGCTTTACCGGTTTTATCATTTCAATACCGGTTTTGTCATAGTTTTACCTGTTATATCGTTGTGGATCAATACATTTTTAATTTGGATCGACACGAACCGACAAGTTAAGTTTGCCGGTTGCACAATTTTTTAATATTTCTTCATGACTTAGACCTACTACATTATTATTAGTCAACATTTCCGGTAGCGTTAAACCGAATTTATTAAATATTTTTTAATGTATCCAGTAATACCGTATATTAACCCGCCTTTCCTGAGACATTCTCGAAGATTCAGAGGGTGGATGAATCAGGAGAATACTTTATCAACAACAGCATAACATAACTTATTCCTTCTCAATTCTTATCCGTAACAATTTCCATTTTTTTTCAAGCAATGTCCCAAAAACAATATAATAGTATCATATTATTTAGATGTCTTTTGTATTATCTTTTATTTTTTATATTTAAAAATTAAAAATTATTTTAGAGTTTAAATTTATGATTTCCTTGTTGGAACAAATGTATAATATTATGTGAGGAATGTAAACTTATAAAATTACATTAAAATTCTAAAGATGTAAAATTACAAAATTCGATAGATTAAAAATTACATCATCAATAAAAAATATATTTAAACCACATAAAAAAATATTTAAAAAATACAATGATAACTCGTATTGCCTGTTGATTCATCCTTATTCCCTTTGATTCATCCTTATTCCCTACCGTAGTACAATGGTAGTATGGAAGGATAGACATAAAAGGAAAAGACGTAAACACAACAGGGCGCGAGGGCGTGATTATATTAAAAACCTCTAATTATTATTTTTTTGGAAAAATAATCTTTAAAATTTATTAAAAAAATATCTCTCAAGCTACAATGTAAGATAAATTTACATTCTATAAAAATGAGATCAGACCTTGTGTTTTACAAAAAACGAGTTTCATACATTTATTATTATCTTTATCAAATATTAAATGATTTTATCTAAAAATGTTGATGAAACTCACACCTTATAAAATGTGAGATCAATTAAACGCATTTTATAGGACATGAGATAATCTTACTTGGACAGTTTAAGGAAATTTTTCTAACAAATTTATTAAGAGGGAGACTATTTAAAAATAATAATTTCTGGGGTTTTTCTATATAATAATGCCGGGCGCGAGACCGAGAGCCAGATGGGACAGTTGCAAGAAGAACGTAAGCCATGTGGAAACGCAACAATTACACCTCACCGCCAACACCTGCAGGTCCCCGCACACTACTTTAATACTACACACAGCAACGCCATTCCCCACCACATCACATCTCTTTCTTCATTGGATGGCATTGAGCTGTTTCACTTCTGCCTTTTTTTCCCTGTTTTTATTGGCAGAATTTCCCAGCATCACATGAACTTTGTGTCTGTTTTCATGGTCAAAGTTTGGTGTTCCAAGCTACTGTTTCGACACGACGGATTCTGATATATAACTAACACGAATACAAGTCATATGCACTCGTACGTCGAGCAAGATCACTAGAGCAGGATTAAGAATGAATGCATATGCGTGACTTAAACTAAACATTAATTGTTTGGCTTTGAGAGCATCAAACCGAAGAACATCCGAATCATATTCCAAGAAAAATACAATTTTGTTCGAGGAAATAATTAGGCTACGCAAGTTCTGCTAAGAAGCAAGAAGCAATCAGAATGAACATACAGATTGACTGATTCGATAATATACAGCTGCTGCTTATCTTCCATCAGCGGATGTGAATGACTCGGCAAATCCGTAAGGCCGTGTAGGAATGCTGGTTTGCGTGTTGTCTAAGCTGGGAAGAAGAGAAGAAGATGAGGACTCCAAATTGCTTTTGCCTTCATAAGATTGCCATTTCTTTAGTGCTTGTGGCAATGACATTTCGAGGTCAATGCCATATATGTCTTCGGTACATTGATCGGTTGGTTTCCAAAGCTCCACTAGAGAAGATAGCACGTTTACAGCATGACCCATATCGGGCCTTTGATACGGTTCCCTTGCACAGCAATGACCAGCCAATTCAGCAACGGTGCTGATACTGGCGAGAATTTCCTCATTGAGGTCAATTGTGGGGTCAATGGCTTTGTGGAACGAGTCCTTGTTGATGTGCATTCTCTTGAACCATGTAACTAGGTGCACGCTTTCCTCGGGTTGGCTCTCATCAAGTGCTCTTCTACCAGTGATCAGCTCCATCAGTATCACCCCAAAGCTAAACACATCAACTTTAGTGGTAACTCGTCCGGTAACTGCAATTGGTATTCAAGGAAAAAATGATTTCGATATTGAGAATGTTTTGTGTATAGAACTAAATGTCATAGGCAACACTTCAGCAAATACGTAGCAGAATAAGTATAAGATGAAATAAAATTTTGCAATTTGAAGAACTATCGAGCGAAATTCGGCTATATGCTCAATGTGTCAAGTGATATTCAATCGAATATTTGCATTTTTTCATCATGCACAAGTTATTTGCATTTATGAAGAAGAAAACTATATGAAATTAAAGGGAAAAACCGATAAACAAAAGATACCTGCATATTCTGGTGCCAAGTATCCGAAGGTTCCAGCAATTCTAGTTTCAATGGAGCCCTTCCCCTCAGGGGCAAGACGCACAAGACCGAAGTCTGCGACCTTAGCCCTCATATCATCTCCTAGTAGAATGTTCGAAGGCTTCAAGTCTCGATGTATAAAACTTTGATGGGCTAAACTGTGAAGATATTCGACGCCCCTTGCCACATCTAAGGCAATGGTCAACCTCTTTGTCCATTCAAGTGGTTTTAATCCTTCTTCTGCCCAGTTAAAGATATGTCCACTAAGAGTACCTTGGGGCATGTATTCATACACAAGAAGCTTTTCATTTCCATCAAGGCAATATCCAAGAAGAGCAACAAGATGCCGGTGTCGGACCTTTGTCAACACGGCAATTTCGGACATGAATTCAGTTGAACCCTTCCCACTAATAAACCCGGATTCCATTCTCTTCACAGCAATCTTTGTGCCATCATGCAACTCACCTTTATAAACTACCCCAAAACCCCCTTGCCCCAATATATTTTCTTCACTGAAATTGTTGGTCACATTCCTTAGGATTTGGATAGAAATAACCATGTTACCTGCCTCAACCATTTGTACATCACCGCCGTGCTCACTGTTCGGAATTGTATGAGTTTCACTGACAGCACCAACATTAACACTCGAGCCGGCAACCGTGATCTTAACACTTTCATTATCCGAACCAGAATGGCGATAGTGAATCACCATTGCATTTGGGCTCTGCACTCTGCTGAACCGTTTCTGTTTCTTATAAAGACAGATAACCAACAAACCAAGCAAGCCAATAACTACCAGACCCCCAAATATAGAAATTATGATCATTCCAGTGAAAGCCAAAGATCTCTTGCCACCATGTCCAGAATTTCCACCACTTTTAGATCCTGTGCCAGCAATGGGATTACCAGATTCAGAACCTGGAGAAGTAGCAATATTTTTCTCTTTGCCGAGGTCGGGATTACCGTCTGTGTGAAAAATGATATTGCTCTTGAAAATGGGAACTTTCCCATACAGTTGATTGTTGGAAACATCCAGTTCCTTAAGTGCAACAAGTGTAGTGAGCTCCTCAGGGATGGGACCAGTAAGATTATTGTCAGCAAGAATCAGCCTCTGCAAATACTTAAGTGATGCAAAATCAGGAGATATGGTACCAGTAAGGCCCATCTTCTCAAAATTAATAACAGAAATGTTGCCATTAATGCATGTAATCCCAAGCCAATCCAAGCAAGGATCATTCCCTTTCCAATTATCAGCAAGCCTTTGCGGATAATCCATGGATTTCACAACATTAAGCAACAAAGTCACCCTTGGATCACAGTCACCAGGACTTGGCATACAAAATCTATTGGAATCCTCAACCATATCCACAGAAACCAAGTCCTTAAACACGGGCACCGGTCCTTGAAGTAAATTGTTGGTCAAATTCACAGTTTTTAAGGACTCAAGCCTCATAAGAGAAACAGGAACTGGGCCAGTAAACGAGTTGTCCCTCAAACTCAGAGTCTGCAATGCTTTCAACCCGGACAAATCTGGTATAGGACCAGAGAATGAGTTCGACTGCAACCAAACCTCCTTTAAGATTGTCATGTTCTGGATTACAGCAATGGAACCAGTAAGTTGACTGTCACTTTTCTGACCATTAACCCACAAAGACTGGATTGATGACCCAGCAAAGCTCAAGGGCAGCTCTCCTTCAAGACTATTGAAGGCCAAATGCAAGATGTTTAGACTTGGAAACGCATCAGATCCAAAGATGTCTGGTATTTTCCCAGTAATGTTAGCCGAGTTGGCCGAGAAATTCAGCAAAGCTGAAGCATTTTGCAAGCTTCGAGGGATTTCCCAGGCGGAAAAAGGGTTGTTATCAATCTCCAAGGATTGAAGAGAAGATAAACCAGAAAAAAAATCAGTGGGGAATGAAGTGAAGAGATTGTTACTAAGCATAACCACGAGGAGTGAGCTTAATCCACTTAAGTTAGGGACGGGACCCGAAACGTTGTTCCATTGTAGCTCTAGACGCTCGAGTTCAGTAAGGTGCTGAAGATCTGAAGGAAGTGTACCTTGCAGGTTCTGGTGACCGATTTGAATCCGGGTGACGCGCTTGTCATTTGAGCAGACAACGTGGTTCCATTTGCATGGATCAGGTTCGGTCCATCCGAGAGATTCGGGTGGATCGAGTCCCTTCTTCAGGGCTAACATGGCAGCAGCATCATCGCTTGCAGCTTTCTGGGATTTAACAGATATGAAAACCGAAGAGAACCCAAGAATTAAAACAAGAAGCTTGAAGCAAAACCCAAGTCTGAGCTTGTAGTTCATGTTGAGAGAGATTAAAACTGCAAAGCTTTAGCTTTTATTTTCCGGGAAAATGAAGCAGGAAAGAGTTGCAACTTTTTTCTCAAAGGCATTAGATGGAAAAAGCAAATATGGGGAGGACTGAAGTTGAACAGAGAAACTGAAAAACCCCGAAAGGCAAAAAACAGCGTCAAAGGGAGGATGAGAAGAAATGAAAATGGTGAGAAAGACAGGAAGAGGTTGAGAAATTGGAGAGGAAATAGAATTTAGAAAGGAAAAGAGCAAAGAAAGTAGTAATTGAGAAGAAAAGAGTGACAGTGTAGAGCACATGGGGGTGGGGACTGGTCTGGCTTGGCTTGGCATGGCTTGGCATGGCATAGGGAATCTACAAATCAGCTAAGCGAAGGCTGTCACGAAGATAGTATTAAAACATTAAATTTTAAGTTTAATGTTTTTTTATTGAAAAAACATCGATTCAGTGTTTTTACCTAAAAATCACTCAAATAATAAAAAATTACTCTGTGTACATGGATGGAAGGTGCATTTTAGGGATCGTGTCTTCTTAGGGTTCAATCCAAGTTAGCATCACGGTGAGAAAGCGTGTTCCTAAGAATGTGTCTTCGTGAGAAAATTATGATACGTAAAAATGTGCGTGGCAAAGGGCACGTCTTCCAATTAAGTTAAATCCCACCAACCAACCATAAATATCAGCTACCACCAGTCCACCTACCAGCTATAAATCCCTTTCCCCTATAAATACCCCTCATCCAATATTCAACCCACCCCAAAATCACTCGAAGTCTCCCTTCTATATCCTTCTATCAAGCTTTAAGTTTGTGTGATTATAGTTTTAGAAGGTAAAAATATTTTTTATTATATTTATTTATTTAATATATATTATTATTTTATTATTTGATTGTACTTGTAACATCCCAAACTACGGGTTAGTGACCAAATTGTAAAATTTCAGAATTTGATGATAAAAGTAGAATACTTGAATAGTTCAATGATTTATTTGAGGATATTTCTTGAAAGTTTTTAGTAATTATTCAATGAATTAAAGGGCAAAATGGTCAATTGACATTAAAGATATTTTTATCCCCTTTAATAGGAGATAAAAACGTGTGAGATGAATGCATTTTATCTTCTTCTTCATTTCTTCTTCTTCTCCAACCATGGAAGACTAGGCAAAGGTGAGTTTTCGATTTTGTTGATTATTTGTTGAATTAAAGGTTAGGTTTTGATCATTAAATGATAATTAAGCTTAAGGAAAGCTTAAGTTATCTTAAATTCAAAAGATAAAGGAGTTATGACAGATTAAAGAAAATGGGTTTTGAAGTGAAATTTTGAATAGAAATGTTTAAATGATTTTGGAGGTTGAATTTGACTTGCCATCTATGAGAATAAGAAGTTATAAGTGTTACAATTAAGTTTGGATAACATGGAAAATTTGATATGATTATTGAATTCTATATGGAGAATAGAACTCTAAGGTTTAAGATGAAATAAATAGATATAAATTAGTTTAAGTATGTATACTTGAGGTAGGAATATGAAAGGGGATGAAATATGAAGAATTGAAGTGAAAATAGAGAATTTTCGTGTAATGAACAGTAATTTTCTGGGTTGGAACGAAAATTTCCAGATTATGCAAAGGGAACCGATACCCCCTGGGGGGGATCATTTCCCCTAAATGAAAAATGAAAATTTAGTTTATTAAACCGGCTTAAGTTATTAACATCAAATTTAAGGTTTAGGCTTCTGATAGTCGTTTTGAAATGTTATATTTATGTAGATATTGAGCCTAAACAAGTTATGGAATAATCAAAGGATTAGGATTGAATCAAAGCAAGCAAGGCTAAGGTGAGTGCAATTTAATTGTACTTATGCTATCGGAAAACATTGGCTCGCGATGAGCCAGTGACGGAGTTATTATGGTAAGAAGGGACTCCTAAAATGTTATATGATTGGTATGATTCTTATGAGTGCATTTTAGTTTATAGGATTATAAGGAATTGGACTTGTGATAAGTCTATTTTCAATAGTTGTTGTGTATGGATTATTGATTATAATGATGTGAATGACATAAAAGGTATGTATACTTGATTATATGAAATGATATGAGCTTATATGTGCTATGTGATTTATGTGATATGCCATATGGAAAATAGAGTGTGAACTTTAGGAAAGGATTATATGATGTATATATGAACATATGTGAACAAAATAAGACATGCATGTTTACATGAATACATGAGAAATAATATAGGTAATATGATATGAATATATGTGACTACGTGAGAAATAATATATGTCTATGAAGACATAAGAACAAAGTATAAGCTATGTGATATGAATATGAATTCATATGAAAAGTGACATGTATTACATGAAAGTAAACTACGTGATTATATGAACATGTGAATGTGAATCACATGGAAATGTTCTACGTGTAAGTGAATTATGTTTTTATGTGAATATATGAAATAATATAAAGAATAATGCCCATGATATGTGTCATGAGATCTAGAGGTATAGTTGGCATGCCAAGAGTAGAGGGTCTACGCGGTCCTTCGGGACAAATTCTACGTGGTCCTTCGGGACGTATATGTATTCTTTGGAGCATGTATGAGGTCTTGTGAGACACATGTTTGATCCTTAGCATATATATGATTCTTAAGGAGTTTATATGAGGTCCTTAGGGACATATTATATGGCACTACGGTGCAATTCTACGTGGCACTTCGGTGCATTTCTACGCGGTCCTTCGGGACAAAATTCTACGTGGCACTACGGTGCAAATTTATATGAGCTGTGGTGACAGCATAGTGCACAACCTCACAGTACTCGCATACCTTAAGTTCTCAGTAATGTACATGGGCCTATAAAAGACATTGAAAGTATTTACAAGATTCATATGTGATATTGTGTGCATTCCTAAGTGAAATGTATTTGTTATATGAGATTGGTAATTATTTATGCAATAGTGAGATTTGAAGTTTATATTATGCTGATATAGTATATAAAGAAATTAGTGATGAATGTTATATGGTTTTCTTATATATTTTATATGCCTCACTAAGTCAACGACTTAGCGTGTGATTGTTTCACGCGTAGGTTACGAGAAGATGACGGTTGATAAAAGTTACTCAAAACAGGTCAGTTTCTCCTTTCCATAGATCAGATCAGAAAAGAAATGTATAATGTGTATTTTGTAATAACGATAGTGGTTGGCATGTAAATAAATGATCAAATCTGATAAGTTTTAATCGGTTTTGAAAAGTCATACGAATGAGTTTTGTAATGTTTTAATGAGTATATGTAATTAATAATATTCAATTTATTTTGTTAAATAAATTTGGAAACATAGATGGGAATTTTTATAATGATGAAAGGTTAATTTTTATAAGTTAATATGTAAATTTCGGAAAATACTGTAGCAGTTACTGTAGCATGAACAGTAACCGCGAGTTTGAACAAAATTTTCCAGTATCTTAAAGGGGAATCGATTCCCTGCTACAGGGAATCGATACCCCCACTGTTCATCGCACTATTCACTGTTCACTATTCATACCGTATTTTTACTGTTCACGAATACGTATTTTTGAACTCAAAATTTTATAACAAGCACAAGTGAACCATATATGGTCGTATTTTCTTAATACAAATTAAAATGCTCGATTATTTTGAAAGGAAATCGTTTTTAAAAGTCAATGTGACATCTCGGACTCGTATTTGGGTCAGGTACGGGTTGGGGTGTTACATTTAATGGTATCAGAGCCAGGTTTAGCCGATTCTAGGCTAAAAACGAAGTCAAAAGTGCTTTAAAAAGTATACATGCCAACATAAAGTGAAAAATTTTCTGATCTGATAGTGTAAGGAGTATACTGTCTTGTAAATAGAGTTAAATTGTTATGTTATATAAGATAAGTGAATACATGATGATGATTTATGAGATATATATGTTTATATGATAGATGATATGTGAACATATGCAAATGACATACGTTAAATTATATGAATTGGATGATCATATGCACATGTTATATGTTATAGAAGAAATAATATTAGTACATGAATATATGAGAGCTTCTAAAGTGAAGCACAAGGCAATAGACTGCAGGTAATAGCATTCACCTGCCCTGGCCAGGCAGGGAGAAGAGTGAAAAACCTCAGGGCGTGCCTGTACAAGATTAGAGAATGTTTCATGATGTGGAATGATATTATGATATATTTTAATTTTTTACTTCAATAATTCATAGAATGAATGTATTGAAAAGAGTTGAGAACACCCGAGTTCAAGGGTGAATTTGAGAAATGTTTCATTGTTGTGGAAAATTGATTAAATGGTAGGAAGATAATGTTAGAAGATTTTTCATTTCTCCAAAGTGGAGAAGTTAAATTGAGTAGTTTCGTTACTATGTGGGCAAGCTAAAGTATGGTGAACAAATGTCACCATAAGAATGTTAAAAGATCAAGTGATGTGGTTATCATTTGTAGAAGAGTTCAAGAATAAGTACATGAATGATCAGTTCATAAAACAAATAAGCTCGAATATATGAGCTTGAAGCAAGGGAATTATACGTGCATGTGTATGAGTATAAGTTTAATAAGTTAAACAGATTTATTGTTGAGTTGATTTTGATTAGAAAGGATAAGTAAGAACATGTGATTGGTTGTTTAGGGCTTGCGCCTTAAATTAAAAGAGTGTTACTGGGTTCAAAATTTTTCTTATTTCAAGAAATTATTAATCGCGTTAAAGTTTTATAAAGAGCTCAGAATGAAAAGATTGGAGAACAAAAATCTCATATGATTAAGAGAATTAGTGCTTTATATAGTTAAGCACCATTAAAGAAAGATAGAGATTCTGATTTTCAACTTTAAACCCGATATGAATTAGTTGTATTCTCTGTCAGAGAATCAAATCAGATGAGAGTCAGTCAGACTAAAGCAATAGGGTATGATATTGGAAGATTAATCAATGAGTTAATTGATAATAAGTCAGGGTTAAAGACAACCTTTGTGAATTGGGTTAAAAGCCCTGTTAGAAGTTATGTAAATCGAAGCAGAAAAAGTTAGAAGTTATGTAAATCGAAGCAGAAAAAGTATTTGAAATGGATTAGATGAGTATTGAAATCTGGTGATTGTTGAAACAAGTGGAGAAAACATAAGTATAAGAATGATAAAGAATAAGGTTTTGTGCAAGTAAAGTTGACTATCAAAGTCATGAAAATGTGATAAGGAGTGATAGTTAAGGATAAATATATGTGATATAAAAATAGCATGAGAGTATGAAGGACATGATATGGTTTAGTTATGTATAAGACAAAGGTAAATGGAATGGTTGAATTCGAACCAAAGGAATTATATTATGGACAAATGAGAATTAAGGTTTGATAAGTGAAAGAAATAGAGAATGAATTATTTTGATTGAGAAGAATAAATATATGGATAGTTTGATGAAGGTTTATGTTTTGATTGAAAGAAATTAGTTGAATAATAAAGTAGTGTGATAGTGAGGGTATTAAGTTAAAGGATTTGTATGTTTGACGGAAACTAAGGATTGATAGAAAAGTTAAAAAGGATAAAGAAGGAAAAGTATAAATGATATGAAAGGAATGTAAAAGCATAAGGAAAATGTAATGAAAGAATTAAAGTAATGAAGTGAAGTTTATGATAGCACGAAAGATTTATTGAAGAGATGATATGTAAAAAGGAATAGTAGACGTGTAAATAGTGAAAGGTATGTTTGTCTTCCCGTTACTATTGAGGTAATTTTAATATTGAGTTCGTATATAAATATTTTTTTGAGTATATAATGAATTTTTTTTACATTGAATAGGTGGTCATCTATAAGAAAAATCATCGGGATATACCAGGTGAATTGGAAGAAATTTGATTACTCATTGATCAAAAGGTTGGTACATAGGTACATTTTAAATTTTAATATTTACCTTTAATTATCGTTATATAATTAGAATATTATTTTTATTAGAAGTGTGTGTGTGTGTGTGTGTGTATATATATTTGCTTTAATTCCAATGGGCTCCTTATTCTACTGACGAATGGGAAGAAATTCAATTACTCATTGATCAAAATACTACTACAGAGGTACTTATTTAAATTTTAATATTTACCTTTAATTATCTTTATATGATTAGAATATTATTTTGATAAGAAGTATATATATATTTTTATTTAATTCCAATGGGCTCCTTATTCTAATGAAGAAATGATGTTTTGCATCCCACCTCACTTGAGTAGCCCATTCCCGTATGGATGGCGGTTGTGCCTCTGATATCTTATGCTATTATAGAGTGGAATCCGATTAATCGTGTGTTTCATCAATTTGGTTACGTACAACATATTCCTGAAGCACCTAAGAATTTCGACCATATGCATAACATTGATAGACGGGGCAAAAAGGAAGTCGACTAGGTGGCGAAGCACAACAAGTGGATAATGATCTGGGAGGATTGATATCAACGCATTACCCCCTAGGGAGCATATTTATGTGGATCATTATTCGGTTGTGGCTGACTATTATCAGTGGTTCAACGTGAACGAGAAGCCATTCCTACTTTCCGAAGAAGCATAAGGCGGGAGCATTCATCGACCTCGAGAAAAGTGTCAACCATCTCAGCATCATCGTCCCTTGACTCATGGATGGTGGACAAGTAATAAAGAGTGAGTGAGTATCGTTCCCACGAGGATTGGAGGGATTTCGAGTAAAAATCATGCGCTTGTAATATAAACAAACTAAAAGAATATGATATGAACAATTGACTATGAGTATTGAGACACATATCAATTATAGGAAAATGTTATGGCATAGATTAAATGAGAAATGTTGTAACAAAACTGTAAATTGAGAAAAGTTATAGAAATGAGACCACGATTTGACTTCACGCGAATGAAACTACCAACAAGGCTAAATGGCTAGGCTTGGCTTGGGATCCTATGTCTTACCCTCAATGAATATCAACAATTTCAAGCCTAAACTATGCTCGGTAGAGTTTTTTAAGTTGCTTCTAAACTATCTCTAGCAAGAAACCTAACAGAATAATGTTAAACCAATACTTCTCAGCAAAACCCTAGCAGGATACTATCGTTTAAGCACTACTCCTTTTTATCGTTGAAACTTACTCTTTATCTATAAGGTAATTCAGGGTTTTACATAGATCTGGACTTAACTCTCTCGATATCAAGTATCAAACAAAATAAAGGCTATCTCTCGAAAACTCTTACATATCTAAGAAATAAAACAGTGAACAAAGCATGAAGTAAACTGAAAATGCTATGACATTCATCAAAAGGAAAACATATTCATCCAAAATAAAACCAAGCCAACTTAAGTTAGTTCATGGATGGATAACAAGCATCCATAATCATTCGTTTAGTACAACCCATTTCAGAAATAAATGAAGGGAATAAAAGTAACAAAAGGAATTAAGAATACTTTCAATCCGAGAGCTATAGTAGACACCGTGAACTACCTTAAGCCCTGATGCTTCTCTCAAAGTCCAGCAAGCTTTATCCCATTGGAGCTTTAATAATAGAGGTCACCTCGTTGGAGAAGAAAAGATTGAAGAGTGGTCGCCTTTTTTCTCTTTTTTGTCTCACGCACGCTCCTCTCTCCATAAATGTGGTGTCATTTTACTTTATATAGTTGGGCTCCTAGGATTTTGTGCCCTCATTCTCAGTGTTTCCTAAGGGATTATATCCTTCATATGTGGGGGTCAGCTGACAGTTATCACATGTGGGCTGCCAAATTGAAATATCTTCTGCCTTTGTCTTCTAATGCGCCCAGAAATATTGTCCCTTATGCTATAACATAGTTGTCCTCTCCCTTTTTTCCCCTTAAGCTACCTTCACATTACCAAAACAAAACGAACCTTCCTCAAGCAACATCAATTTAAGAAAAATAACAAGGTAAAGAAATACCACCAAACGCAAATGAATGTATTATATCCAATTATATGCAATGAAATGAGCTTTCGGACAACCAATAACCTAAGTAAAGAAGCATGAATTATAGCATTTTTACAGATTTATCAATCCCTCAAACTTAAGATATTTCTCGTCCTTAAGCAATGAATAATGATTAACAGAAAAAAAATGTTATGGCAAAGTTTAATAAAAGTCAGTTTGTGTGATTTAAATTTCAGCCCTTAGAATTATTTTGGCATCAACAAGCTAGACCTATCAAGATATCAAGAACATTCTCTTAGGTTAAAATCCTTTGCATGTGTGTGTGTGTGAGAGTGTATCCAATCTGCTCCAGCAATTCTTTAACCATTAAGTGCACAATTACTCCTATTTTATTTAAAGTTCAACTTAATTAAGTTTTTTAGATGGTACTGTTACGAGGGGTTAGCCTATCACAACTACCACCCCAAACTCTAGATGAACTGGAGCGAACATTTCATCCATGAGCTAGTCAGGCAGAGTCTTCCCGTGACTTCTTTCATTCACTCATATGTATCCAGCTGTTGTTTATTGAAATGCAATAACCAACAATGTTGTAGCATAGAGAAATGTCCCTCTACAGTTATGCCAAAGCATTTATTCATAAATCAACACAAAAATCATAACATAAAGTAGTTTCAGCAATTCAATTCATTAATTACATAATATGTTGTCACATGCAAGAGTTATTCCAAAAAAATATCTAAGTTTTATAAGCATAGAAAGCATACATTCATGTCTAAATAAATAAAAAAGAATCAAGACCTAAAGTTGATTATATTAGGCTCAATACTCATGTACATTCAGTCAATTACAACCATAAAAAATTCTCTTCATCAGGCATCATTAAGTCATTCCAAAAAACTAACTTAAAAATTAATTAACGACATATCAAACATTCTAGTAACAACTATCATATGCAAATGCCTATCTACAAACACTACCTCCCCAAAAATTAAAGGAGGCGCTGTCCTCATTGCATGAAAATATAAAAAATATATAACTAAACTACATGAAATGCAATGGAAAAGAAAAATGCTTTACTGTGGTGGTGGTGTCTTCGTAGCCATGTGTTTCACTCACTTCTTTCTAAGCGATGCAATTGTTAGTTCTAGTTCAGCTGCTGAATGATCTTGGTCATCATCTGAATCAACATTGCCCTCAATAGGGGAACTCCATATGTGACCAGCAGTGCACTTCAAATGGCGCCTAGTCAGTGGTGTAGACACCAGTTATAGTGGTGGTGGTGGTGCAGTAGTAGATTGCATGGGGGCTTTACCTTTGTCTTTATTCTGCTGAGGTAGGGTAAGAGGGGATTCAAATGGTATTGGAGATTGATTGGATTCCTACGGAGGGGCTGGGATATCCGTAGAAGGGTGTGGTGCTCTCGATGGCACTAATAATCACTCTGGTAATGGGGGGGAAGTCATCAGATGCATGAGGCAGTATCTCCTAAAAATAAGTGTTTAGCACTACATCCCGCTTCATCACATAAGTGAAAAAGGTGTGGAGGTTGTGCTTAATCTCGTCAAACTCCTCATTTGTGCTTTAAGGGGATTCAACCACTAAATCCAGTCTTGCTGCAACAAAAGTCTTGGCTCCTCCGTCCAGTTTCTCAGCCGAAGCATCTTGGTTGAATCCCCTCAAGCCTGGGATTTTCTTTGGAGTTAAGCCTTATTTACCAACATTTGGGTTTCATCTGAGCTATCCTCATAAACCTACTTTGATATACAAAAAACATTAATTAGATTGGGAAAACTAGAGGGCCCATGAACTTCGTCAATTATGATTTTTTCAACATCAATGGATCGACCATTGATAATGGAGTAGAGACTCATTATCTGCTTCACTGAAATCATAGTATAATGAGAAGTTGGCAATAGTCAAGTCTTCAGAAAGTGGTTCAATAGTTTTGTATCAGCTTGAGGTTGATCATTTCTATAGTCATCTTGTTCATTATAGGGGACATCATCCACATAATTTCTGTAAAACAAAGACCCTCTAAGAGTTATTTGTGAGTTTGGGGTGTAACAGTTTCAGTGAAAGCAGTATGAAGGTTAACAACATTCTTTAAACCATAGAATTTATTGATTACTCCAGCAGTGAACTTGATGTTTACTCCCCTTACCACCACACTAGACTGTGTGGAACTCATTGGATGAGTGGAAAACTCTCTTACTACTGTGACAGAGATTGAACCAAGATGAGAAGCAAAAGTTATCCAGTTTTAGTTGGAGATAACCTCTATCACTTCTTCATCAAACCCTTTCGGATCACCTGATGGAAAGATAAAACCTTGTTCAAGATATACCTTCATACCCTTGAAGTTCTTGAACCTTAAACGTGCTATATTATCAAGGAATCGTTCGATTCTTAGGGTTTGAGAAGCACGAGATATTCCAGTAACATTCTTGCACATAGGCATTTTGAAAGAGAATGAATAAAAATTATGGCTTTTAGGGTTTTGTTATAGTGAAGAAAAGAATAAAAATAAGAAAGGGAAAAGGGTTTTCGTGTAAGAGAGGATGAAAGGAGGTTGAAGATAAGGAGTTATAAGAAGAAAAGTGAAAAAGTGGTGGGGTAATAATGAGGGTGACGAGAGAGATTTTTAGGGAAGAGTTGAGATTTGATTAGTTTTAAGTATAAGGTATAAAAGGGGGGATAAAATAATAAAGAAAATGGGTTTAAAGGATTTGGTGGGTTAGAAAAAGTGAAAAGACAAAAAGCTTCCTCCATTTTCTAATCTTCACGTCGCCTTAAAGTTAAGGAGAAAATGTTTTTTTCCTTTTGGCTAGTTCTATTAGGGTAAAGACAAAACCCTAAACTAAAATTAAAAAGTTCCTCTATCCCCAAGAAAGCCTCCATTTGTCTTTGAACAAAAAGGATTGACACGAAACACTAAAATAAAATTAAGTAAAATAAATAACTAAAAGATAAAAATAAGAAGGAATGTTTATTTATGTACTAAGCCACACTAAAATAGAAATATGCTATAGAAAAATGAAAATTAAAAAGAAAAGGAAAATGAATCAAACTTTCATGCATCCTGGAGAAGGAAAGAAGATTTATCACGCAGAATAGGGGCACCATTGTAAGCCTTCAGTCTTTGACCATTGACCTTGAAGGTTTACCATCCTCCATATTATTTATATCAACTGCTCTGTAAGTTTAAATCTTGTGAACTTGGAATTGGCATGACCACCTTGACTTCAGTTTCCCAGAGAACAACTTCATCCTAGAGTTGTAAAGTAGAACCTGTTATCCTTCATGAAAATGTCATAGTAAAAAGTGTTTGACGTGCGACTTATTTGTTTTTTCCTTATACAACATGGAATTTTCATAAGATTGAGTCCTAATCTCTTCCATTTCATTTAATTCTAGTAATCTATTTTCTCTAACCAACTGATTATCCATATTCAACTTTTTAATTGCCAAAAATAATTTATGTTCGAGTTCCACCGGGAGTTGACATGTTTTCCCAAAAACTAACTTAAACGGGGACATTTTAAGGGGTGTCTTGAAGGTTGTTCGGTAGGCCCATAATGCTTCATCAAGCTTTAGAGACTAATCCTTCCTCTTTAGATTCACAATCTTCTCCAATATATGATTTATCTCATGATTAGAGGCCTCAACTTGCCCATTTGTCTGAGGATGATATACTATAGCAATCTTGTGTCTCACTCTATACCTTTGTAATGCCTTGGCAATTAGCTTGTTATCAAAGCGGGTTCCTTCATCACTTATAATAGCACTGAAGGCTTCAAAGCTTGTAAATATATGCTTATGAAGGAACGTCAGGACTATCTTGGCATCATTCCTCGGAGTAGCTACTGCCTCAACCCACTTTGATACGTAATCAACATCAAGTAAAATGTACAAGTCTCCAAAAGAAGAATGAAATGGGCTCATGAAGTCTATACCACAAACAACAAAAAACTCAACCTCTAGGATATTTTCCAATGGCGTTTCATGTCTCCTAGAGATATTTCCCATGCATTGACTCTTGTCACAAGACTTATAAAATTCATGTGTATCTTTGAACAGAGAGGGTCAATAGAATCTCAATTGAAGGGTTTTTGTTACAGTTCTTGTACCTCAAAAACGATCTCCACATGGTGATGCATGGAAGTGAAAAAGGATCTAGTGTTGCTCTTCCTCGAGGACATATTTTTGGATCATTTGGTCAGCATATTGTTTGAACAAATATGATTCGTCCCAATAGTAGAAGTGCACATCATGCTTGAACTTCTTCCTACCCTGGTTGTTCAAATTAGGAGGTACAATTCTACTAAAGAGATAATTAAAAATATCAACATACCACAGTATTCCTGTAGCAATTAATATTTTCTCATCAGGGATCTCCTCCTTAATCACAAATGTATCATTGCTATGGTCCTCATTCTCTAACCTAGAAAGGTGATCGGCTACTTGATTTTTGGTGTTTTTCCTATCTTTCACTTCTAGGTCAAACTCTTGTAAAAGAAGTATCCACCTAATAAGTCTAGGTTTGGCATCCTTTTTAGTCACTGGGTGATTTATAGACGAATGATCAATATGAACAATAACCTTAATGTCTATCTAGTATAACCTAAACTTATCAAAGGAAAATACCACAACCAACAATTTTTTTCAATGGTTGTATAGTTGATTTGAGCATCATTTAGAGTACGGCTAGCATAATAAATAACATGAAAAATTTTACCTCAACACTGGCCCAACATTGTTCCCACTACATAATCGCTTGCATCACACATAAGCTCGAAAGGTAGGGTCCAATCAGATGCAACTACAACAGGGGATGTAATGAGTCTGTCCTTGAGTTCTTTAAATGCACTGTAGAAATCATCATTGAAAATAAAGGCTTGATTTTGTTGTAGAAGCAAACAAAAAGGCATGGAGATCTTAGAGAAGTCTTTTATAAATAGTCTATAAAACCCTGCATGTCTCAAGAAACTCTGAATGCCTTTTACTGTAGTTGGTGGAGGCAATTTCTCTATCAATTAGACCTTTTCCTTGCCAACCTCTATCTCCTTCTTGGAAATTGTGTGGCCTAAAACTGTCCTCTTGGTCACCATGAAGTGTCATTTCTCCCAATTGAGAAATAAGTTAGACTCTTCATAACGCTTTAGCACTATTGCAATGTTGCCTAGGCATGAATCAAAGTCATCCTCATATATAGAAAAATCATCCATGAAAATCTCTGGTGTGACCTATCTGGTAGTTACAAGATAACAGTAGTTGTGCAAGTTTGTCTCATCCCTAGTTTCAAAAATATAGATTTAGGCATTAGGTACACACTAGACACCAAATCACACAAAGCCTTACCCACAAAAGTGTCTCCAATGGTACAAGGAATGATGAAACTGCCAGGTCTTTTTGCTTTAGTAGCATCTTGTTTAGTACATAACAACATTCGTTTGCTGTAGAAACAATTTATATCGTTCCACTTTCCTCTTTTTTTGACAATGTCTTTTAGAAACTTCACGTACATGGGCAACTACTCAATAGCCTCAAGAAGAGGGACATTTATATATAGCTGGTTCAGAACATCAACAAATTTCTTAAACTGAAGATCTTGATTATGCTTCTTCAATCATTGAGGAAAAGGTGGTGGAGGCCTAACTTCCTCCACAACAGGTGGGAATCAATCTTCTACTATAGCATCTTTATGTCATACATCAGCAGTTTTACTCGTATGTTCTTCATTGCTATCTTGATCTTGGGCCTCATCAGCTTGTAATTGAGGTGCTTTTTAAACATAATTATAGGTTGAATCAGCTATTTCACTTCCCCTAAACTTTTCTCCTTTGTTGATTTGTGTTCCACTTCTCATAGTAAGAGCACTAAACTGCTATTTTCTTGTAGCTCTAGTGACTTTAGTGTCATTGGGAAAACTATCTTGAGGACGTACATGTAATGCTTGTGCAATATGACCATTTGAGTCTCCAACGCTCACAATGATGCTCCTTGACTTTGCAACAAAGCTCCATGATTCTTTATATACATGTCATGGTATTGCATTAGTACTCTCATGGTGGCCATGAAGTCATGTATAGTAGCTTCTAAAGGAATTTGTATTCGAAGAGGATGCTGACACCTTGTTGGCATTTTGCCATATCATATGTTACTGGAAACCTGGGGGTTTACTCAAGGTCTACTTCTGATTTGAACTACTTGTATTATTGGTCCATTGATTTCCCCATGAGAAGATAGGGTGCTGGCGTCATCCTGAATTGTAAGTGTTTGAATATGGATTGTTGTTGCCCCAATTAAAATTTCTCATGTAGTTAGTAGACTCATGGTTTTCCGGACATTCACTTACATGATGGTTACCACAATATAAAACACAAGAGAAAATTGCTACCTTAGCCTCATTTACTTTATTTGGGCATTGTAAATTCTTCAACATATTGGTAATGGTGAACAACTAAGCTCAAACAAAATCCTTGGCATCCAATTCAAAAGTTCCTTGAGGTCTCCTTCCTATTTTGAGTCTTGAAGAAGGGAATTGATAGTCATTATTTGAGATTCTATCCAAGATGTTGAAGGCCTCTTCAGGGGATTTATCCATCAAAGTTCCATTTGCTGAAGCATTAAGTATCATTCTTGTAGGGGTATTAACACCTTTACAAAACATAACCACTTGCATCCCCATGATTTGTACACTTGCGCATCAACCCCTTATATATATCCCAACATTCGTACATGGATTCATTATTCGCTTGGAAAAAGGATGCTATATCATTCCTTAGTTGGGTATTCATATTAGGTGGTTATAACGCAACAAAAAAACTCTTACACAAGTCTACCCACGATTCTATTGAACCAGATAGAACACCACATAACCATGCTCTAGCTTTACCACACAAGGAGTACATGAATAGCTTGAGCTTCAGTACATTTACTTGTACTCCTTGCTATCTAAATGAGTCACAAACTTACAAGAAAGCTCTAATATGTTGCCTTGCATCTTAGTTCGGCATGCCTCCGAATTGTCTTATCGAGTTCAACATGTTAAAAATAACTGGCTTTAACTCAACGTGTGTTGCCTGAATTTCGGGAGCTACAATCCCAGGGTTCAAATCATCCACAACCGGGTTTATATGATCTCTAAAAGCTCATGGAATAAAAACAAATCTTTTATTTAGATTTGCTAAAGCAACAAGATTTTCCATATCCTTAACTGACGGATCACCATGATTTCTGACTCCGTACATGTCTCATTGAGTTTGCTGAGCTCATCTTCTTTGTTGAAAAACCTCTCGATTTTAGGTACCAATGGAAACAAAGGTTTTTCAACAATCATTTGGGTCATACAATAAAACAATTCCTAAAAAATAACTACTAAATATATACAAAATCTAAGAAACAAAATAGTGCATGAACAACACTTAAAATCACCACTTGCCAATCCCTGGAAACGACACCAAAATCTTATTGCGTGTGATTGTATACTAAATTTGATACACAAATTGTGCAAGTATACACAGTCCAACAAGTAATAAAGAGTGAGTGAGTATTGTTCCCACGAGGATTGAAGAGATTTCGAGTAAAGATCATACACTTGTAATATAAACAAACTAAAAGAAGATAATATAAACAATTGACTGTGAGTATTGAGACAAGTATCAATTCTAAGAACATGTTGTAGCAGAATTAAATGAGAAATGTTGTAAGAAAACTATAAATTGAGAAAAGTTGCAAAAATGAGGCCACAATCTGTCCTCAGACGAATGAAACTACCAACAAGGATAAATGGCTAGGTTTACCTTGAGATCTTATGTCTTATCCTTAATGAATGTCAACAATTTCCAGCCTACACTATGTTGGACAAAGTTTTCTTAGTTTCTTCTAAACTATCTCTAGCAAGAAACCTGACAGAATAATGTTAAAGCAATACCTCTCAGCGTAAACCATAGCATGATACTATCGTTTAAGCTCTACTCCTTTTATTCGTTGAAACTTACTCATTATCTCTAAGGCAAGTTAGCATTTTACTCCACAGTTCCACCCCATCGTTCACGTAGATCTAGTTTTAACTCTTTCGATATCAAGCATCAACAAAGATAAAGGCTATCTCTCGAAAGCTCTTACATAACTAAACAATAAAATAGTGAACAAAGCATGAAGGTAAATTGAAAAATACTATGACATTCATCAAAAGGAAAACATATTCATCTGAAATAAAGCCAAGCCAATTTAAGTTAGTTCATGGCTAAGTAACAAGCATCCAATAATCATTCATTTAGTACAACCCATTTTAGAAATAAATGAAGGGAATAAAAGTAAAAAAATGAATGAAGAAGACTCCAAATCCGAGAGCTGCAGTGGACACTGTGAACCACCCTAAGCGCTACTACTTCTCTCAAAGTTCAGCAAGCTTTATCCCCTTGGAGCTTTAACAATTGAGGTTACCTCATTGGAGAAAAGAAGGTTTAAGAGTGGTCGCCTCTTCTTTTTCTCTTTTTTATCTTATGCATGCTCATCTCTCCATGAATGTGGTGTTCTTTTGCTTTATATAGTAAGGGCTCCTAGGGTTTTGTTCCCTCATTCTCACTGTTGCCCTAAGGGAATATACCCTTCATGTGTGGGGGTAAAATTGAAATATCTTCTATTTCTATCTTCTAGTGAGCCCAGAAATATTATCCCTTATGTTGCAACATAATCGTCCTCTCCTCTTAGTTTTCCTTAAGCTACCTACACATTACCACAAAAAAACGAACCTTCTTCAAGCATAATCAATTTTAGAAAAATAAGAAGTAAAGCAATGAAATACCATCAAATGCAAATGAATGTATTATATACAACTGTATGCGATAAAATGAACTTTCGGACAACTAATGACCTAAGTAAAGAGGTAACGAACCTTTCTCTGGCTCAATATGGATCGTAGTAATCAATGCCGATGTTTTTGCAGTTTTCACAGTTCTTTATGAGCAGTGAGATGGTTAGTCATACACCTTTAGGGTCCTTATTCTATGGAGGTGCTACATCGTCATCCGTCCCTCATAAAAAATATAGGTTCTACTGTTGATGACGATGATGAGAGTGAGGAGGAAGAGTAAGTTATACAAAGAAGCCCTAATCGAAATAGACAGCCACTACCCTGTAGAACACATTCAAGACGCAGATATCGATAGATTTGTTTAGTTTGTAACGTTTTTATTTAATTTTCTTTTGTTTATCAGCAAATGTAATGAATTGTGAACTTTTTATTTATTTTGTTTCTTAATGTTTTTATTATTTAATTGTTTGAATTGTAACGTTTGTATTTAATGTTTGTATTTAATTATTTTTATTATTTAGTTTGTAATGTTTTTATTTAATATTTCTATTTAATTTTCTTAATGTATTTATTGTTTCTATTTATTCAGTGATCCTCAAATGACATTAATTAAAAGTAAACGAAAATGAAAAACACAAACTGAGATTTCAGAAACTACAATTATATAGTGATGCTTAATGGTTACGGGATGCTAAAAGAGATGACTTTTTTCCCTATTGTGGCCTAGGTTTCTACAATGCCCACATCTTTTGTTTTCTTTGGACATCTCTCAAATATCCATATCACAATGAATTTGAGTGGATTTTGGTCGGCCTGTCTCCCTTAATAATGATGAATCTGGTACAATCAGAAGCCAATTATGAGTCTCATCTGGGTCTTTCTCATTACTTATCTTAGGGAACTCAAATTCATATAGCTTAAATACTTGTGAAAGTTGGTATACGAGATCCACAAAACGGTTATAGTCTTGACGGGTATAAGACCAAGCTGCTATGACATAGATACTTCAACCCACAGTCACACCACTTGTCTTGTAGATTAACTCTGAATAACTTAGTTTCAATCCCTTGAATAGGTCGTGACATTTTAGTGACACGAAATAATTCATGTGTTTTAGAAAATAGTATTACATATATTTAATTTGATATAACATTTTTTGAAGATCTGCAACTAATCTTGGGCGATAAGCATGGCCGTTTTGTATCCAAGTTAGAGTTTATCCCCCGATCTTTGCAAAATGTGCTCCCAAACGAAAATATGTCATTTTAACCAAAGTTGTTACTGGTAAATAGCACGCACCCTTTAAGGTCGAATTGATAACCTCAGCCAAATTGGTTGCCATATTTCCATATCGATATCCACTATCGTAAGCATTTGTCCACATTTTTGTGTTGATGAAGCTGATGTAATGTATCCTTGCTATTTTTCCTCGCAAATCTTGAAGCATGAACTTAAACGTTTGAGGTAGTAGTTTGTAACTTGCGCGTCAAATGTAGTATTTACTGTTAGGTTCCCATAAAAAATGAAGATGATTGAGAAATAAAATGAGGCATCATGACATACAAATGCTCACAAGTAATTGACATTCATCATTCATCTTAAATTTTCCATGATAGTTTACGGTAATATGTCGGATACAATACCAATGTTAGACATGGGGTGGTTACCACATTATACCTATAAAGTCCATTGATGCTTTGAACCCGACTCCGTGGTCTAAAATGATGAATATTTTTTTCCCTCGTGACAACATGTAAGAGTAAGTTTCTAAGGAAAAAAGCCCAAGAATTTGTATCTTCACCTTCAACAAGTGTAAAAGCAACTGGAAGAATATTGCGATGACCATATTAAACAACTGCCAATAGTAAAACTTGCTTGTATTTTCCATACAAGAATGTCCTATCAATTGGGACCACGGGCTTGCAGTATTTCACAACATTAATGTACTTTGGGTAAGTCCAAAAAATTTGGTAGAATTGGCATTGATTGCGAAGAACTCGATCATTATGGTATGCATGGCAAGTTTCTAAGTCGACTATTATCCCAGGATTCAGTCTGCGCACCATATTAAACCAACTTGGTAGTTCGTTGTAAAATGAATCCCACACGCCGTGAAGTTTTTTAATGACATTCTACTTTGCCTTCCATTCTTTCCTGTAGGAGACGGTGTTCATATATTGAGACGGTATAGTTGAAATCAGCACCACAATAGCTATATGGGAGCTTGCTTTGACCATTAGCATGGTGGCTTAGCAGATAATGTCGGAGTCCAAGTTGGGATAGTCCTGGTTGATCCCGCTAGCATAACATGTATGGGGATTGTTGTATATTGTTAGTTCTCATATGTTGTTTTTCTTCTTCCTCTTCAATACACGAACCATCCAATTACATATGTTATCACGTTGGACACAGTCGCAAACATACTTTTTTATGGTGGATCGGTCGACTCTAGAGTGAACATAATTACGAATATTGTAATTCTTAATTACAATCATTATTTTTTCTTTGGATGGAGACTTCATTCTAATATACAACTAACCACCATTGACTGATGAGTTAAATGTGTAGTCACCAACATTAGGCATATCTGTAAATTTTGGCATATATATTGCATCATAGTCAGCTTCATACATGTATGTTGGAGGTTTAATGTGTATCGTATTTGTGGGAACCTCATCTATATCATCATTATTGAAGTCCATGTTGAATTACGGTGATTCAGGCTCAATGAATGATCTAGTCTCAACACCATCTGCACCTGGCTCATGAAGAGATTCTTCTGGTGGAAATAAGGGTTCCTCTATACTGTCGATATATAGGTTAAACAAGTTGGAAGTTGAATGTCTTCCCTTGAACTTGAAGGCATCGTGTCATGCGGGTTTTGAACTAAGTGTCGTGTCACAAGCATCTCCATATTGAGGTCGAAGAAACTCGAAATTGAATGCCTCCTCCTTGAACTTGAAGGCTTCATGTCAAATGAGTATTAAATAGATTGATGTGTCGAGGGCATCTCCATATTCAGATTAAAGAAATTGGAAAATGAATGTCGTCCCCTTCAACTGGAAGCAATGTTACCATACAGATTGTTCGTGGAGCTACCTTGGTAGAGATCGTAACAAGTTGCTGATGAATGTTCCCCATTGAACTTGATGGAATGATACCAGGATATGGATTTTCCATTAACGAGGTAAAAGCATTACACATTACTTGAGTTGGGCTGTCAACTTAATTAGCTTGTTGAGACAGCCCATAGTAAGAGCATGATGACATACCACGAACTGCAGACACTTCAACAAATGTAACATACATTTGTATAACAACGTCTGAATTTTGATTCTGAGCATCAACCATCATAGCAACATCGTCATCGTTGGAGAGCACGAGCATTGTATAAGTTAACGGAAATAGTGCAGTTAGAAATATGTACTGAAGCAAGGACAATCTTCTAGTACTCCCAACGTGAACCTTCCTTGAAATTTAGTGATAAGCTCCTCAAGAGTAATGTTTCTCTTGAATGGTAAGATGATATAATGATTTGATACGAAGACAATGTTGATTTCATCTTCCCGAATTTCTCCGTCATAGTAAACAATAGTTGACATTGCCTTATTTTGAGAGTTTGGGATTGAGAGTTAGACGGTTTGAAAAGTTTGAGAGATGTAGTAAATGAAATTTTTAGTATTGAGTCTTATATCTACAAAAACAATAAATATTTTTAATATTCAATCATTCCCATAAATAAATAAATAGTATACGAATTAAAATATAAATCAATACTAAAAAATAAAAAATATTCACAATAATTTAATTAACACAATTTAATATTATTACCGCATCGGCAAAATGTCTCGAGATGTGATCTCCATCCAATCGTAACATCCCACATTCCATTTTATAATCACAAAAAGTAATAAAAATAGAACAATAAAATTTGATAAAATAATTAAATATTAAATGAATATAATATAATAAAAAATTTATTTTACCTTCTAAAAACTATAACAAAATCTATTTAGCTTGATAAAATGAATTAATAGAAGGAAGAATGTGAAAGTAATTTTGATGTGGTTTGATTGTTGAATTCGGGCGTATTTATAGGGAGATGGGGATGGCAATGAGTGGTTGACCCGATTTCCAGGTAATAATTGAAGGGGTAATAATTCAAGGGGGACTAATGAAAAGAGTGCCCCTTGCACCACGCCTTCTCTGTGCGTCAGAATTTCCCCACGAAGGCATGCCTCTTATAACGTGCCTTCCATGAAGGTGCATCCCCGGGAACGCGCCTTCCCACCGAAGGCGCGCCCCTTGCAACGCGCCTTATTAGAAAGGGTACTAATCGATAAAATTTGGGAAACGGGTGCCTGGCAGGTAATTTTTAATTATTTGTGTGATTTTTCGGTAAAAACACCTCCTTTGTCACATCAAATGTTTTATTAAAATAAAAATTATTAACTTTTTTTCTTAAATCATATTATTATTTTACTTTAAACTTCTAAATTATTTTTATCAAAATAAACTTATAAATTATTAAATGCAACCACTTCGTGTATATAAATTATTTATTAAAATAAATATTTAAATTATTTTTTAAAATCTCTAATTTATTTTTTAATTAAAATAAATATTGATTTTGTATAACATGCAACGTCTTGTTAATCCAAAAATATAAGATTTAAAGTAATTATATATATATATATTAATTTTAAGACTTATGTTATTTAAAAGACATTTGGGTAAAGTACACAAATGATTTCGATTATGAATGTTGTTTTATTGAGTCATTTGACTATTAAAATTTATAAAATGATTTTCAACTATAGGGTATTACTTTGATGAGTCTCGTGAATATTAAAAGTTACAAAATGATCTTCTGACTGTTCATATATTCTAAACTTGTTCTTTTACGATAAAAAATTAGCGGTCATCTGAACTTCACATTAATATATTGAGTGAGATTTAATAAAATCTTATCCCAAAATTGTTTGAACGGTATCTCGTGGATCGACTCTCTGATTACAATATGTCATCTAGTTAGTGCTTGAACCATTATGTTGTCGAGTCACTACTTAAAAGCAATTATGATGATAGTAAACATCATTAAAATATGATTTTATCACATCATAGTCAACATGTTAACATACAGTTCAAACGGTCTCCAATTTTTTAACGAAAAAGACGAGTTTGGAATATATAAATAGTCAAGTAAACATTTTGTAACTTTTAATAGTTAGAGACTCAACAAAACAACGTTAAATAATCAATGATCATTTTGTAACTTTTAATAATCGATAATTATTTTATAACTTTTAATAGTCTGAGACTCGACAAAACAACATATTGAGGACCATTTGTATACTTTACCCAAAATAATTTAATGACTTAAAGAAGATTTTAAGTCGGGGAACGAACTTAAACTGATAAAATTTTAGGGGATGTGAACTTGAATTTATAAAATTTTAAGAGTGATGAAAACAAATTTTCAACAGAAAATACATAAAAAAAAATTAAAATATATGATAATTTTAAAATTTTAGAGTATAATCGCCCTCGTATGTCATCTTTGCTTTCGGGTTTCACTGCACGCCAACTTAGCTGAGGCCATTGGCTAATGCCAACGGCAAATTGGCAATCGACAATTGCCCTCCCGCACACACCAAACGGTTTTTAGTATTTTAAATCACTTTAGTAACAAAACAAAGGCCACCCCTCTCCTTTAGAGTGCGTTTACCGTGGCTTTCGGCCTAAACGTCGTAGTCCCATTCCAACTGCAATCTCAACTTAATCTATATAAAAAAAAATTAACATTCTGTTATTTATTGATTGAGGTTCGTTCAACAAACTTCTTTGCCATATATCAAATTCAAGTTCTTTTATTTTAATAAGCTATATATATTATACATTTTCAGATCAGGTGCAAATATTTTATTTTTAAAGATTAGATACTAAAATAATATTTATTTTTAATTATTTAATGAAACGATATATTTCGACTGAAATTTTGAAAAATCACTATCAACTGGATTTACTTTTACATATATGTACGATCTTATAGCTGAAATAGTTTTCTATTAAAGAATCTAAGAGTTAAGTACCCCTTTGTGATGACAGACAATAGAAAACTAGATGTGCTTCCACACGAAAGTAGGGTCTATTTTGCAACTGACAATAAATATCCTTGTGTTTTGTGGGTTTACTTATTGTTGGATTAAAATTTATAATTATAAACATACATGTATAATATATAATATTATTAAAAGTAGAATATAAAAATCAGTCATCGATTATATCATATGTCATAGGTATTAAAGTATTATGAAATTAAAGTGTAATATCATAAGTTATATTTTATAAGTTGATTATAAATACTTAATAGATCAATCTAATATTAATTATATATACTTAATAGATCAATCTAATATTAATTATATATAAAGAATTAGTGATCCACAAGAAATAAGTTAACATGTATTACTATTATCTCGTCAGAAAATTTTATGCCAAGCAAGGCCAAGGCAGGAGGGGTGCCCACCCAAAGTCCATAAATTTAAAAAAAATCATAGTATAATATTTTCCATTATTTTTATAATAAATTAAAAAAATATAAAATAAAATAATGGACTCATGAATTTATTAAAGTGTCAATTATTTTTTTTATAGAAAGTAGCTAGTTTTATTAAAATAGAAAATATCCAAAATTACAATGAAAATTTACTAGTATAACTATAAACCTAAAATATAATATTGACATTTTCTTATTATTATTGAGACAAAAACTAGCCACTTAGATCACATAAGGACCAAAGAAAGAAAATGTTAAAAACCTAACCCAAAAGCTCGAACAAAATAAAGATACAAATAAATCTGACTGCGTCAGCAAACAAACCACAAAAGGAGATGAAACTATTGAAAGACTACTGACAAATCGCAAATCAGAGTCGAGCGACGTGAAAAAACTATCAACGAACGCAAAACGCGTATCCAAATCAATCTGGAGGTCCAAAGCAGAGAATCAGCTTAATAACAAATAAGCGACATCTTGATCAGTCATGACAATGTCAAATCTAACCCTGACAAAAAATAAATGAAAACTACACCAAAAAAACGAAAAACTACCAAATTAAAGTGTCAATTGTTATTATTGAATTTTTATGATGACGTTAATAAACTGTTAACTTCCCATACAACTCTAATTTAATAATTCTTTTAAGAAATTCAAATAAAATACAATTAAATCTCTTTAATTTTGGTATTTTTAAATTCTCACAATCAATTCACCAAGTTTATTTCTCGATTCTCCATATCAATTGAAAATTTTATTAACATTATTTTTCTCTTAAAAATTCAATGGGGAAATTTTTAAGTATGATTAGCGTATTTTTTCTTCTATATTTCATAATCCATCTGAAAATTATTATTCTTACATTTTAATTTCTTATTTTTCTCACAAACACAAAGTCATAATTGTTTACCATCAGTTGTGGCGCTTGAATTGTATTGAAAATTGCTCTTAAAAATCTAGATAAGGTCATATTTTCAAATTATTTCTTTTGATTTTTATATATTTTCAAATTCTAGATTAAACCGTTCTTTTCTTTTCAAATGCCATATTATGTATTGAGAAAAATATGTTGGAAAGCATTGATGTTGACACTATCATCAATAATTTTGCATCATAAAATACTAGAAGACAAAGTTTTTATAAATATTTGTATGTTTAAATATATTTTTGACATTTTTGATATTATAATGAATTACTATTTGTTTAATTTAATAAAAAAAGTTCTAAAAGAAATTTGTATATTACATATTTCTTAAAATTCTTTTGAAATAGGCTGCCCATTTTTCTATTTTGTCCTGAGCCAAAAAAAGTTAGGATCGAGTCTGACGGTAAGACCAAACATATATTCTTAGAATATCATAACCAAATAAATATTCAAAAAATTCAACTTAATGGTTAATTCAAGTACACCTTCACATTTAATATTTTTTTAATAATTTAACATGATTATTTTCATATTTATTATATCTTGGTTTTAAATTTTATATATTACTGTTAAGGACTTAACATTAAGGATTTTTATTTGATGGATTTGTGTTTATGCTTTTTTTTTAGCATGCAGTTTTTAGTATCTCAATTGATTGATTTAAAATAATAACTACTAACCCTTGAGCACTCTCACTTGTAACTGTAAGCATGACAATTTTTAATGGTACAATGTAAAAAAATGTAAATAACATTTAGTTATTTAAATATTCATTATTTTTTAGAGTATTTTAGTATTTCATTTTAGAATAGAAATATATCTAACATTTGATTAAATAGTTATTATAATCCTTTTTTTTGGGAGTATTTCGACTCCCTAATGTTTCATTTTAAGAAAAATATCATTATTTTAAAGTTTTAGTCGTTTGTTGACTAGCAGTTCCATTAAAAATATTTTTTATCTTATAATAAAACACTAGAGCCAAAATACTCTAATAAAAATAATTATTTAATCAAACCTTAGAAATATATATTTTTATCATTATGCCTTTCTTAATTAAAATTTCCATCCTCTCTCCATTACGTGCTATGTTTCTTAAACTATCGTTTCTCTAACTGGGCTTTATTTGAAGAGAACTGCAAGACCAAGTGCCATATTGTTTTGGGTATTAGGGGAGGCCTGCTTCCAGTCGAGGTGGATCGCAATGGGGAGTTGACTTTGATTCAAATGCACGTCTCGAACCAACTTTGTTTTTCACGACTATTGTTTTCTACCTGTTTTCTTTTGCTTGTATCGTCAAACTTTGTTTGGGTTTATTCTGAATTTTCTTTTCCGACTCAAAAAAAATAGTTTAATTCATCTCCTCTTGCAGATAGCATTGAAGGCAAGATCGTATCTTATCTTTGACTTAATATGGCTATTGATCGCGAAGGTAATTCATCTCATATTCGCCTTCTAGTTTCCATTGTTTTATGTCTCTCTCCTTTTGTCTTCATTAGCGGTTTATATTTCCCCTCTTTTTGTAGGAAGAGCTGTTGTGATTATGGGAGTTAGTGGCGCTGGCAAATCGTAGCCCCCCCCCCCTTTTGTTTTCGCTTTGTAATTTCTAATTCATAATTGAAAGCTGAATCTAGGATTTTTTCCCCTTTTCTTCTCAATTATGTGTAGAATAGAAAAGGTTATATATTGATTTAGTTCATATATCTTCAAATGTCATCAAACCATCAACATGCCATCGGTTTGCTGTCATGCAGCGAATGAATGTTTAATAATTCTATGATCATTTATTTTCCTTCTCCCCTTTTTCTCTTCCTCTTTCTGCCCCTGCCCCCTTTTGACTTGTCTTACAACTTTCCCTCCGACCTAGAAAGCAGGATGATGTTTTGTTATAGGTCGAGGGGTACGATGTCTGACTACTAAATTTATTCCTCTCGTCATGTCCGATGGTGGTATCTATCAGGGACCATTTGTTGAGTGGGAGGGACTTCGTCACTTTGGCCACTCTATTTGTCAAAGAAGTCCATTATCATTCTAATTTTCAGATTTAAATACTTAATAAATTAATGTCCCTCTCAATATTTGATCCTAGCTTCATCCTAGTCCCTTCACCCAATTTTAAATTTTAGCTTTCCTGTCTTAGCTCTCGGGTAAATTTTAGGAAAGGCAAGAAGTACCATTTTTTTATGATACATCTTGTTTTACTTGTTTGTAACTTTTCGTTATCTCTTCACCAGATCAAAAGAAGAAAAGAATCCTCTATACTCTTCACCCAATTTCACAATTCCCCCCCCCCCCCAACAATTGTACCTTTTTACCAACTTAGAAGAGGTATGAATAGAGTGCATTAAAGGGGAAGTAGACACACTCTTATACCAGGGACAGATGCAAGATCTTTTTTTAGGGGTGAAGTTATAAAATTTTAAAAATGGACAAATTTATAAAATTATAGGGAGCGAAAACACACCATCAATTAAAAATATAAAAAATATCTAGAATATATTTTAATTTGAAATTTTCAGGGGGCGATTGCCCCCTTCAGTCCATCCTTGCTCTTGTTAATTATTCATGGCTATGTCGGATTAGCCCAGCAGCAGCAACACAGTAATTGCCAAGCAAGAACTTTAATGATACCCTTTTGATATTTCCCAATAGGCATCTCTTGTTTCTTCAAAAAAAAAAAAACATCTCTTGAGATAATAATTAACCATTATGAGGTGAACAATTGTCTATTAGCATCTTTGATAAAAGAGAGTATTGTATTGAGCATGTTAAGGTGCAGATCTGGAATGGCATTAATGTTGCCCATCATTCTATCACCATATTATTATTTGCATTTATGGGGTTTTAAGATGTTAGCAATCATGGTCTAAATGTTGTTTGAATTGATCATGTGGAGTTGATAGTATTATTATTAATGGAGAACGGATTTTCCATGTTATGCAGCAAAAAAGTTTTGCTTTGATTCAGTCTTTCAACTAGAACTTATCCAAAAGTTGGATTATTTATTGGTATGTCTCTTATTTTCACTTGATTCCCCTATGGCATTTTTTTGGTATGGCTCTTATTTTTCACTTGATTCCCCTATGGCATTTTCATTTGATAGTATTATCAAAATATATATGTTGATTTTAGTGGGATCTCTCACACCTATGTCCGAGTAGCATAGATACATTGCACAGGTAACAATATGATCACCCTCTTCTACTCTGTGTGTATAACCAGCACAATAGGTGACATGTTGGCCAAAGTTTTGAACTGTAGCTTTTTTGATGCTGATGATTTCCATCCACTGTCAAACAAAGGTAAGTTCAGACATGGCTATTGAGCATGAATCAACAGTTTTTCTCTTCATACATTAAATTTGTTACTGCCTTTAACATTTATATCCATTTAAATACACAGAAAAGATGAGGCAAGGTGTTCCCCTCTCAGACAAGGATCGAATTCCTGGGCTAGAAATGCTACGGTATGTCCTAAAAGATAAATTAGAAGATGGAAAAACAGTGATACTTGGGTGTTCTTCACTGCAGAAACATTACAGAGAAATAGATCCGCCTATGCTGGTTACGTCTTGGGAGCCATGCTGGTAAGGCGCAGTTTGTTCTATTGGACGCGCAGGCCGATGTTCTAGCTGCTAGGCTCGAGAAACGAGCCGCAGAAGGGAAGCATTTCATGCCGGCGGCACTTCTGCAATCACAACTAGAGTTGCTTAACATAGATGAAGGTGAAGGGATATTCAAAGTCGATGCCACCTTAAGCCCTCTGGTGATCGTAAGCAAAATACAAGCATTTTTGTCCTCTAATTCTGATCAAACCATCGATGAACAGTCACTGGGAATAAGGATTTTTAAAGAAGTTTAGAATTTCTTGAGTTGCAATTGCATCATAATTCACAGTGTAATGACAACTGTAATTTCTTGGGTTGAATGTTATTTTGGCGCTCAAAGTTGTACCAATGATCACTTTCGTCTATTAGATTAACTCGTCTGGAAATGTCGATACAAAAGAGTGACGTGGCGTTAGGAAAATTGTAGGAAAAAAAAAGGAATATTATTAATAAAATTTTAAAAATGAAAGATTCCCAAAAAATCTTGCTATTAAATTAAAAATATTATATTTACTATTATCCATTTTTTCAAGTTACAAAAATGTTAAATACTTAAAAATGTAATGTCTGGAATTTTTATTAAAGAAAAAATAGTATAAAATTAAAATAATTTAATAAAATATTATACTATAATAAAAAATTCATTCTTCTTTCCTCACGTTTCTTTTTCACGCATTATTATAAATTTAATATAAAATAAAATAAAGGCAAGGATACATGAGACCATCCACTTTTCAAAAAAAAAAAAATCTTCAATTTAGAAAAAATACTCAATGTGGTCATTTGACCAATATTTTTCGTCGTTGACCAATGAGGTTGTTACTTTATGTTGACATGGTCTTTTTTTCCTCTCAATCTAGCCCTCCAACTCAAGAAAATAACTTAATCTGACTCTCCTATTTTTTTCTCTTCTATTTTGGTAACTAAACTTTAAAAGTTTTCAATTTAATAACTCAACTTTTGAATTGATCCTATTTTGATCATCATGATTTATTTTATTAATATTTATGTATGATGTGGCATTTTTTCTTTTCAACCAAAGATTTCTTTTTTTTCCTTTCATTACTAGATTCAGTGAACCCAGATTGAACTTCTAAAAAAAATGTAAAACTGGAGATGAGCTACTTGACCGGGTAATGAAAGAAAAAAAAAGAAATATTTGGTTGAAAAGGAAGAAAAATGAAATGAGAGGATAAAAGAGGAGAGTGGAGATTTGAAAATATATAAAGTAGTGGGAATATTTTTTAATTTAATTATAATTTTTGTGAATATTTTTTTGTTTTAATATATTTTTTAAAATTTTAATTTAATAAATATTATTTTAATCATATATTAATAAAATAAATAATAATAATAAATGCCACATCATACATAAATATTAATAAAACAAATCATGATGATCAAAATAGAAGTAATTCAAAAGTTGAGTGATTAAATTGAAAACTTTTAAAGTTTAGTGACTAAAATAGAAGAGAGAAGATAGTTGAATGAAGAATGGTATAATTTTCTCATTTATAACACATGAATAAGAGGGTCAGATTGAATTATTTTTCTTGAGTTGGAGGGTCAAATTGAGAGGAAAAAAAGGTCCTATCAACACAAAGTAACGGCTCCGTTGGTCAACGACGGAAAATGTTGGTCAAAAGACCACATTGACTCTTTTTTTAAAAATGGAGGGCTCGTGTACCCTTTTACCTAAAATAAATTTGATAAAAATATTATAATTAGTTAATTAAATAAAAATTAGAAACACTCCCTCCCCTTATTCATTACCTTCTTCAACATTTAAACTTACTTTAGAACCCATCAATTGAAATTCTAATGTTTCAATTTATCACCAATCGAACAATTTGTGCATTGGAAATGCTGTCAAATGTCAATCATTAGTTTTACTAGTCCTGATTATTTTGTCTCGTACTCGATTTAACGATGTTCAAATTCACCAGATTCTTTCTCTTATCATAGTAATTATGAAGATCCATTCCAACGATACCAACCAGTAAATTGATGTAAAATCCCGTTTTGTTTGACAGAAAGCTCAAAGACGGTTCCATTGTCATCAGCTCTAATCAAAATCTAGAAAATTTATTAGTTTCTATAATTTCAACTCTCCTTTAGATAGATATTGATTAGATAAAATTAAGACCTAATTAATTTTTTTTATTATATCTATCCTTAAATATATAAATAATAATCATAATATTATGTCGGGTTAGATCGAGCTAGATTTTTTTTTTCATTTTAAACTCGATCCAAACTCGTATTGGTCATATGCTACATCTCAACTTTTTTTTGACAAGATTTGAAGGCCTCATTAAAAATCTTCTTCTTGATTAATAGAACTCGTAAGAAGCTCCTTAATCAGCAGAATGAGAAAATAGTGACTTAAGATTTCATTAAACATAAGGAAAGTTACAATAGAAATATAACACACCAAAACACCCCTTACAAAACTAAAAACCATAATACAACCATAAACAACACCACATAAATCAGCCTATTTCAGCCTTAGTTAAGACATCAGAGAATATTAATGCATTATTTTTTTTCACCAGAGAGTATTTTACATTTTCTTCATATTATGCAACTGTATCTAATATTTTCAACACATACTATACTAATGAAATCTTAGAAGGATCTGCTAGGAAACTCGATCTTATTTAGCTTCCACAAATTTATTCTTCTTCCTCAATTTGAGCATTTACCCATTCAATCTGCCTGCAGAGATTTTCTAGGAAAGCCTTTTTTTTCTTATTAATTTTCTAGGAAAGCTTAATTATAAAGAAATGTGCAGAGATTCCTTAAATCCTACCCTACCTGGTTTACATAGTAATTGGGGGAAACAGATAATAGAAGAAAGAGCTGAGAACATGTGCCAACTTTGTATATGATTTCATATAAAAAAAAATATGTAATAAACACAAAAGGGATATGATTTGATTTTAGTTAGTGTAATGAAAATAATACAAGTTTCTGTTGGCTGTGCAATCATGTAAGGTTTAGACGATTCATATTTCATAAGGCACCGCAACAGCAAAACATACCCGTCCCAAACACACGCGCTTCCACCTGCTGCTTTGAAGCAGAGCACAATGTCCCCATTTGTTCCTGTGATATGAAAATGCCCGCCAACGGTTATTGTGAAATCTTTTCCATAAACGCCATTGCTTCATATTAGTAAGCAAAAATGGTAAGCATTACCTCTTGTGAACAGAGTTTTGCGACTTCATCTACTCACACTTGATACAGAGGTAGATGTGACGAACGAAGAACAGAGATGCAAGGAAGCCTATGGCACCAAGCATGAGGAAGAAGCCATAGCAAATGCAAGCCATGTAGCCAAAGAAGAATGAGGTTTGCATGAAGCCTGACATGTCAGATCGCTCATAGTAGTAAAAGAAACAGTAGGCATATATGAACAACCCAGTTGACCCACCACAAAGGAAGGACCTAGGATACCAACAGAAAATGTAAGTTAAGACCAACCACAATTAATGAAAAAGGTGGTGTGCCATGCACGCTACATGAATGTCAATTAATGATAGAAAAAAGTTCATATTAATAATTCTACAAATGACACAAGATTGACAGAAAATGATAACTTGTTGTTTGTAACATTATTTGCACTTGTATCTTTGCATAAAATACATGTTGGAAAGAACTTAGATTCCAGAAACAAACTCTCTGTGAATTTATGACACGTGACAAATCAAGCAGCCAGAACATTTCGTTCATTCAAAGTAGGATGCGTAGAATGCCACACATTTTAGAAATATCCACTCTGATTCATACACAAGCAGCGAGGTCAGTGGGAAACTGAAAGTCTGAAATAGTTGTTCGGTGACTAACTGGTTCTAGAGCTGGGTACATATATCACAAGCTTGGCAAACATGACATGCATGTTCTATCTTTAATCGGAGTGATAAATCAAGTATGGCATAAACCCTTATGTACCTACTTATATTAATGTTTCACTAATTTATGTACTTGTTTTTCTAACACAAGTCCAGTAGAGTCACAAAGGTATATATTTTCAAGTCTCATTACCTAATCTCTCAGGCACAACCCCATTCTCTCCCTTAAGTATGAATATATTTTGGGTGCATGCATGCAAATGTGCACTTATGTCTGCAACAGTGTGCACCTATGTGTGGGTGAGAGAGTGAGGAGGAGAGAACAAGCTAACAGGGAATGGTTCGACATTGCTGCCTGACTGAAGAGGTTTTCTAAGGCATATTGTTAAGCCAACTATATTAGAATTTTTGTTCTTCCAAACTGGGCTTCAAACAAGTGCTGTGGTATAACTGTATAAGGAGAACACCAAGAAGAGTTTTACCTTAGAAAACGAATCCATTGAACTAGGAGTTTCCTGGCCCAGAAATTTCTAATCCAAATTTGGCTTAACAATTTTATCAAAAGAATAAAACTTTTTGGCTTAAGAAATTCTCCTTTGCCTAGTATCAAATTATACACCTAACTTCAATTAATGGGCTTATGCCCTTTCCAGAAAAAAGTACATAAAATTCATACCAAATAAACATGGATTTGCTCAAGCAAAGCTTTAAAAGAAAAGAATCTAGATCATATTCCTAACTTTTCATTACATTATCAGAAAGTAGTTTGCTATATTTGTATCGTAGCTAGTATAATAATATCAGTACTAGACCAATTGCATATCTACAAAAATGCTTATCAACTACATACTAGACAAATTGCAGCACTTAGATTAGCTCATGCAACTTCAATTGGGTTTCTAATACTTTGTTTGGAAATTGTACAAATGGACAAAAAAAGGTCAATTATGAAAAGGGTATCAATATGGACCCATATATCACAAGAAATTATGCATGCAATTGCTGAAAGACAAATATGGCACACATGCATCAACAAACAAACAAAACAAGAATCCTTGAGCTCATCAGAGCAACAATATGAGAACTTTAAAATATTCTTCAAACAGCCATGCATATATATTCATGTATTCTGTTTGTGCCCACTCGTGAATGCATAAGCTTCTTTATATATGCATGTTAGAAAAACAACATACCTCCACCACCAGTCATGGTCTTCAGCAGCAAGTTGAAAATAAGTTAAAGCCACGGTAATAAAAGCAGTGACAAACAAGAGAATGATAAAGACAATAAACAGGATGCCGTAAATGGTGTAGTTTCTATGTCCCCACACGCTGGCTAACACATAATAAAGCTCAATATATATGGCACTGAAAGGCAAGAACCCTGCCATTGCCATCCGAGGAAGAGTTTTTCTGTACCAAGGCAGCTGTGGGATCTCTGTAGGACACTTTGTGGTGTGACACGGGGCTTCAAACTCCGCCTTGCTATTCTTTCCAGCAATACCTCCTAATACTAATAAAGGAGATGTGACCAGACCCCATATGAGAAAAATCATTACAATGGCTCCAAATGGCAATGCTGCAGTGACTTTGTAAGCAATTGCTACGGTGTTAAGAAAGCAAAATGTGACAAAAAGAGGTCCACAAAACAAGCTTCCTGTCAGTAATAAGTTTCTCACCTGCCATGAGAAAAGGGTAAAATAATTATAATTGACCAAAAATATATCAACATTTTAGTTACCATTTTCATGCTTTGGTTCTAAGTTCCTACATTTTTTTCATTGAGATTCAGCAGGTAATAGTGCATAGGGTTAAGATGCGGAAAGCTGCCGTGATTAAAAAGTTATCAGAAAACGAGTTTTTGTTTATCTTAAATTATAATTCCAATTGTAATTTACTTATACTTTATGATTAGGTTTTATCTTCTTAGAAGATAAGATTTTTAGGAGATAAAGGTTAGGAAAAAAATACCTAGTTAAACTGTACTTTTGTAATTCTCACCTAGAAAACAGAACTTAGGTTCTCTCTTCGTTCAAATTCTCACTTCCTTTCTTCTTAGAATATTTACATAAGATAAAGGCCAAAGTTATATCACCCAAAGTCAGATTCCAACGGAGGAAAATTGGAAAAGTTCTATTTCCATTTTGGGAAGACAACAGTATTTTGAAATAACCTAAAATAGTAAGATGGACATTCCCTTTAGAAGAAAAGCAGAATATTTTATGAGTTAAATGTCATTTTATGTAGATTTAGATTATTTAGGATATTTTGTATTGATTACTATTACTTACTCCCAATTGTCTCGGTTTTGGAGTTATAATTGGTAATTTTGCAGGCTTAGGACACGGCAAATAAATATCTACATTATTTAGTATCATATTAGACTTTGGACAAGGAATGTGCGAAATTTTCACCCTCTATTTGTTCCTTTCGGGTTTTCACCCTATTTCTTTAGTTTCTCCTTTGATCTTCTCAGCCTCATCCTGATGGCTTATGCCTACTTCTCAATTTATAGAAAAAGAAAGGAAAACACATACACACTTAGAATGGTTAGATCTAGTTGGTTTGACCAGCCAGTTTATGTTTAGTTAATAAGATAATGATTACTATAAACCAGAAAATAATTCTTCAAAATACTAAATCTCATCTCTTTCTCCCGCCTCAAAACTACTGAGTTCATAAATCGGAAACAGGGAAGAGAGATCAATATTACATACCCAATTTATTCCTTCTAGCTGACAATAGAAAGAAGCTGCAGTGTAGCCAGCAATTCCAGATGTAAGGGCATAAATGACTACCAAAGTAGATAACAGAACTCCTCGATTATATGGATAAAAGATCCCAACCATAGCAAGGATAAAAATGAAAATTGCACTGGAAAACAATGCAAATAAGACGGCCACCAGATTGCTCATGAATAATAAGCAAAAAATAACTTAAATTTAAGGCCAGTACTCACATAGTAAAGAGTTGGATACCAGATCCAAGAGCTGCAGCAAATAAAGACTTGTGCTTTGGGTACCTGAACACATCACCATAAATGTATTTCCACCCAGTCTCATCATCATCATCTGCTGATTCCTCATCACGTGTATACCTATAAACCAAGAAATAAAACCATGTTATTTGAATTATATGTGGATTTTGATTCATCGAAGCAGAGAGGAATTCTATTCTTACTTCATGAAATCATTCTTAAGGATGCGCATAAGAATGGTGGCAAGGAAAGCAGTCAATAACAGAACGATAACACATGAATTAAGGGTCGAAAACCATTGGATTTCCAAGTGGTTTGAAGACATCGAGTACTTGCCCATCCGTTTCTCAAAAGGAGAGCCTGTTTCCTTCCATTTAACCGTGTACATGAAATCCACATCGACTGGTTCATCTCCGTTGAGGTCGACCACGGCATTGGAATCACTTCGAGCATGAATCTCAATAACACGATCTTTATTGTAAAAGATGTCAAATAGGAGACGCTTATAGAGATAATACTTATGGTTGCTCGGATCGGTCATGCTTTCCTTATCAACTTTGCCAAAGAAGCTCCAAATCGGAAGGTCATCGTAGTACATTTGGAAGTAATAGTCTTCAGAGACGGCGGTTCTGAATTTGGCGACGTCTTCCTTTGAGAGCTTCGTTTGGCAAGCAATTTCAGCATCTTTCTCGCTCAAGAAGTCGATTTTGTAAGGGGCACTCACTAGCCGATCGCCATTCAACACTTCGCCAAAAGCTTCCTTCTTCTTCTTCACCAGGGCTGCATCGCGTAACCTCGATTCATCTTAAACTCTCAAAAATGAAATACACTAAGACTAAAAATGATCAAAACAACAGAAACGATCAAACGAACCTGAGGAACAGAACGGAAAATCGAAGTAACGGTATGTCTCACTGTTTATTCAAAGGAAAATAGGTTAATGAAAAACAAAAGTTCGTAAAATTAAAAAAAAGGAAACCTGGGATTGCGGAACGGGCCGACTTTATTAGCATAGAAAGGAACTTCATCTCCAGCTTTGTAAAGATGATCAGAAGCACTGGATCTCACTTGAGTTACGCCACATAGGGTCGCAAGGGCCAAAGCAACCAAACACGCCCTTGTTCTCTCCATTCCCCTTGTCGTAACCGTCTTTCGGTTGGGTCCCGAAATTAGGTTTCGACTTAGAAAAATGTGGATTGGAGTCGCCACTGATTATTTATTTAAAAATAAATGGGTTGATCGGATACCCTATTTCTTACCTGATCTGCGTCTTACCATAAATATCGGGCTCGGAAGTCGGTCACGGTCAAGGAAGGATTACACCCTTGAACCGCCCTTTCGGTACTACGTAATTTCCAATTGTCTTAATTAAGAAAAATAACAAGTTAAATTAAAAGGTAAAGTTTCGATCCTAATTACTTACCCTTGATTGATTTGAAAATATCATTTAAAAAGAATCGAGAAATGTGTTAGATAAACAAGGTAAAGAAAACAAATAAGATACAAGGAAAAATAAAATAAATTAAATAAATAAGTAAGATAAAAAAAATAGTAAAGTGATAATTATATATAGTAATATTTGAAAAAAGGAAAAAAATATAAATATATATATATATATATATATCAAAGTATTAATAAAATAAATAAGCTATATATATACACTAAATACTTAAAAATAGAAAAGCTACCATCCCAATTCACCGAAAGTGGGAGACTTTAGTAAGAAATAAGACAAAAAAAAATGGACCCTCTAGGTTAGTAGTATATAATATAATGTTTAATAATGATAAAGACACAAGATTTTTTTTAAATAATAATAATATAATAATGAATTAAAAAAATGAAAATAATAAAAAATAATATAAATATATAAGGTTATAAGATATATTACATAAATAAAGAAATAATCAAATAAAAATAATTAAGAATATATATATTTAATGATAGGTATATAAATAAACTATTAAAAGTATAAAAAATATATACGACTAGATAAAGCTAATTACAATATATATATAGTAATATTAGACTTATAAGTAAAATATTAAAGAAATATATATATATAATAATAATAAAATATAGTAAAAATAAATAAATGAAAATAATTTAATATATATATATATATACATATAATAATAATAACATGAATAATAAAAATAAATGAATAAAATATCCATATAATAAATAAAGGGACTAATATAGATTTTTTAAAAAACTCTTCCCCTCCTTAAATCGAAAATCAAACCGGTTTTTAAAAATAAGCCTCGGGGTAGATCTAGGTTCGAAACTTCGAAACCCCACCCATTTTGGTCATCAGCGCAACCCACGTTTTGGGTTATTCGAACCAAATCTCAAGAAAAATAACGTGCACATGCAAAAGAAAGAAAAAAGAAAATGCTACATTTTATTTCCTTTTCGAATCCTTTACAATAGTTTTGCCTTTGTATCTTCCCGTGCTTTCCTCTATGTTTTGTGTATAAATTGTGTGTTACAATGGTGAGTTACAATGGCTATTTATAGTGCTTGTGGATCCTATCTTTAGGAATTTAAATCTTAGTAGAACTCTATCCTATTTTTAGGAGTTTGAATCCTAGCAAAATTTTATCTTATTTTTAGGAGTTTGAATCCTAGTAGGACGAAAATGTGTGTTGACAGCTGCCCCTCTTTGCCCATAGTCGTGTAACGGGGATAGGGCAAAGATTAAAAGACACACTTTTCGTTCAGTGGAGTTGAAAATTAACCCTGATGTTTCAATAACTCCCTGTCGAATTGAGTTACGGATGACTCCTCCATCGTGAAGTCGAGTTCATCTTGAAATGATATGAAATTGAAGCCGTAGTTCGGAATTTGAATCAGCACATGGCTTCCCGTTACCCTTCGATCTTCTTCTCGGTTTAAAGACCTTGGATCGGAATCGAACTCAGAAATCTTCATTGACAGATAGTTTTTTCTTGACTTAAGCTATGTTGTTTGAAAATGGTTGCTTGTCACTAAGGCACGGCTAACCCAGGTCATCTTCTCGACTTGAAAACCTCGACTGCAACCGGAAAGTAGTGCGATTGATGTGTCATCGAGCTGAATTGAGTCGAACTCGACAATTTTGATGACAGATAATCCTTCTTTGAGTTGGATATCCTTCTTCGTGAAGTTGAAATCCAGGTAAGTAGCATTGTTCCGAGTCCAATATCCTCCGTCGTGAAGTTGAAATTGGCTCTGGAACCGGGAAATTGTTTGTTGACAACCAGCCGTCCCTTCGTTGTGAAGTTGAACTTGTGTTGTCTCGAGTCCAATATCCTTCGTTGTGAAGTTGAAATTGACTCTGAATGAAATTTTGTTGCCAAGCAACGGTCCCTTCGTCGTGGAGTTGAACTTGCGTTGTCTGGAGTCCAATATCCTTCGTTGTGAAGTTGAAATTGGCTCTGAGATTGGGAAGTTGTTGTTGACAAGCAGCGGTCCCTTCGTCGTGAAGTTGAACTTGCGTTGTATGGAGTCCAATATCCTTCGTTGTGAAGTTGAAATTGGCTCTGAGATTGGGAAGTTGTTGTTGACAAGCAGCGGTCCCTTCGTCGTGAAGTTGAACTTGCGTTGTCTGAAGTCCAATATCCTTCGTTGTGAAGTTGAAATTGGCTCTGAAATTGAGAAGTTGTTGTTGACAAGAATCGGTCCCTTCGTCGTGAAGTTGAACTTGCGTTGTCTGGAGTCCAATATCCTTTGTTGTGAAGTTGAAATTGGCTCTGAAATTGAGAAGTTGTTTGTTGACAACCAGCCGTCCCTTCGTTGTGAAGTTGAACTTGTGTTGTCCCGATTGTCACGATATCCTCCGTCGTGGAGTTGAAATCGCGGATGTTTGGCTTCGAGCTAGACATCCTTCGTCGTGAAGTTGAAATCTATTCTCGAGCAAATTGTGTCGTTTCAAGAGAAACTGTCTCAAGGGAGACAAAATTTGTTTGAAGGAAAACATATTCAAAGATTTCGTTAAATTGTTTTCAAAGTTTATGTTTGGAGAGAAACTGTCTCAAGGGAGACAAAATTCGTTTCAAGGGAAACTATCTCAAGCGAGATAAAATTCATTTCAAGGGAAATGTTTTCAATGTTTATGTTTGGAGAGAAACTGTCTCAAGGGAGACAAAATTTTCTATTTCGAGGGAAACTATCTCAGGAGAGAAAAAATTAATTTCAAGGGAAATGTTTTCAAGAGAAACTGTCTCAAGGGAGACAAAATTTTCTGTTTCGAGGGAAACTATCTCAAGAAAGATAAAATCTTCTTTAAAAAAAATAGCATTGAGTGAAATGAAATGCCTTCTTTCGAGTGAAAACGGTCTCAAGCGAGACAAATCTTGTTTTAAGAAAAACAATCTTTAGTGAAATAAATCTTCTTTCGAGAAAAACAGTCTCAAGTGAGACAAAGTATGTTTTAAGAAAAACAAATTTGAGTGAGATAATCATCTGCATTAAATGAGACTGTCTTAAGTGAGACAAAGTTTATATTGGAAATGTTGAATCTGGAGATGAATGTCGATCTTTCAATCTGTCGAGTTGGCTTTTAATCTCATCTTCTCCTGAAAGATCTGTAAAATGTATATGGATGTAACTATCCTGATGATGTATGCTTGATGTATGCCAAAATGAAATTTATTTGCTGTTGAATTTGCCCTCAAGGGAGGAAAAATCAAGGTTTTTATTACTCATGATGATGAATTCAAAGATGCAAATTTCATGCGTCATGTATGTACGTGTTGATGTATATGTTGAGATGTGAGGGGAATGGCTGCGTGTGCAGTCTTCATTCTGACTTAATTTGTCTTCATTTCCACCAGGGTATACTCTTGCAGACCTCAAGACAATTTTTCCTTCCCTTATCAAATTTTCCCCAAAGATGGTTTCCTTTGCCTCTATTTCGATCTTGAGCTTCGGAGCGATATTTGTTGAATTCTAAGATATGCTTCCAGAGAACTTATCTTGTTTGAAAATGCTTTTCTTCTTTCGAATTTTCAAAATTTTGAAAAATATCAAAAAGAACTTTTGAAAAAGTTACCTCTTTCTATGTTTCACAATTGAAGCAAATCATAAAACATGAGTTCATTGGATATCAAAAGAATCAAACACTTTTTTAATCTTTGATAGCTGCAAATCTTTGACAAATATCAAGATCGAAAAGTTGGTCTAGAGGTGGGTTTGTTTCATCGATTTGGTTATCGTGAAGATCATGGCATGCCCCTCTTTCTTGATTTGGTATTTTGATCAGAGGCGAACAAAATGACACAACTAGCATAATCAATGACTAGACCTTTCAGACACTTCTGTTTCAGTTCTCTGAAATCTTCCATTTGTTCAAGTTTCGTAAGCTCTTCTAACAAAGGTAGTGCAAAAATATCGGTCTAAAAAATGAAATTCTTGAGTGCTCGTGTGAATTTGACTATAACAGGTGTTTCTCAACTCCCTTAGTCTATTATTACCAAAAATTTCTTTTTAGATGAATTTATTTTGCCATTGTCTGGCTAGCCGAATCCATAAAGTCGGGGCGTTCAACCAATTGCTTTAGAGGGACAACTTATAATCACTTTTATCAGGTTTAACTGAAGGGTTCATCTCATCACAAAGTCTTTGACCTGACAAAAGCAGTGGAGCAAACACCGAATTGCCAAGTGTCCGAGCAATATCATGATTTGAATGTAATCTATTCATAAAGCCAGGGCTTTCGAGTTTCCTCTATAACCAATTGCCTTAGTGGAATAGCTCAGCTTTAGAGGGACAAATCACTGAAGGGTTCGTCTCATCACAAAGTCTTTGGCCTGACAAAAGCAGTGGAGCAAACACCGAATTGCCAAGTGTCCGAGCAGTGTCATAGTTTGAACATAATCTATTCATAAAGCCAGGGCTTTCGAGTTTCCTCTATAACCAATTGCCTTAGTGGAATAGCTCAGCTCTAGAGGGACAAATCACTGAAGGGTTCATCTCATCACAAAGTCTTTGGCCTGACAAAAGCAGTGGAGCAAACACCAAATTGCCAAGTGTCCGAACAGTGTCATAGTTTGAACATAATCTATTCATAAAGCCAGGGCTTTCGAGTTTCCTCTATAACCAATTGCCTTAGTGGAATAGCTCAGCTTTACGGATTTAATTTCTTAAGATTGTCAAGAAGAACCTATTATAGTCTAGGTGTTTTTGAAAGTCAAGGGATCTCTTCTTTAGAGTTCAATTTCCAAACAACTGACCTAAACTAGATTTGCTTACTCGACTATTCCATCTGTGAAGATCATTATCATCCCTGAACATCATAAACAAGGGTATAAACCAATTAGTTTTGCAATCTCATGTGCTAGTTTCCCTATTCTGTTCGCTCTTAATACGTGTCTGAATACCAAACCTTGTATGGACTCTTCATGAGAAGAGAAAACTTAGCTCGGTAAGAGAAAAATATGTAGTCTGATGTATCTTTTAAATTAGGACCAAGGGGTCTTTGTTTTACAGGGTTCAATCTTGTCATTTGTCAAAGATTTACAACCTCAATTATTAAACATTTTTAATTGAGGTGATATTCAGGATTCAAGATTAAAATTTGCTCATCTCCTAAGAAGGAAGCATTTTATTTAAAATGTTTAAACGTCAAGTGACTTAAAAATGTTCACGCATAAGAAGTACGAAAGAAAAACAAGTTCAAACAAGATGATATACTTGATAATGCAACAAAATTCCTAATGGATGCCCCATATAACTCTCAATCAGAATGCCCAATTACATATTGAAAGTGAATGCCCCTGAATTGATCAGATCTTGGACCTTACGTTTCAATGCCCCACAATTCTCAGTGGTGTGCCCTGAGCTCCCAATATGATAGCTGCATACGGCGTTAATATCATGACCTTCAGGATATGGGGCCTCTCTAGGTTTGGATTGAACTAGAGTCACAAGATTTTTCTCAACTAGCGTTGGGAGTAACTCCTCATATGTCATTGGGATTGGACTGATGAAAATCTTTTTCTTTCCTTGGTCCTCTCTGAGTTTGTTTAGAAGTACTAGACGGTACAACTGCAACAGTTTTTGGACTTGAGACCGTAACACCTTTGTTGGCATTGTAGGTACTGACATTGTTGATATCTCCCTCAATTTTTCCTTGTTTTATAGCTAGTTCGATCATTTCACCAGCCATAACTAGATCTGAGAAAGTTCCCGATGTAATTGCCACCAGGTGCCCGAAGTAAGGTGCCTTCAGGGTCTGTAAAAACAGCTTTTTAGTTTCATTTTCATCCAAGGGTGGATGAACTTGGATAGACAAATCCCTCCAACGCTGTGCGTATTGTCGGAAACTTTCATTGTGCTTTTTCTCCAGGCTTTGTAGCATAACTCGGTCTGGTCTCATATCGTTGATATGCTTGTATTGTTCCAAGAAAGACTTGGCTAAGTCTTTCCATGTCTTGATATGAGTTCGGCTGAGCTGGTAGTACCACCGGATAGCTGAACCGGACATGTTCTCCTGGAAGCAGTGGATCAGGAGTTGGTCATTCCCTACATATCATGTCATCTTCCGACAGAACATAGTGATATGGGCTGAAGGGAAGCTGTTCCCGTCGAACTTCTCAAACTCAGGAACTTTAAACTTTGGTGAAGCACCAAATCTGGAACCAGGCTCAGCTCCATTGCATCCACTCCATAATAATCATGGTCCCCTTGGACCATCTTCATTTGATCTTCTAACATCTTGATCTTCTTTTCCATCTTCTTTTCCTTATCCTCCTCGTCAAAATCCGGGACATGATAGTCTTACGGATGAGTGTTGGTCGTGGAAGCTTGTATATTTGCACCAGATATAGCTTTCCCTTGATAGCATATGAGTCCTCTTGTAATCCGGGTAAGATTTCAGGTGAGACAACCCCTTGTGGGGTAGGTGGTATAGTTACCCCTTCCGGTAAACCTGCCCCAAGCGCACTGGTCTGTTGTAGGCCAACTAACTTGGCAACGATCTGATCAACCAAATATTCTTGGTTCTTCATGATTGTATTCAGAGTACTCAGACTAATCTGGTTTATCTTATCTTCAAGTTCTTTCTGCAATTTTGCCATGTTCTCATCGATTTGAGCCATTCTGGCCTCCATTTGTTTTTTTCTTTTTCAAGCGGGTGTTATGCGGATGAGGTGTGTCCAACGCTTGAGGCGGTGTATCCAGTATTTATTCCTTCATTGAGACATTCTTCCTTTAGTTGATGTGAATGCAAAGAAAATAACGAAATGCAGAATATGTCTAAATGCATGATACATGAAATATCCGAGGCATTGATCCAAAAAATGTGCCTGTTATTATGAATAATCCTCATTGGGGACAAAAGTGTTTTATCTATTAAGAGAAAAAAATATTCTGACAGCTTTTGACATGTTGACTAGTCTTCTGTATTCATATGTCACTGGTTGAATAACTTGTCGAACCACTTCGGCTTCTCTAGATGGGTCGTGCCAATGTTGAGTTACTTTTTGCAATGGCCCAAAAAGTCTTGAATGACTGCATCTCTAACATCTATCTTTTGTTGAGCCTGTCCCCAACGAATGCGTCATTGGAGCCCTCGATTGATAGGAAATATGTAAAGTCATTAGTTTGTTCCTTGAATTCGTCAGCAATGATCTCCAATTCCAGTTATCGTTTTGTAATTGTTATCTCTGAAGGGACTCCTAAGATTAGTAACCTTCATCTTGCCCCTGCAACCTCTGACAGTCAGTTTTTCCAAAATAGTCTTTCATTGTGCTTGATGCAGACCCGATTCATTCTGAGTCCTTTATAACGCAGCAAAGTGATATATTCCTCAATTGTGGGCACCACGCCTTCAGGATTGAATATGACACATAGTCGCCTTGTAGACTGTCCTCTTCATTTTTTATCTCTTGTATTACAACCCCTTTATCCATTAATTCAGATTATTTATGTTTAACAAACACATTTTTGGTGGATCAACACCACTTTTAAATGATATAGGTGATGAAAACAAAATAAAAGAGAACAAAAACAAAAGAGTTAGTGAGGTAAATCAAAATAATAATCAACACCTCATGCTTATTATTCCTACCCGGACATGATCTCTATCCCGTAAGTTGGTTTTGAACAAGTCCTAATCGCATAAATTTCTAGTTCACATACTTTGAACAGAAAGTAAAGCAAGAAATAATTCCGGTATCCTAGGGTTTGAAATGAGGTCTTGGGGTGGGCCCTAACTCCTTGTAGTCTCCGGGTTTAGGTTCTAAAAAAAAGGTACCCGAGTTCTCCTTGCTGGTGCCCCGTTGGGCTTACCAGACCCTTAGTCCTAAACCCATCACATGCTTGTGTGGACTAAGTTAAACTCGAGAGGACACATTCCCTTATGCCCATACGGAGAATAAATTCACACGAAGGCATAAGGTATATGAATCCCGAAGGTTACTTGCTAGGCCCATGCGATGAATAAATTCACACGAAGGCGTCGCTTTCACCCCCACTTAAAACGGGTTCGGAGCTCGGGTATAGAGCCTTTAGGTGAAAAAAAGAAAACTTTGAAGGCTGAAATCATGAAAAAACGATTAGTCCAACTATTTACTCGAAAATAATCAAAAGTAAGTAAAAAGGATCGAAATATTACCTTAAAATTTAAACTTACCTTTTCGTTAAAAAGACAATTGGAAATTACCTTAGCCTGACTCACTTACCGTCCCCAGCGGAGTCGCCAAGCTGTCGCAACCGTCTTTCAGTTGGGCCCCGGAATTGGGCTTCGACTTAGAAAAATATGGATTGAAGTCGCCACCGATCATTTATTTAAAAATAAATGGGTTGATCGGATACCCTATTTCTTACCTGATCTGCGTCTTACCAGAAATATGTCGGGCTCGGGAGTCGGTTACGGTCAATGAAGGATTAGCACCCTTGAACCGCCCTTTCGGTACTACGTAATTTCCAATTGTCTTAATTAAGAAAAATAACAAGTTAAATTAAAAGGTAAAGTTTCAATCCTAATTACTTACCCTTGATTGATTTGAAAATATCCTTTAAAAAGAATCGAGAAATGTGTTAGATAAACAAGGTAAAGAAAACAAATAAGATACAAGGAAAAATAAAATAAATAAAATACATAAGTAACATAAAAAAAATAGTAAAGTGATAATTATATATAGTAATATTTGAAAAAAGAAAAATATATATATATATATATATAATATATATATATAAATAAATAAGCTATATATATACACCAAATACTTAAAAATAGAAAGCTACCCTCCCAATTCACCGAAAGTGGGGACTTTAGTAAGAAATAAGACAAAAAATGGGCCCTCTAGGTTAGTAGTATATAATATAATGTTTAATAATGATAATGATAAAGACACAAGGTTTTTTTTTAAAAAAAAATAATAATAATAATGAATAAAAAACGAAAATAATAAAAATAATATAAATATATAAGGTTATAAGATATATTACATAAATAAAGAAATAATCAAATAAAAATAATTAAGAATATATATATTTAATGATAGGTATATAAATAAACTATTAAAAGTATAAAAAATATATACGACTAGATAAAGCTAATTACAATATATATATAGTAATATTAGACTTATAAGTAAAATATTAAAGAAATATATATATATATATAATAATAATAAAATATAGTAAAAATAATAAATAAAAATAATTTAATATATATATATATATATACATATAATAATAATAACATGAATAATAAAAATAAATGAATAAAATATCCATATAATAAATAAAGACTAATATAGATTTTTTAAAAAGTTCTTCTCCTCTTTTAACCGAAAATCAAACCGGTTTTTAAAAAGAAGCCTCGGGGTAGATCTAGGTTCGAAACTTCGAAACCCCACCTATTTTGGTCATCGGTGCAACCCACGTTTTGGGTTATTCGAATCAAATCTCAAGAAAAATAACGTGCACATGCAAAAGAAAGAAAAAAGAAAATGCTACATTTTATTTCCTTTTCAAATCCTTTACAATAGTTTTGCCTTTGTATCTTCCCGTGCTTTCTTCTATGTTTTGTGTGTAAATCGTGTGTTACAATGGTGAGTTACAATGCTATTTATAGTGCTTGTGGATCATATCTTTAGGAATTTAAATCTTAGTAGAACTCTATCCTATTTTTAATAGTTTGAATCCTAGCAAAATTTTATCTTATTTTTAAGAGTTTGAATCCTAGTAATACGAAAATGTGTGTTGCATCCCTTACTGCAAAAAAACGTTTCTCAAAGGAAAGTAAACCAAAGTTCTATTTTGTTTTCGTGGAAGGATGACCAAGTCCTGATCTAAAGGCGAGTGAGTTGGGATGGCCAGAGTGTGGGTAGTATACTATATAGATAGAAAAATGTAAACGTGTGATGGGAAAAGAAACAAGCCGTTGAGTTTGACCATTAACCGCGCAAAAGACGAACAAGTTTCTCAATTATCAAAGGTAGGTGAAAGGTTTCAGGCCAGAGATTAACACGTGGCTGGATTAATGCAAACACAAGATTCGAATCCTGCGATATTGCGAACATCCACGCTGTAATGAGTTCATCGGATCATATTGCAGTTTCTTATTTCGACGATGCCACCATGGGCTGCATCCAAACGGTAACTTTCTTAAAAAATGATTCATCTTCTCTTAAACTTCAAAAAATTAAGGTTTAATGAAAAAAAAATTAGGCATAATACCATAATAAGTGTTTAAATTATACATAAATTCTCGAATAGATACTAACTATTTTTTGACTCATTCAGGTGTCTAACATTACAAATGTTATCCATTTAGTAGCCCAAGCCGTAAACGACGTTAATTTTTCTGTTAAGTGACACATGTCACAATCTGATGCTTTTAAAATTTTTATTTAAAATTATATATATATATATATGAAAAACATAAACATTTAGAAATAACTTAAAAACTTTGAAAACCTTCATTTTAACCCCGAAATCCACACCAATAATCACCCTTTGCCGTAGACGAAGCTTCACTCGACCTCATCTCTCTCTGTCGACAAAAACACCCATAAAATCGTGATCGATCGACGACGAATTGACGTTTAATACCCTGAGCTTGACAGCCAATTAACGAAAACTTTGACGGTGTATGACTAGGAGGATGGTAAAGACTACGTCAAAGGCGGTGGTCGTGACCGAAAAGGGGGTGATAGGGAGTTAATGATGGGATTTGGGGATTTTAGGTACGTGGGGACTTTTTCTATAATTTAAGAGAAATTAAGATTTTTTTTATAAATATAATAATCTTTTTTTAAAAAATAAATTTCAAAATCATCAGATTGTGACACGTGTCACTTAACGAGGGAAATTAACGTCGTTGACAGTCCGGGCACATAAATGTGTAATGTTTGTAACATTAGGCACTTAGATGAGTCAAAAAATAGTTTAGACACATATTCAAGAATTTATATATAGCTTGGGCACTTATTTTTGTATTAAGCCAAAAAAATTACCCAAACTATATCTTTCACTATTTTTTAATATTTTTTTGTCTCCCTTTCATTGTTTTTAAATGTGTAATAAAATATTTGATCTTTTGAAAAATAATGGGATGGCATAATTTGATTGAAATTAAGTTGAGAGAAAGTTGATAGAAAACTGTTAAGAAAGCATAATTTATTGGTTTTTTAGCTCAATACCTAAACCCAGGAAGTATTTGGCCCAATAGGGCACACCCGGTTTTATTTTGCGAAATACGACAAATGTTATAGTACATGTGGAACTCGTCATATCTAGGTGACGAGTTCCGTTAGATATATTATTTTATTGGTCCTAGTTAAGTGGGTCTCATGTGGTTCATTAATTTAATCTATTTAACGAACTCGTCACTTGGTGACGAGTCATTTAAGAATTTTTTAAATAAATTGTAAAATTATTTTAAAAAAATTAATTAAAAATAATGGAAATTTTCCCCTCGAGGTGACTAGTTCCTAGCCATTTATAGTCATTGGGCAAAGGGCAACAACAACGGTGATCATGTAACTCATCACTTTAAGGTGATGAGTTTGGTCTGATTTTTGAAAAAGGTAGTTGTTTATAGTTTTTTGGATTGGGGTTATAAATAGGGTTTGAGGTTTAAGATTTTTACTATCCATTGTTACAAGAAAAATTGAGAAAAAAATCATAGTTTCTGAAGAATTCCTCAAAAATGTCTTTCTGACAAGAAATGTTACACCTTGATGATGTTCATCTTTTGTCATTCGAACTCCCTCCGGAAGAAGAATGAGGCATTTGTCAACACGAAATGACATCAAGAGATCCGCATCAACGGATGATTATATATATTCAACAATCAGGTACGTATCCAACCATATTTCTACGTGGTTTTAAGGTTAACCAGGCGTTGATTTTGACTCTAATTGAACGTTGGAGGCCCGAGATGCACACTTTCCATTTCTCGAGTGGTGAAGCGACGATTACTTTAGAAGATGTCGCTTACCAATTGGAAGTTCCCGTGAATTGTGCCACCATTTTGAGATGGAACGATTACAACTGTTCGGTATTATTCACAAAAGTTTTGGGAAGGATGTCACCTGAGGTCTTAGATGGGTATTGGATACTGATCACGTGGTTGGAGTCCGAATTTCAAGTGATGGTTATTTTTCAATGCGAGCATATCTTCTCCAATTGATTGGAGGGATATATTACCAGATAAAACTCGTAATTTGGCACACACTTAGTATCTGCCTAAATTAATTTACTGAGTGTCGTAATACTAGTTGGGGCTCGACGATTTTTACTTTTTTGTACCTAGAGCTTTGCAAAGCTGCAATCGTCGAGAGGGAACAAAAAGTCAATATAGCGGGCTGTCTATTCTTACTACAGTCTTAGGCTTGGTATCGACTCCCGTTTATGATGTCAATTACAACAGTTTTGTTTGAGTTTCCTTTGGCTATATGGTAATTTTTAACTTTATTTTTTAACTAAAATTTAAATTTTTTATTTGTTTTTAACCGTTTTTTTTTTTATATTTTTTAGATGGTGCCATAAAATAGCTGAGACCATGTTTTCGGTGCTACAAAAAAGATATATGAATGATGATCGATACCGCCAATCGATATACGATAGATATTCAATTGCATTATATTAGTTATTTTATTATTTTTTGAAATTTTTAACTTTATATATACTAACTTTTATAATTAATATTTACAGTTTTCTTGGCTTCCATATTGTGACGAAGTGATCTACCAGTTACTGCCACTAGGATTTTTTGTTGGCTCCAAGTTATGGTGCGCCGTGACGCCTTTATTACACTTTGCGATTGTTGAGATGCACGCCTGATAGAGTGTTGTGGCAGTTTGCGTTTCATCAACCGATTCATACGCAAATATTTGATATGGATGTGTTCCTAGGGGTGAGATTCGATCAAGTCGAGTAAAAAAATTTCGAGTTATTCGAGTTGACGAGTCCTATTTTACAACTTGGAGTTGACTTGAATTATTTTAGTCGAGTTGAGTTTTCGAGTTTATGTTTAAATTTAATTATCAATAATTATATTATTATTATAATATTTTATTTCAATTTAAATGGTTTTTATGTTCATATACAATATATATAATAATTCATTATTGTATGATATTTTATTAAAAAAATACAATATATATATATATATATATATTTTTCATATGTTATATACATATATCATACATAATTGAGGGACTCGACTCAAACTTGAAAATTCATCCACTAATTCCTAAAAATTTCAAGTTATTTGAGTTATATTTTACAACTCGATTTGAACTTCAAATTTTTTCGAGTCGAGTCGAGTTTATGAAATTACAACTTGAAGTCATTTTGAGTCAAGTTTTTCGAATCGAGTCAAGTCGAAAAAATTGGTTTTTCGAGCCGAGTTTTGCTCACTCTACGTGCTCCATAGAATTGATACGTGTGGGAAACATACCAAAAATTGGCCAAGGAAGCACACTTACTACATTGAGCAATGGAATTAGCGTCATTTATTGGTCCCCGTGTGATACGAGATTATACCTATCGACCTAAATTTTGACCTTTCTCCCTATCTCCAAAATTACAAAACAAATGGGAAACCTTATCTCACGACACCGAAACAGATGGGAAAATGGGAACATCATAAGGGCAGATTCGCAAAGTAGAAGAAATCATCATCGTCTTCTTTTTCTTCTACTTCTGCATCTGCAACTCAAGATTATTATTTTACTTCTCATGCTAGTTTTGGTTTGTATCATCCATATCATACTTCAACCAAGACTTGACCGACTTGGGTTAGAGGTTCATAGATGCAAGGCAACACACTCAAGCATCTTTGATAGAACATGCGAGTGAGGCTGAATGAGATCATATCATATATGGTCAACAAGGTAGCTAAGTTGTTGAAAATAATTTGATATTTCAATATAGCAAATAATTATGTTAATGAATTTTAAGATTTTATATTCGATTCAATTATTCGAATATTACAAATATTACTTCAAAGTTTTCAAATATCAATTTTACTCCTTACTAAATGAAAATTTGAGTTTTATACTTAAAATATATTTGAAACAATTTTTACAAAGTTTTTTGAATCACAATCGAGTCAAATATTGATTTTCAAGAGGGTAGTACCGATACTGCCTATACAATATCAATACCCCCAAACATCGAATGCCAAAATAGTACTGATACCCCTACACGGTATCGATACCCCTATACATAGTAGTACCGATACCATAGCCAATGGTACCGATGCTACCTCTTTGTTTTTGACTCCAAGAAATAACATAATGTAAAACGGGAACCGATACCACTTAAGGTACCAACACTACTTTACATAGTAGTAGTATCGATACCCCTATGGACAGTATCGATACTACACTACAAAGTAGTACCGATACCTCTTGACCAGTATCGATACCATTGGGTTGCAATGGTCGAAATATTTGAATTTTATATTGGTAGTATTGATACCCTTATAAAGGTGTATCGATACCCATATGCTCCCAACAGCTTTTTGAAGTGGATTTCACACTACAACGGCTCTATTGACTCCACCAAGATTCCCAACGTTCAGAATTGATTCAAGGTGTATTTAAACAAGTTCTAAAGCCATTGGTGATTAAGAATTACACAAGAATTGAGATAGAAACAAGAGAGAAAGCACCAAACCTCAAGTTTGAGCAATTCAAGCCAAAATCCTTTCAATATTCATTTTGCTTTCAAGAACACACTTTGTGCTCAATTGTATTTATCTTTGACTGTTCTTTCTTTGTTCTAGAATTGTGCAAACATTCTACCTTGTGAGGTTTTTCTGTAAGTTTGCAAAATTTGTAAGTTTCTCTTTGGGAGAGAGTGTTCTCAAGAATTTGGGGTATAATTCTTAAGAATTGTAAGGTTACTCTTTGTCCTCAAAAGAAAGACAAATTAGTGAATTTGTGGAAAACCCTTAGTGTAGATAGCTAAGGTAGTGGATGTAGACTTTGGTTGAGAAAGTCGAACCACTTTAAATTGTTGTGCAAATATTTTCAATTTTTTATCAAAGTTTTCACCAAAACTTTAATTGCCAATTCACCCCCTCTTAGCTGATTCATTCGATCGATTAACTCAATAATTGATATCAGAGCTACACTCATTTGAAGGTTTTACCACTTCTTGAGTAGATTTGGGAAAAGTTCAATCGATATTCAAGTCATCAATGTCCCCTACATCAAACTTCAACTTCGTTATTGATTCTCAACCCGTCAACAAGCCTCCTTTCTTCAATGGAGCTAACTATGCCTATTAGAAGAATAGGATGAAGTTCTTCATTCAAGCTAGTGACATGGGAGCATAAAAAATCATGATGAGAGGATACTCTGAACCATCACAGATCTGGAAATGGGTGAAGAAGAGACGAGATTATTTCAGCTCAATTCAAAAGTTATCCATATTCTTTTTTGTGCACTTGGACCAGATGAATACGGGAGAATATCATCTTGTTCAACAGCCAAGGAGATATGGGACAAACTTCAAGTCACACTTGAAGGAACCAACGAGGTAAAAGAATCCAAAATTAGTCTTCTTACTCATAGCTATGAAAATTTCAGAATGAAACTAGATAAAGACATCAAAGCTATGACATATAGATTCTCGGTGATTGTCAATGGCCTCAAGGCGTTTGGAGAAATAATCCCCAACGAGAAACTTGTAAGGAAGATAATTTATTCTCTTCCAAAAGCTTGATAATCGAAGGAGACTACAATTATCGGAGCTAAAGATCTAAAGTCTTTAACTCTCGATGAGCTCATTGGTTTTCTCCTCACTCATGAAATGATGATTCAAGATGAGGTAGATCATGAGAAGAATGACGACACAAAGAAGGAGACGGAGAAAAAGAAGAATGTTAGTGTTACTCTCAAATCCACCAAAGATGAGAGTGACTCTAATGATAACGAAGATGAAGAAATTGCCTTGCTTTCCATAAGACTCAGAAAATTAATGAAGCTAAATAAAAGAAGAAAATTCCAATGAAATGAAGACTTCAAAAATAAGTCAAAGGAGAAGGATCCAATCATTTGCTATGAATGCAAAAAGCATGAGCATGTTAAATACGATTTTCCACAATTGAAGAATAAGAGTCTTTTAAAGAAAAAGCATAAAGAACACATAGCTACTTGGAGCGATGACGAATCATCCGATGAAGAGGAACAAGAAGTAAACTTGTGCTTGATGGCCTTCGGGGAGGATTTTCAGGTAACGTCTAACTCATCTAATTTAGAAGATTATTTATTTGATAAGTTATTAGAGGAATATAATGGGTTGGCTTCGAATTATGAGAAATTATTTTCAAAATACAAGAAAGATATTTCAAAATTGAAAAACAAAAAAGTTCTCATATCCAAGACCAACATTGAACTTGAAAGTAAGTTTAAAGATTTGCAAGTCAAAATTGATGATTTTGAAAAGAAAAATTCTGATTTGCAAAACTTACTTTCTAAAGTTTATGATGATCATCAAAAGGAAATTGATGATCTTAAAGCTTCTTTCAATAAAATTGGATCAAAACGTTTTGAAAAATGAGAAAGTTTAAAATCCAATTATATTAGAAAGAATTTTAAATCTTACAATCATAGAGGCCCCCAAAGAACCTCAAATGGTAATATCGTTAGGAGTATATGGGTTCCTAAAGGACTCAATACTACTAAAGATAAGGATATCCTAAACAAATGGATACCCAAGGGGACAAGGCTTTTAGGGACTAATGAATATGGACCAAAAAGAATTTGGGTACCAAAAATTAATCTATGTTTGTAGGAAAATGAGCATTGCTTCAAGGCACAAAATTCAAGCTTAAATTCATGGTACCTTGATAGTGGATGCTCGAGACACATGACCGGAGATAAGAGCCAGTTTACTAAGCTTAATGACAAAATGGAGGAGTGGTAACCTTTGGTAACAACTCAAAAGGTTACATTGAAGGTATAGGTACTATAGGTAATACATCTTCCATACAAATAGAAAATGTGTTATATGTGAATAGATTAAAGCATAATCTATTAAGTATTAGTCAATTATGTGATAAAGGATACAATGTCTTGTTTGAAACAAACGGTTGTAAAGTTATTGACATTGCATCTAATAGGATTATGCTTATTGGTCATAGAATAGAAAACATTTATATAGTGCATTTAGATTCTATTAATATGACTAATTTATGCCTAGTTGCCAAAGATGAACATGATAGTTAGTTATGGCATAGGAGACTAGGACATACAAGCATGAGTGTTTTGCAAAGACTAAATCAAGGCAATTTAGTAAGAGGGTTACCAAAACTGAAATTTAATCTTGATAAAATCTGTGATGCATGCACAAAAGGTAAACATAAGAAAGTTTCCTTTAAATCTATTAACAATGTATCAACTAGTAGAGTATTACAATTGATCCATATAGATATTTAGGCCAATTAGAACTACTAGCTTGGGTGGAAAACAATATGCCTTTGTATTGGTAGATGACTATTCTAGATTTACTTGGGTTTTATTTTTAAGTACTAAAGATGAAGCATCAGAAAATTTTGTCACTTTTTCAAAAGTAATCCAAAATGAAAAAGGTTACTCTATTTCAAGTGTTAGGAGTGATCATGGTACTGAATTTGAAAATCTTGGATTTACCGATTTTTGTAATTCATATGGATTAGCCATAATTTTCAGCACCTATCAACAAAATGGATTTGTTGAGAGAAAAAATCGAACTTTAGAAGAAATGGCTAGAACCATGCTTTGTGAAAACAATTTGCCTAAATATTTTTAGGCGGAAGCCACAAATACCGCTTGTTGTTATTAACCGAGTAATGATTAACCTATTTTAAAGAAATTCCATACAAAATGGATTTGTTGAGAGAAAAAATCGAACTTTAGAAGAAATGGCTAGAACCATGCTTTGTGAAAACAATTTGCCTAAATATTTTTAGGCGGAAGCCACAAATACCGCTTGTTATGTTATTAACCGAGTAATGATTAGACCTATTTTAAAGAAAATTCCATATGAAATTTTCAAAAATAAAAAGCCTAAAATTAGTTGTTTTCATCTTTTTGGATGTAAATGTTTTGTTTTAAACAACGGTAAAGACATTCTTGGTAAATTTGATGCTAAAAGTGATGAAGGAATTTTTCTGGGTTATTCCTTAAATTCTAAAGCTTATCGAGTATTTAATAAAAGAACTTTAGTGGTAAAAGAGTCTATTCATGTTTTTTTCGATGACAATCCCTTTGAGGAATGATTATTGTGTTGATGATGATGTAGGTATTATAAATACGAATGACATTGGAGAACTATCATAAAAGGAAGAAGTGAAGGATGAGGAAACTCAAGATGCCTTCAAGAATCTAACCATTGAAAAAAGGAAAATCACATACCCAAGAGAGTACAACTATGTGGATGGTGAGACTTTAGGTGATCTATCCAAAGGGGTAACTACTCGATCTTCTCTTAGGGACATTTGTAATTATGTTGCATTTATCTCATGCATAGAGCCTAAAAATGTTAAAGAAGCATTAATCGATGAAAATTGGATTATGGCTATGCAAGAAGAGTTAAATCAATTTAAGAGAAGTTATGGACATTAGTTGAAAGGCCTAGTAATAAATCTACTATAGGTACTAAATGGGTATTTAGGAATAAGCTAGATGAAAGTGGTAATATAGTGATGAACAAGGCTAGACTTGTTGCTCAAGGGTACACTCAAGAAGAATGAATAGATTATGATGAAACATATGCTCTCGTAGCTAGGATGGAAGCAATTAGAATGTTATTAGCATTTGCATGTTTCAATGAATTTAAATTATATCAAATGGATGTTAAAAGTTCATTTTTAAATGGTTTTATAAAAGAAGAAATGTATGTGGAACAACCTCTGGATTTGAAGATTCAAAATTTCCAAATCATGTTTTTAAATTGTCAAAAGCATTATATGGTTTAAAACAAGCTCCTAGAGCTTGGTATGAAAGATTGTCAAACTTTTTAATTGAAAAAGGTTTTTTAAAAGGGAAGGTTGACACTACATTGTTTATAAAAAGAAAAGGTAAAGATTTATTGGTAGTTCAAATTTATGTTGATGATATAATATTTGGTTTTACTAATGATGCTCTTTGCCAAGAATTATCTAAGCTAATGCAAAGTGAATTTGAGATGAGCATGATGGGGGAGCTTTCATTTTTCTTGGGGCTCCAAATCAAGCAAAGGAAAGATGACATATTCATCAATCAAGAAAAGTACATTCAAGATATGCTCAAAAAGTTTAGAATGGAGAATGTGAAACCCCAAGCCACTCCAATGAGTTCATCTACAAAGCTTGACAAAGATGAATGAGGTAAATGTGTTGATGTTAAACTTTATAGATCAATGATTGGTTATTTACTTTATCTAACCGCAAGTATACCGGACATTATGTTTAGTGTTTGCTTATGTGCTAGATTTCAATCATGCCCTAAGGAATCACATCTACAAGCCATTGAGAGAATCTTTAGATACCTTAAGGACACTCCTAGTATAGGAATTTGGTATCCTAGAGACTCTAGCTTTAGCTTGTATGCCTTCTCGGATGCGGTTATGGAGGATGTAAAATAGATAGGAAGAGCACCTCCGGTACTTGTCTGTCAATTCCTAGGAAATATGTTGATTTCTTAGTTTTCAAAGAAACAAAATAGTGTTGCATTATCTACCACTGAAGCAGAATATATTTCAGCTGGTAATTGTTGCACACAAGTTTTATGGATGAAACAACAACTTTTAGACTATGTAATTGAAGTAGGTACCATTCCTATTAAGTGTGACAATACTAGTGCTATTTGTCTCACTAAAATCCCATCCAACACTCTAAAACTAAACACATTGAAATTATACATCATTTCATTAGAGATCATGTCACGAAGGGAGATGTAGTTCTAGAATTTGTAGATACTTTGCATCAATTAGCGGATATTTTTACAAAACCTTTAGACAAAATATATTTTGGACACTTAGGAGAGAATTAGGTTTAACCGACCTACCTTGACTTAGCGTTTAAAATAATTATAGCACTTTTAATTAGAAAAAGAAAAATGCTTATAAAATTTTGAATGCATTCTATGCTAATAGTTAGGGGGAGTTTATGATATTTAGTGAAAATTAATAATATGTTCAAATTAGGCTTAAGTGTGATTTGTTTGATTGAACATAATTAATTTTTGTAATATGAGTTGCCAATACCACTAGAGATGATTAATTTAGCATGCAAAGTGTTTAAATGCAAAATTTTGACTATTTTGTACATTTGGTATCGATATTGGTCACCCAGTACCGATACTCCTCTTACTAGGTATCGATACTACTAGCATAGTATCGATACTCATTCAATAGGTATCGATATTGTTCTTCACAGTACTGATACTGCTTCAACGAGTATCGATACCCTTGTATCAATACTACGTTAAAATGCCTTAAAGTATCGATACTCCTAGAGGGGTACTGATACCCCTGTCGGGTTCATGCTTTAAAATCCCTAAAAATAACATATTTTTGCCAAACCCCTAAAATACAACACTCAATCGTTCCCTCTCAAATCACCCAAATTCTCCACTTTGCTCAAAACCAATGATTTTTAGTCGGAATTCGATAGTTCTTCAACTTATAAACCTGTTGGAATCATCAAATTCGTGCAAACAACAACACATTCCACTCAATCCCGATTTTTCAAGGTAATTTTCTAAAACATTGTTTTATTAAGTTTTTGAATCTAGGATAATTTTATTTAGATTTAGATCAAAATAGTGAATGGACATTTAGTAGATTATAGTTTAGGACTAGAATCTACAACTAATTTCATAAAAAACACAAGATTTTGTAAATTTATTTTATAATTTTTGAAATAAAAAAAATTGTTTTTGATTTAAATTGTTGTTTTTTATTTAATTATAGTGTTTCCATGAAAACTATATACATAATAATTTTTCAAACTTAGTTTTCAAAATAGGTTTCAAATTTTGCCCATTAGACTAGTTTTAGAATACCTTGAATATTGAGGACTCATATTGAGTTTTGGGAATAATTGTTGCATATATGTGCTTTTGAATTACAGTATTACATCCCATTCTGATTTAAAATCATGTCTGAATGCCCTAGGTCTTCATCTTGTCGATCAAACCAACCCCAAAACCAGCCTCCTATTCTACCTCCAAATCCCAATCCAAATGAACCCAATATGACCATTCTAAATTCTTGTATCAACGAACCTAGCCGTTGAGGTCTTCACACTAGGTACGTTGACCATTTCGAGTCATATAATCTTAGGGAAGAGCGTATCCCATCTATTTAAGCCATGATTGACATGAACTTCAAATATCTTCCTACCCTTATATCATGGAAGTTTGATAAACTACTTAAAATTAAACCTATTGTTTATCAACAAATTGTCCGTATTTTCTACTCCAATGTCGTGTGTGTACAAAATGAGTCACGAACCGAAACCGTAAGTGTTCTCCTATCTCTTGGGGCAATACATCAATATATACTCGGAATTTATAGCCACAACCTTTGAATTAGATAGTGAAGGGTTAGATAATGAGAGAGAGATTGTGCCTTCACAATATGAGGTTAATTCGAGCGCAGCGTTCTTGACTATCAAGAGCGTTTCCTACACTTCATGATCTCTTGGTGGTTTAGACTATCCAGAGGTAAATATTCTAGATTTAGAGCTCTTGACCTATGGTGGATGCATTGCATCCAACATAATAGGAAAATAAATCTCCCTCAAATTATCTTTGGGCAACTCATAAACCGTAAACAATATTCCTTCAAAACGTGTAGAAACTTTAGTTTATGGTTGTCTATTGAGTAATATGTTCATCAAAGTAGGTCTTAAGGTAGACCTAAACATAGGCATCCCATTGACTACCAAAATTAACCTCAAATCATTAAAGAAATCGGGATAGACTGTAGACGACAATAAAAATTGGATTCGCTCAACAAAGAAAACTCCTGGTGCTAGCTCTTCACGAGCTGCTCCGGCTTCGGCTGCTGCTCAAGAGCTTGACGATCTTCTACAGGATGTCGACGATCCCACAAACCAGCCCGAGGATGAACCAGTCAGGAAAGAGATTCCGATGTCTTCATACTTTTGATCTTTTATGGAGATATTGGATTTGAGGTTCGCATCCTTAGAGTCCCATTTGACTGCTATGGGAACTCAAAAGTTGGAGAATAAAAGGGAAATTCAAGCTCAACGTGAAACAATGGATATTCGATTCAATACTATAGATGTGAGACTCGATGCACTAACACATGATGTTGTTTTCCTTAGAGGACATCGATTTGATCCTGATCCTTATACGGATGATTGACCACTCTTGCTAGTTTTCTTAGGTTGCATTATGAACTTAGAATTATTAAACATTTTGGATATTTTGATATTTGGTTTGAATGTTTGTTTGTTTTAGATGTTTTTGTTTGATTAGAGATGATATTTAGTATTTGAACTTATATTGAATTTTTATGATGATTTATTAGTTTATGCATCATTTACATTATGACCAAATCCCCATTACATATTGTTTATTAATATTGATTTTATGGACTAATGGCTAATATTTCTCTTGACTTTGATCTTAGCAGCTATATACATCAATTTGGCAAACTTGTTTTAAAATGAATCATAGAGTTTTTTTTATTTAACAAAAAGGGGGGAGAATATAGTAAGGGGAGTGAGAGTAATTTTTCAAAAATTATTTTTCAAAAACAAAATCTTAAAATTTCAAAAATGTTTTGTTATATCAAAAACGGGGAGATTGTTGAAAACATTTTGATATTTCGATATAAAAAATAATTATGTTAATGAATTTTAAGATTTTATATTTGATTCAAATTTTATATTTAATTCAAATTTTATATTCGATTCAATTATTCGAATATTACAAATATTACTCCAAAGTTTTCAAATATCAATTTTACTCCTTACTAAATGAAAATTTGAGTTTTATACTTAAAATATATTTGAAACAATTTTTACAAAGTATTTCGAACCACAATTGAGTCAAAAATTGATTTTCAAGAGGGTAGTACTGATACTGCTTATACAGTATCGATATCCCCAAACATCGAATGCTAAAATGGTATCGATATCCCTACACGGTATCGATTCCCCTATACATAGTAGTACTGATATCATAGCCAATGGTACAAATACTACCTCTTTGTTTTTGACTCCAAGAAATAACATAATGGAAAACGGGTACCGATACCACTTAAGGTACTGATACTACTTTCAATAGTAGTATCGATACCCCCATGGACAATATCGATACTACTACAAAGTAGTATCGATACCCCTTGACCAATATCGATACCATTGGGTTGCAATGGTCGAAATATTTGAATTTTATATTGGTAGTATTGATACCCTTATGAAGGTGTATCGATACACATACGCTCCCAACAACTTTTTGAAGTGGATTTCACACTACAACGACTCTATTGACTCCACCGTGATTTCCAACCTTCAGAATTGATTCAAGGTGTATTTAAACAAGTTCTGAAGCAATTGGTGATTAAGAATTACACAATAATTGAGATAGAAACAAGAGAGAAAGCATCAAACCTCAAGTTTGAGCAATTCAAGCCAAAATCCTTTCAATATTCATTTTTTTTCAAGAACACACTTTGTTCTCAATTGTATTTTTCTTTGAGTGTTCTTTCTTTGTTCTAGAATTGTGCAAACATTCTACCTTATGAGGTTTTTCTGTAAGTTTGCAAAATTTATAAGTTTCTCTTTGGGAGAGAGTGTTCTCAAGAATTTGGGGTATAATTCTTGAGGGAATTGTAAGGTAACTCTTTGTCCTCAAAAGAAAGAGAAATTAGTGAATTTATGGAAAATCCTTAGTGTGGATAGCTAAGGTAGTGGATGTAGACTTTGGTTGAGAAAGTCGAACCACTCTAAATCGTTGTGCAAATATTTTCAATTTTCAGTGATGGCAATGATGATATCAAATACCATAAGTATCACATCACCGTATTTTAAAGGTGGATTTATGATGTGATTCTGTCTTGCTTCCAACTTTATCCATGACTTGATCACACCATGGAGATTATTCAAAGCTGGTTCAAAGGGAGTTCTTCCTTACTTTATCTTATATTACTTATTTATGCACTATATATTATTATGAGCATTCATTGCAGATTAGACTATACTTGAATTATCATAACATGTGCATTCATTCATTATATGGTTTGCATCATTGATTGATATTCAAGCATATAATCTATATTTATAATAATAATATCCATTCATTAGCATATGATGCATGAGTTATTATTATAACCTATAATCCACATCTTTATATTATAAGTTATTTACTTTAAATACTTATTATATTATGATTTCTTTTGTAGGTACTAGGCGGCCACATGATGGGAGCTAACTTAAAGCTAGCATTGGAGTCCAAGAGCTATGGAAACTTAACTAGGACAACTCCGGGATAGCTCAAGATCATTTTGGGACAAAGTTGCCAGCTGACCCCCGAGCTCATAGCTGACTTGAGCTGGACTTTTGAGCTATCTAGAGGTCTCATTTCAGCTGGAGAGTTGCAAACACATAGCACTACAAATATGGTCTAGGTCAATTTTTTTGGATTCATACCTTTTCACGAAGAGTTGACATTCCAAGAGGTGCCTTTTCACAAGGAGTTGACCAAAGACTCATCTTCATGTACTTTATCTATGGCCAACTCATCTTCAGCTCAAACACATAGAAATAGCTCAAATGATGAAAGGTTACCTTCTACACATGTGACCTTTCATGAGAAGTTGCTGCCCATTGAAGACCATGACACCTAGATGCACGTTGGAAGCTAAGTCACGCCTAGTTACTACCTATCTTCATTCCATGGACTTCAAACATCATCCTATGGTTGAAACCTCACCAAAGCATTGGAAGAAGACCCATGTGCATTTAAGTAGGTTGCCATGTGCATCATTCAAGCATGTGCACTCCATGTGACATCAAATTGGCGCCAAAACACCAAGGAATGCTTCCTATTCGGCCAAAGACTCTTTCCTCTTCATTTTGGCACCCAACTTCCAAATGCATTCAAATCATCCTTAGGGTTAAACCAACACCTAACAATTTCGTCCAAGAGAACATATCTTCATTTAAATCATGTATTTTCATAAAAAAATCATGTATTTTTAAAGGGGTTTCAACCTTGGCCGAACCATCAAGTATCTATTCGGCCTAAACCCTTTAAAAACTATAAATAGGCTATTGTATTTCATTTGTAACTCAACCCTTTGATAAATTAAATCCTTGTGAGATTATTCTCTCTTCAATTTCTTTTTAGAACTATATCTATTAAGCAAGCTTAATTCTTAAGTTTGTGGCGTCATTCCTTCCCCTTGATACTTCTGGTTCCTAGTTCTTATAACTAGTGGGTCAAAGTCCTTACTACCATCCCTTATAAAACTGATAAGAAACGGGCCTTTGCTCCTTTATAGCATTGGTTCCTTCTTAGTTTTATAAGATACTATATGTTCATCACCATCTTCCATCACCATTGTCACGCCTATATCATCACCATCTTCCATCACCATTGCACGCTTATATCAACACCATCTTTTATCACCATTTCACGCCTATGTCATCATCATTCCTTAACCATTGAATTATCCATCATCTATCATCAAGAATCATGTGCATCATCACCAATGGTGGCCGAATTCTCTTACATTTGAAGGACAATTCAACAACACTTCCGCACCCATCTTTGATAACTTTTCTATCCATTTCAATTCTTTCATTTTTTTTATTTCATTTTCATTTCTTATCAAATTACTTAATCAATTCTTCTTCTTTTGTGCATATTACTTTCAATTCAGAGTGTAACATTTGGTGTCTCTCCTAGATCGAGAAACAACAAGGCTACCAACTTCTCCATTATTGAAGAAGCCTGAATAGCCTTACATCAATTTAAGAGTATGTTCAGTACACCTTCTCTTCAACAAACAAACGAAGATGTCGACGAAGAAGACCAAGGTGAACGATCCCGACGTACTCGACGAGCCCCACGCCATTATCATTCGACCACTCCTCTGTACGTTCAAGAACTACAAAATATAAATAAATTTTATTATGTATGTATTAGTTTGTAAACACTCTTTTATTATTTTTTTTGTAATAAATTTATTAATTTACCTTTTTAATTAATATATTTTTTAAAACTAAATTCGACCGAACTCGTCACCTCGAGGTGACAAGTTTCATGGTGATTGTTATAGTTGTTGTTGCCTAACAGCTAGTTTTTTTTTTTGAATTCAAAGGAACTGGTCACCTCGAGGTGATGAGTTCTATTTTTTTATTTTATTTTTTTTTAAAATCACAAATTATTTTTAAAAAATTTCTTAAGAGAGGTGATGAGTCAATTAAATACATTAAAATATTAGCTCACCTGGGGCTCACTTAACTGGACCAATAAAATAATATATCCAACGGAACTCGTCACTGTACACTATAGTATTTGCCGTATTTCGCAAAATAAAACCGGGTGTGTCTTATTGGGCCAAATAATTTCTGGTTTTGGAGTATTGGGAAAAAAACCAAATTTATGAGGTGCCCATAACAGTTAAGGAACCGAGCTTTGACTTTGTACTTTGCTTACTGGACTTGAACCCCGTCTCCCATTCATGGTGTTTCCTACTCTCCATATGGTTTTGCAATTGAGATGTTTCAATGTCAATGTTAAGTCCATGTTCTTTGTACTGACGTTATTGAGAGTATCCATACCGTCTTCCGTCTCTTTTATGCCAACTGCCATTTCTTTTACACTCTTATAGCTTTCTTAATTGAGTGCAAGAATGGTAACTTCGAAAAAGAAAATAAAATTTAAACGAAAGAATGGTAGGAAATCGAGCATCATCTTTAATTATAAGAAAAGAAATTATTCGGATATCACTAAACTTTATCCATTGATTCGTTTATACCATTGAATTTTTTTGTTTTGTTAATTATAATAGTGAAATTTAGTTTTATATTCAATTATACTACTTCGCCGTTAAATCACTAACATAACGTGACATAGCTAACAATTACTGACGTGACACGTAACACCAAAACGACGTCGTTATGATGCGACTATTATAATATCTAAAACGGTGTCATTTTGAGCAATGAACTTATCAGTTTTGCTACTAAACTTTTAAACAATTTACTTTTCTAACACTGCACTTTCTGACTATCGCTAATTGCTAATCACCGCGTGTCATAGATCATCTTTCGCGACAAAATCAATATCAAAATGTTCGCATTTCACAGTTTTCCAAAAAACCTAGTTAAAATCGATGAAAATTTTCTACAAAAAAATCGAAAAAAGAAACAAAAAAAATATCATTTTCAGATGTTTGAAGATTTTCTTAGATTTACGGAATTTTGTGTTTGTTTGAAAATCTGAATGGAGAAAAACATTTATTTCGAGAAGAATAACAAAATATCTCAAACCTAACATAATCAGACAGTCATTGAAAGATATCGAACTATTAATACGTCAAACTTTTAAATGAATTTTCGTTGATTTTGAGTGAATTTCATAAAAAATCAATCTTACAAAAAAAAGAAAAAGAGGTGAATTATGAACATTTTATACTAATCTTACCACAAAATATGACCGATGACATGAAGTACTTGGCTATTAATGGAGACCAAAGAGTACAATGCTAAAAAATTGTTTAAAAATCGAATGGTAAAATTGATATACCTCAAGTTCAGTGTATGCAATAACATCGTTTTAAGTATCATAATAACCACAACAAAATAACATCATTTTAATGTGTCATGTCACTTCATCAATCATTAGTGTTTGTCATCATCCTATTATTGATTTAATGGTGAAATAATATAATTAAATGTAAAACTAAACTTCAATATTATAATTTACAAAATTAAAAGTTTAATATATAATAGTGAAAAAGTGTTGCGGACAAATTTTAATGCTATCTGAAGTGGTTTTCCTAAAGGGAAAAGAAATTGTACATCTTCCATTCAAATGCCAAATCATTCCAACAGCGGACAAGTGTCCATTTTTCAAAAAATATTCAATTTTTTTTATTGTTCTAGTTTTCAACTCTATCAGCTAATGCATGAAAGGAGAACACGTTATTTGGCAACCAAGCTGACAATATATATTTACACACATATATTATATCAAATCTATCTTTTATTAAAAAGGTTCTTTCTAACTTACGAAACAAAGCCTAAAGAAGAGCAATCCATTAATGTTATCAGGCTGATGCGACAGGATTTTGTCCATGCCTAATGACATCATGTTCAAGTGATTTGTAGGATTCCCTCCTAGCATTATCCGTAGGATATTCTTAGTTTTTATCCTTCTTCCTCAATTTATGCACTACCCATTCAATCTGCAGAGATATCTTAATTTCTACCCTACTAGGGTACATACTAATTTAAAGAACAAAAAACGAAAGAAAGATCCAACTTTTCATATCACAAAATTTGTAATAAATAAAATAAGAGAAATGCTTTAGTTTTTAGTCAGTGTACTGAGAAAAAGGGATGTCAGTTATTATGTCGGTTCCGTTTCTTTTAGATTATAGTCGGTTAAGTCAGTTTAAAAAAAGGGACTTAAACCAGCCGTTTAAACCGTTTACTCATCCCTAATTGTACAAATGGATAAGAAAAGGACAATTATGAAAAGGATATAAAAAATTGAACAATATATCACAATAAATTATGCAAACTATAGCTGAAAATCAAACATACCTCACATGCACCAACAAAGAGAATTTCAAAATATTCTTGAAGTAACCATGCACATGTATTCATAGTATTTTGCTTGTGCCCAGTCATGAATGCATGAATATACACGCATACCAGAAGCCACAAATAACATACATCCACCACCATTCATGATCTTCAGCAGCAAGTTGAAAATAATTATGTTAAAGCTACGGTAATAAAAGCAGTGACAATCAAGAGAAAGATAAACGCAATAAACAGGATGTTCTATATGGTGTAGATTCTATGTCCCCACACACTGGCAAATATGTAGTAAAGTTCAATATAGATATCACTGAATGGCAAGAATCCTGCCACTGCCATCTGAGGAAGAGTTTTCCGGTACCAAGGCAATGGTGGGATCTCTCTAGGATATTTTGTGGTGCGACAAGGGGCTTGGAACTCCGCCTTGCTATTCTTTCCAGCAACACCTCCTATACTAATAAAGGAGATGTGATCAGAGCCCATAAGAGAAAAATCACTACAATGGTTCCAAATAACAATGCTGCAGTGGCTTTATAAGCAATTGCGACAGTGTTAAGAAAGCAAAATGTGACAAAAAGAGGTCCACAAAACAAGCTTCCCGTCAGTAATAGTTTCTCACCTGTCACAAAAAAGGGGTAGAAATAAACATTATACTTGACCAAAAAGATATTCACTAATTAGTCACCATTCTAAAATGAGGACAGCTTGCTTTGGTAAGGTAAAGGCCAGAGTTACCCCACCTAAAATTAGCATCCCAACTAAGACCAACTCCAACGCATCGCTGGAGTGGCTGCAATCTCCACTTTGGAGATGAATTTCAACTCCAGCCCATCGCCACTTTAAATGCTGGATTGTGACGACAGCTACAGTTGCACGCTACAACTGGCGTTGCACTGCAGCTGCGCTACATATTATATATATATATTTTGTTATTTTTTGATTTTTGGTTTTGATTTTTGTTATTTTATTTTTTACTTTCTTTTCCTTTGTTAAATTATTTTCACTTTTTTAATTGTAATTTCTACACAATAAAATAAAAATTAAACATAATATAATAAATTCAAATAGATTAAATTGCAAGATAGATAAAAATATATTGAAATTAGATAAATAAACATACTAATTTTTTGAAACATAAAACATAGAAAATAGTAATAAAACTCAAACAACGTTTTAACCAACAACCCAAACACAAAAATTTAACCAGACAGACCCCCTCCAAGTTCATTCCAAACACATTAAAAGTAGTAGAGGTTGATTGTTCTTCTTCTTTTCATTTCCGAAGAATTTTTTGTTGTTCGTTTCGAAAATAGTGGCGTCGTTCGGGGTCAGGAATGGTATCTGGATCAATCGCTAGAAGCTTGTCCTCTCTCCTCAATTGTGCAATTTCAAACCTTTTATTCATGGCCTCTATTCCTTCTTTTTCCAATTGAAGAGCAATATTCCTTTATGCCTTTGATAAAGATGTTTCCCGAAGCTTTTCAGTTGATTCATTGAAGGAATTTGCAAGAATAGAGGCTTCTTCGATTTGCTTCTTTTTTACTTTAGATTTTTTGACACCCTTTGGGCGTTGGGAAGAAGAACCACCTGTACTAATATTTTCATTGCTGCTTAAATTGATTTCAAATAAAGACAACGAAGGGTTAACGGAATCTGAAATATTTTCTGGAGACAGTGAAGAAACTGCACTCGTTTTTTCAAGATGCAAAATATTTTTTAAAGTTGCAAAATATTTTTTACCAAATCGAACATATGATCAGACTTAAATACACAACCCCTTTCTTGCACGAAATGTTCACTTGCACGTTGTAGCTGCATTATAGAAAATAAATTTATTTATTGTTCATGTAAACTAAAAAAATAATATAAATTACTACTTACGATTATTTGCACTACTTGGATGACTATGTTCAACTTGTTGTATACAATTGTTGAATTTGCGGCTGTCTTTGAGAATGGTAGACATGCGACATTGTTTCGATCTATAATTACGATCGACAATGTAAGAAGATTTTGATTCGTCATTGTGTTTTGCTTCAACACGCTGCCAAAAACGATCTTTCGTTTAGTTGTTGCCGACAATCAGATCTTGAGTAATATCAAGATAGACACTGCAGAGGTATTGATCTTCATCCGATTTGAAATTAGCGCGTGACTTTGTCAACATTTTAGAAATATAAGAATTGTGATTTTTCTAAGATGTGTTAGAAAAAATGTGATGCCATCTATTTATAGAAAAAGTTAGTATAAAATAGAATGGTTGAGATTTAAAGAGTCAATTCTTAATCAATTGGTAGAATTGTTTTCACATGGATTGTATTTTCTTGCAAGCACATGTGAATGAACGGTTGAGATCAAAAGATTATTTTCTTTATCAATGGTTGTGATCCAATTCACATAGATTGTGAATGAACGGCTGAGATCGAAAGATTCATTTCTTTATCAATGGTCATAGAGATAGTGCTGGAGATGAATTAATGTTTCATCTTTAGAGTAGAGATAGAGATGATAAAACAATAATTCATCTCCAGCACTATCTCTACAACCATTAATAAAGAAAGGAATCTTTTGATCTCAGCCGTTTATTCACAATCCATGTTAATTGGATTACAACCACTGATAAAGAAAAAAATCTTTCAATCTCAGCCGTTCATTCACATGTGCTTGCAAGAAAACACAATCCATGTGAAAACAATTCTACCCATTGATTAAGAATTGACTCTTTAAATCTCAACCATTCAATTTTATACCAACTTTTTCTATAAATAGATGGCATCACATTTTTTCCAACACATTAGAAAAATTACAATTCTTATATTTCTCATTTCTAAAATGTCGACAAAGTCACGCGCTAATTTCAAATCGGGTGAAGATCGATACCTCTGCAATGTCTATCTTGATATCACACAAGATCTGATCGTCGACAACAATCAAACGAAAGATTGTTTTTGGCAGCATGTTGAAGCAAAACACAATAGCGAATCAAAACCTTCTCACATTGTCGATCGTAATTATAGATGCGCAAATTCAACAGTTGTATACAACAAGTTGAATATAGTCATCCAAGTGGTGTAGATCAACAAATAATTGTAAGTAATAATTTATATTATTTTCATTATTTTTTTAGTTTACATGAACAATAAATAATTTTATTTTCTATAATGCAGCTATAACGTGCAAGTGAACTTTTCGTGCAAGAAAGGGGTTGTGCATTTAAGTTTGATCATGTGTTCGATTTGGTAAAAGATATTTTGCAATTTAAAAAACGAGTGCAGGTTTTCACTGCCTCCAAAAAATATTCCAGATTCCGTTAACCCTTCGTTGTCTTCATTTAAAATCAATTTAAGTAGCGATGAAATTATTAGTACAGGTGGTTCTTCTTTCAAGTGACCAGAGTGTGTCAAAAATCCAAAGCAAAAAGGAAGCAAATCGAAAAATCCTCTATTCTTGCAAATTCCTTCAATGAATCAACTGCAAAGCTTCGGGAAACATTATCTTTATCAAAGGCACAAAGGGATCTTGTTCTTCAACTGGAAAAGGAAAGGATAGAGGCCACGAATAAAAGGTCTGAAATTGCACAATTGAAGAGAGATGACAAGCTTCTAGCAATGGATCCAGATACCATTCCTGACCCCCACCATTTTCAAAACGAACAACAAAAAATTATTCAGAAACGAAAAGGAGAACAATCAACCTCTACTACTTTTAATGTGTTTGGAATGAACTTTGATGATCTTGGAGGGAGTGTAAGAGGTCTGTCTAGTTATTAGTTAAATTGTTGTGTTTGGGTTGTTTTTTAAAATGTTGTTTGAGTTTTATTAGTATTTTCTATGTTTTTATGTTTGTTGTAGTTTTTATGTTTCAAAAAATTAGTATGTTTATTTATCTAATTTCAATGTATTTTTATCTATCTTGCAATTTAATCTACTTGAATTTATTATATTATGTTTAATTTTTATTTTATTGTGTAGAAATTACAATAAAAAAACATAAAATATAGAATAAAAGAAAATAATGTAACAAAGAAAAGGAAAAGAAAAGAAAATAACAAAAAAGTAAAAAAAATAAAAAATCAGAAAAATAACAAAAAAATATAATATGTAGCGCATCTACATCAACGCCAGTTATAGCGTGCAACTGTAGCTGTCGCCACAATCTAGCATTTAAAGTGACGATGGGCTGGAGTTGAAATTTAACTCCAAAGTGGAGATTGCAGCCACTCCAATAATACGCTGGAGTTGGTCTTAGGATGTTATGTATTTATTACTATTTTGCTTATTTGGTAATTTTGTCTATTTAGGGTTTAGCTAATAATAAATATCTAGCATATTTAGATTTGTATTGGATTTTGGAAAATGACAGAAATTTTCACCCTTAATTCATTCCTTATGGTTTTCTCCCATATTTCTTAAGTTTCCCGTTAAATTCTCCCTAATGGCTCACATCTTCTCAATATATGGAAAAAGGGAAAAGAAAACACACAAATAAACAAATATAGAACATAAACAATTTATTAGGTTTGACCAACATAGACAATTCATATGTACTCAATAGAATGATGATTGCCATAAACCAGAAAAGGATTGTTGAAAATCTAAAATCTCAATCACATCTCTAAACTACTAAAAATTATAGATTGGGAAACAGGAAGAGAGACCAGAATTACATAACCAGTTTGTTCCTTCTAGTTGACAATAGAAAGAGGCTGCAGTGTATCCAGCAATTCCAGATGTAAGGGCATAAATGACAACCAGAGCAGTGAACAAAACTCCTCGATTATATGGATAAAATACCCCAACTAGAGCAAGGATAAAAATGAAATTTGTACTGGAAAATGACGCAAATAAGTCAGTCACCAACTCATAAACACTAACCCAAAAACTAAATTAAATAGAAGACCAATACTCACAGAGTAGAGAGCTGGGTACCAGAACCAAGAGCTGCTGCCAATAAAGACTTATGCTTTGGAAACCTGAACACATCCCCATGAATGTACTTCCACCCATTCTCCTCCTCCTCGTCTGCTGTTCTCAATAATGTACATGGGCAATTCAAAGATAAAAATTTAAGTGGAATTTGCATAAGAGGATTATTTGTATATGTGCATAACATGATCATATGTGTTATAATTTAGTCGACAAACGTAAATTTCACTGTTATGTTGATCTTTGTGAATTGTTCTAAGTGATTGATGATGTGCTAAGGATGGTGGCAAGGAAGCAGTCAATAAAAGAACGGTAACACATGAATTGATGATTGAAAACCAGTGGATCTCCAAGTGGTGTGGCAAGGAAGATCACATGGAGTACTTTTCCATCCGTTTCTCAAAAGGCGTATCTGCTTCCTTCCATTTAACAGTGTATATGAAATCCACGTCGATCGGTTCATCTCCAGTTAGATCAACAATAGCGTTGGGATCAGATTGAACATTAATCTCGATAACACGATCCTTATTGTAAAGGATCTCAAATACGAGACGCTTAAAGAGAAAATACTTGTAGTTGCTCGGATCGGCCTGGCCTTACTTATCAACTTTGCCAAAGAAGCCCCAGATCGGAAGGTCGTCGTAGTACATTTGGAAACACTAGTCTTGAGAAACGGCGGTTCTGAATTTGGCAACTTCTTCCTTTGTGAGCTTCTTTTTGCAAGCAATTTCGGCATCTTTCTCACTCAAGAAATCGATTTTGTAAGGGGCGCTCACAAGCCGACCGCCATTCAACACTTCTCCCAAAACTTCCTTCTTCTCCTTCACGGGAGCAGCATAACATTTATTTCAATTCGTCTTAAACTCTCAAAAAGGAAAGAAGAAGACTAAAAATAATGAAACGAAGAAAAACAATTAAACGAACCCGAGGAGCAGAATGGAAAATCAAAGTAACGATATGTCTCACCGTTAATCAAAGAAAAAAATTACGATAAGGAAAATAAAAATTGGGAAATTAAGAGGGAAAAGGGAAAGAAGAGAAAACCTGGGATTGTGGAAGGGACTGACTTTATTAGCGTACAGAGGAACTTCATCTCCAGCTTTGTAACGATGATCAGAGGCACTGGATCTAACCGGGGCTACGCAGCAGAGGCTCGCCAGAGCCAATGCAACCAAACAAGCCCTTATTCTCTCCATTTCTCCCTCACTGCAAAAACTTTGTGAAAGGAAACCAGCTTCGTTTATTTCAAAAGAGAAGACCAAGTCTTAAGCTAAAGACGAGCGAGGTGAGCTGATAACGAGTGCACAACCAGTTTCCCACGAAGAGAAAGGGTGTCGGTGATACATTTTGTTTTAATATAATATGCAGATCTGTTGTCATGATATATACATATAAATATTGATTTAACAACAATTTTTATATTTAGTTTAATATTAATATGTGTATTATGTACTTTATAAAATTATTATAAATTATACTGTCACAAAATAATAAATTATGATAATAATAAAAGAAATAAAGTATATAACAATAAAAAAAAGTTATTACTATAAATTATTTAACTTTTTGGATTTTAGTATGCAGTTAAATTATTGAGAGTTATCTTATAACATATATCATTGTGTACTTAGTCTAAATTAATATGAATTTTAAGTTTTTTTATCACGAGTAGAGAAAGTTTCTCAACAAAAAAAAAGATTAATTATGTATTTAATCACTTAACTATCTGTAACATCCTCAATACCGAGTTAGTGATCAAATTGTAAAATTTCAGAATTTGGTGACTATAGTAGAACAATGAATTAGTTTTATGATTTATTTGGAAATAAATCATAAAAGTTGTTAGTAATTATTAAATGAAGTAAAGGGTAAAATGATCATTTGACAAGGAAGATTTTTATTTTCTCTTATAAGATAAGGAAATCACGTGGGAAGAGAGAAAAGGTTCCAGAGTTCTCTTCTCTTATTCCTTCTTCATACGTGAAGGCTTGAACAAAAGGTGAGTCTTCTATTTAGATAATTTCTGGTTAAATTTAAGGTTGGATTATGATCATTAGATGATAACTAAGCTTAAGGAAAGCTTAAGTTAACTTAAAATCAAAAGATAAAGGAGTTAAGGAAGATTAAGATTTGGAGTTTTGAGTGAAATATTGAAATAGAGTTTATAATAAGAATTGAAAGTTGAATTTGACTTGCCATCAATAAGAATAAGAGATTTATGAAATTAGAAAGGATTACTAACAAAGTTGAAAGTTTAGTAAGATTCTTAAATTTTAAGAATCATGATGAGATATGGAAGATAAAGATGGTTTATATGGATATAAGTTGGTTTAAGTAATGGTACTTGAGTTTAATGACATGATAGGGGCTTAAAATAGAAGAATTGAGTGAAAAGTTGATGATTTTCGGGCTTAAAATGCAAATTTTGGGCAAGGTGTATCGATACACATTCAATGTGTATCGATGCACTCTTTAAAGAATAAACATCGAATGCAATTAGTGCATCGATGCATAAGGAGTGCATCGATGCACCCTTTAAAATGAAAACATCGAAGGTGAATGGTGTATCGATGCTTGGGTAGTGCATCGATGCACATGTTAAAGGATGCATCGATACACTGTAGACTGTATCGATGCACTTCAATGGGAAATGGAATAAATCTTTCTTTCATTCTAATAAATGATAGATTAAAGTATATCAATTGGATAATGATAAGTATTAGTACATGATTATGTAGATATCGAGCACGAACAAGTTCTGGGATGACTATCAAGTTAAGATTCGATTGAAAGAAAGGAAATCATAAAGGAACTTAGTGAGGCCAAGGTGAGTGCATACTATTGGAATATATGTACTTTTACAAGGGAATTGGACTTATGATAAGTCTGTTCCAGATATTTTGAATATATGATAATATGAGTCGAAGCATGATTAAGATTGCGTGCTATGTGAATGTGACATGCTTGCATTACATGTATGTGATGTACATTATGTGTTATGATAATGATTTATGAAAACAATACAAGAATATTATCTGAGTTACTGATTATTAACTTCTAAGATTTCATGCATATGTAATATAAGTTATAAGATGAGAAAACATATATTTATATGTATATGAGAAGATATAGGAACAAGAAATAAGTCAAGTAATAAAGGAATATGAAATTGTATGAAATGTAACATAAGCTCTGTGATAAAGTCATAAGGAATGAAATAAACATGTGACCTAGGTTGTAAGTTAAAGCATTATTTGATATAAGTAATTGTGATCATAAGATAATCAAGTATAGGTTATATTATATGGTATAAGGGTTTATATAAGAAAAGGTTATAAGACTTTAGGAGAATAGTATGTAAATTAGGGTGCATAAATAAATGATGATACCAAATTATAAGTTAAGTGTTTATAGAAGAATATATTTAAAAGAACTATGATATAGGAGTCATGTGACATGAAGCTAGATAAATGGATTAATTTAGTATATAAATTATGTTATGATATAGATTAAATGATCAATATAAATGCAAGATAGTATAATAAATTATATGAATTGATATAATCAATTATGTGAAAAGAAAAGAAAAGTGAGTTAAGATAAGTATTGACTTATAGGATAAATGAGATTATATGAACATATAGTATACCTTCATGAAAGATTTAGGTGTTATATTTTAGGTATGAAAATGATATATATGTAAGTGAATTATGTGATTATGTGACTATGGGTGAAATGGAGTAAACTATGTAATTATAAAATATATGAATATATGTATATAAAATAGTCACGGACTATTGAGCTATATGAAATCAAATGAGAATGTTATGATAAGAAGTATAAGAGTATATGTTTTGAGAAAATAAGAATAAGTTATAAGACATGTGATATGTGATTTATAGATTGCGTGCTATGGGAATGTGACATGCTTGCATTACTGTTATGTGTGTGTGCATTTTGTGTTATATGATAATGATTTATGAAACAATACAAGAATTATCTGAGTTACTGATTATTAACTTCTAAGATTTCATGCATATGTAATATAAGTTATAAGATGAGAAATCTATATTTATAGTATGAGAAGATATAGGAACAAGAAATAAGTCAAGTAATAAGGGAATATAAAATTGTATGAAATGTGACAAAGCTGTGTGATAAAGTCATAAGGAATAAAAAAACATGTGACCTAGGTTATAAGTTAAAGAATTATTTGATATAAGTAATTGTGATCATAAGATAATCAAGTATATGTTATATATATGGTATAAGGGTTTATATAGAAAAGGTTATAAGACTTTAGGAGAATAGTATGTAAATTAGGGTGCATAAATATAAATGATGATACCAAATTATAAGTTAAGTGTTTATAGAAGAACTATATTTAAAAGAAATTATGATATAGGAGTCATGTGACATGAAGCTAGATAAATGGATTAATTTAGTATATAAATTATGTTATGATATAGATTAAATGATCAATATAAATGCAAGATAGTATAATAAATTATATGAATGATATAATTATGTGAAAAGAAAAGAAAAGTGAGTTAAGATAAGTATGACTTATAGGATAAAATGAGATTATATGAACATATAGTAACTATGAGGAAGATTTAGTGGTTATATGATTTAGGTATGAAAATGATATATATGTAAGTGAATTAGTGATTATGTGACTATGGGTGAAATGGAGTAAACTATGTAATTATAAAATATATGAATATATGTATATAAAATAAGTCACGTGACTATTAAGCTATATGAAATCAAATGATAAGAATGTTATGATAAGAAGTTATAAGAGTATCTGTTTATGAGAAAATATAAGAATAAGTTATAAGACATGTGATATGTGATTTATATGGAATTGTTCTATGTGCAAGTGATTATATGCATAATTCATCCATGTTTTAATATGACATTATGTGTAATGAGCGGTATTACCAAAGGATAATGCTAAGCGATCATATATGTACATGTGAAGTGAATGATGTGTTATATGATGAGTGATAAGAGAAATATGAAAATGTGAAGTGTATCCATATTTAAGCCCATGTTATTTAATATGAGAGTTGTAGGTATAATTGGCATGCCAAGAGTTGAGGGATTATCAGTGGTCCTTTGGGACATATCAGTGGTCCTTCGGGACATAGTGGTCCTTCGGGACATAGTGGTCCTTAGGGACAAATTTCAGTGCCCCTAGTGGGAATTATTCGAGCCGTGGTGATAGCATTTGTGCGCAACCTCAGTGTACTCACGTACCTTCTGTTCTCAATAATGTACATGGGCAATTCAAAGATAAAAATTTAAGTGGAATTTGCATAAGAGGATTATTTGCATATGTGCATAACATGATCATATGTGTTATAGTTTAGTCAACAAACGTAAATTTCACTGTTATGTTGATTCTTTGTGAATTACTAAGTGATTGATGATGTGCACATTTAGTGAAGATGAGATTATATGATAAGAAGGTTTGATAATAATGCTAAGTGTGAAGATGATATACAGGTGCATGTAGTATGTTATATATGTATATGTTTGTGAATGGTAGAATCATATTAAGTGTTCATGCGTTGCTTGAGTTAGAGTTTCTATATATGTTTTTTTTATGCCTCACTAAGTCATCGACTTAGGTGTGGTGTTCACACATAGGTTTTGGAAGCGAGAAGAGAAGTGAAGAGGAGCAAGATAGGTCAGACTCCCCTTTCCACAAATCATATCAGAATGGTAGTTAAGTGTAGGTATTTGGTTGTATATAGTGTGTTGGCATGTAACAAAATTGTGGATTTCTAATGCTCTGATTAATTTTGTTTATTTTGAGTCCAACTTGTGTAAATTAACATCTTTTATTTTAAAGAAAGTTTAAAAGTTTCATGATTTCTTTAAGAGTCAAGGTTTGAAAAGTCAATGTGACACCTCAGACTTGTCTGAGTCGGGTACGGGTTGGGTTGTACACTATCACTTTGGTTTTGTTAGCTTATCTAATTCTTGTTGTTTCAAAATCTTCACTAATGTTAGGTTTGATTTCATTTGATCATATATTATTAAAAAATTAATAGAACTATTGACTTGAAATTTTTATTTTTCAAGGATGATGTAGCATTACCTTATGGTGACATGTTAACATCACCGTTATTGTTTTAAAGATTGTTGGTTAAAATGAAAAAAAAACGTAATTTAGTGATGATTTTTAACAACAAATAGTTTGGTGACTAAAACGAAAACACACGAATAATTAGGTAACTAAATATAGAATTTACCCTATATCATATTCAACTTGAATTTTTACTACAATTCTTTCTGTAAATTCTACAATTCTTTTTGTAAATTCTATCCTAAAATCAATTTTTTGATTTTTTATACTTTAATCAGTACTTTATTCTTAACATACTTTTATAAAAAATAAAATTATAAATACATCTAATAATTTTATATAATATTTAATTTTAATAAATTTAAAATAGGGACCAAATGATATAATTATAAGTAACAGTAACTAAATGTGTAATTATATCAAATATTTTAACTGCCACATCATTTTCTCTGTTAAATTTTAACGAAAAATGGCTTAATTGAATTCATTTAAATAGTTGAGTGTCATAATTGAATTTTTTTTAAAAATAATGGTCAAAATGAAAAAAGGGCAATAGTTCAGTGGTCACTGGTATAATTTATCGTTTATTTTAAATAATTTATTTATTTTTAACGGCACTCGTCGAGCACTGTAAAATATTCCCTAATAAATATGATGAGTTGCTGCTCGATGAGCATTACTAATGATGAGAACTATTAATTTAATTTATAAAAATTTGAAATTCTAAATGATTCAACGTATAATTATAAATTAGTTAAAATTTTAAAGGTAAATTATTTAAAATAAAGAGTAAATTATACTGGTGACCACCTAACTATTGTCCCTTTTCATTTTGTCCACTATTTTTGAAATTTTGTCAATCAAGTCTCTCAACTATTTAAATGCATTTAATTAAGTCACTTGTCATTAATATTTAATAGAGAAGCTGATGTGACAGTTAAAATATTTGGTATAATTACACATTTGTTCACTGTAACTTATATATTCTATCAATTGGGTAATAATTTTAATAAGTTAAAATTAATTTAACCCTCAAATCAAATTGTGCCAAGTATAATGATATGTATTACAATTTATTTTTAATTTAATATATTTTTCTCACCAATCAGAGGGTGACACCAGTGACCACCTAACTATTGTCCCTTTTTATTTTGACCATTATTTTTGAAATTTTGTCAATCAAGTCACTTAACTATTTAAATGCATTCAATTAAGTCATTTGCCATTAATATTTAACGAAGAAGCTAATGTGGCAATTAAAATATTTGGTATAATTAAACATTTGGTCACTGTAACTTATATATTCTATCAATTTGCTCCTAATTTTAATAAATTAAAATAAACTTAACTCTTAAATCAATGGTTCCAAGTATAATGACACGTGCCACAATTTATTTTTAATTTAATATATTTTTCTCACCGATTAGAGGGTGACATGTGTTACTTCTAGAGGAAAGAAAATTTTGGGCGCTTAAATAATACCCATGGGAATCGAACATGAGGTTTTTGGGTTGAGGAAGTAAGGCTCAACCATTGAGATAAAGTAGTTAATTAGTTTAAATTTGACTACATATGTTATTTATGTTGTATATTAATGTAAACTTAAATTTTGAATATTTTATACATCTTAACTTAAATTCACATATAAAATTAACTTTACATCTTAGCATTAAAAATATATTTTATTTTTATATTAACTTATTAAATATATTTTATTATTATTTTAACCTAAAAATATATTTATTTTTATCTAACTTATTTTTTTTGAAAATGGGCACTTTGTATATAACTGGAAATATACAGAGTACACCACCCCAAGGGTCTCATTAAAAATTTCCTTAATCCTAATTGGAGGAAAAAGAGTGCACCTTAGAGTGTAATAGAAAGAACAATCGCAGGGACATACATAAACAAAATAAATACATAAACTTTCAACACGAAGGTTTAGCAGCAGCCGATAATACACATGGCCAACACGAAGACCAAAAAACAAACCAAGCACCGACACATAAACAAAACAAATAAACAATCTGCAACATTAAACCATAAAAATCTAGACCAACCGTCGACCAAAAAGCACTCACTCAGAGCTTCTCGATATGAAAGAAACCAGCAACCTCATAATACCACAAGAAAGAATTCACACCAGACAAAACAAATACATAATCCATGACACCATCATTCAACAAGAACACCCAACTATCTAATATGAATAATCACATCCAGGCTAGAAATGAAATCTTGCATCGAAGAAATGAGCTTAGGGCTAATAGAAATGTACCATAACAAAATGTTAACCATAGCATCCTCAAAATTTTGATTTAAGAATAGGGATTTCTCATTAAACATTGCATTATTTATGGCTAACTAAATTGACCAAATGAACCCAAATAGCGCAGTACCCCACACTTTCCTGCCAACCTTAGACAATGAAATACCTTTCCAGCAAAAAGAAAAGTATGAAAACTACATGGACTGACGAAATGCAAATTCCAGATTGAAAACCACCTTTGCCACAATGGTCAAACCATCAAACAGTGACAAAAAATGATGATCACTAGATTCAGGATTTTTTCTATAGAACACACATAAGCACAAGTCTCGAATCACCACGCCACACTTAGCTAATTCCACTAAAACTGAAATTCTATTATACACTGCCCTCCATACGAATGCCTCAACCTTTGGTGGAGCGAGATTAGCCCACACAAGGTTCCAGAACTTATCAATTTCTGAGTCCACTCTAAATACATTTAAACTGTTAGAAGAGCCTAACCAAACTAACCTATCAGAATCCCCATACCTGTGAACTACATTATTGAGAACATTTAAGAATTCTTCCCCATATATTGTGCTCCCGCACAAAGAGAACTCTCCCATTTATAATATTTCACTCCCATCACCGCAGAGTCTTCACATCGAATTCCGACACCTTGCCTACCTTTTTCACAGATAAATTGAATATCCTAGGAAATGTTTCTTTTAAGGATAATACTTCAGTCCAGAAATTATTCCAAAAATTCGTTGAGCTACCATCCCCAATACGAACTCTAATGTCTTTCACAAAGGAATCGCCCTGTCGAGATAAATGGGAAATAACATTCCTCCAAACCCAAGAAGTTTTATGATGTAAACCAATTCAACATCATATTCATCCTTGCATCATATTCATCCTTGCATCTCCAACCTTTCATTGGATTCAAAAGGGGACTTTCTCTAACTTATTATTTTTCTACACTATGATTATGATGATTATATTCATAATATATGATTCATATCTTATTTATTATAATATAGATATATTTATATACATATATTACATCTATAGCTATGATGATAACATTTTATTCATTATCATATGATGCATGAGTTATTATTATAACCTATAGTCCACATCTTTATATTTAATATTTATTACTTTAAATACATAGCTTATTTTGTTCTTTTGAAGGTACATAGGCGACCACATGATGAGAGCTGACTTAAGCTAGCAATGAAGTACAAGAGCTATGGCAACATGACTAGGACAACTCCGGGGTAACTCAAGATCATTTTGGAGGAAAGTTTTCAGCTACACTCTGATCTCATAGCTGACTTGAGCTAAACTTTTGAGCTAGCTAGACATCTCATTTCAGCTGGGGAGCTGCACCATCACCACCACCACACATAGTACTTTAAATAAGGCCTAAGTCAATTTTTGTGAAATTGTAACACCTATTTCCCGTATACGTTTTCGCACACAAGTCACATGTGTCACATGACTCATAAAAATATTTCTTTATTTGTAACCCATAAAATTTTGTTTCGAAAATAAAAAAAACATTTTCATTTATATAATAATAACGATAAAACATTTATTGTAACATATTACAAAATTATCACTTTAATACATTTCAGAGCATTTTTCTTAAGTTCTAATATATGCCAGCTAATTATCAAAATAAGCATAATTGTCCTACTATTACTGATGAGTCAACCTGGGATTGATGATCGCTGCTACACTCCTTACTCGCTAGTCTTTGCTAATACCTACGTGTGAAATCAACAAACGCTAAGTATTTACTTAATGAGGCGTAGTAATACAAAATGAATTATACTTAAATATAAGCATATCACAAATTCTCAAGATACGAATGAAATCGTGCGATTCATATCAATACATTAACTTGGCTTGGTGAACCAATCTTCATTCAAATAACATGATAAATCTTTTAGTATGTCCAGCATACCTATCAATCAGTATTTTCCAATTTATCCTTTATTTAGACCAATGTATGTCAAATGAGAATACAAGGTACATGCATTGCACCGAAGTGTCGAAATGGAAATTCACAAACTTATTATGAATTCCATGGATTGCACACATAGTGTCGAAATGGTAATTCATAAACACATTATAACCATGGTTACACATATAGTGTCGAAAATACACCATTTTGTATTAAACAAAATCGATCGATAACTTATATAATTGTATATCGAAATAGTAATCATTATGCATTAAAAAAATAGATCGATACCATCATACGCGAAGTATGTCGAAATGCACCTATGACTCTCAATGCATGTACAATAGGCTTTTAAATCCAATTCACAGATGTACACATTTATTTCTTCAACATCGATAACCATTGAACAACATCAACATTCATCTATTCATTTTAGAGCAGTTCATACTCTAAGACTTATTTATAATCTTATTCCCATAAACATTATGAAATCATATCAATGTACTATAAAACATGTTTTATGAAAACATTTGAGGTTGACTCGTCGCAAGTCTCCCTCATTTCAAAGAAGTACAACAAGTGCACTCACCTGATATGCCTCACTAGTATGTTGTAATGATGTCCGACTACTCGGCACTTTATCCTTGTCCTTTTTCTTGCTTGACTCTGAAGCTTGGTTACGATCTACACAAGTATCGTTATTACAAATACCATACAAATGTTAATATAATCTCTAACATTTATACTTTAATAATACTCAAAAGTAATATTATATTCAATTTCTATTAAAATTCATCATATCTAAAACATTTCAGGCTCAATAGTATCGGTACCCCTAATATGGTACCGATACCGATACTTCTATACTATGGTACCGATACTCCATTCAATATCGATACCATTTCTGCATTCTGGAATTCATGGTATCGATACCTTCCTCTTAGTATCAAAACCCAAAGCAGTATCGATGCTAATTACATCAGTGTCGATACTGTTCATCATATTTTCCTAAATTTAAACCTATAGTATCGGTATTGTTCTTCTAATACCGATACCTTTACGCATATTTTCCAATTTTCAATCGATTTTTACCCAAATTTCATTAAATTCTCTTACTTTTACCTCCAACAATACTATTAAACTCATCATTACTTAACTCAACTAACTTTTCTTCATTAATCTTCTTATAACATCCAATTTCTCTAAAGAACACTCTAAACAAAGAATCACACTTTTTCTAACATATTTTATCCACAAAACTTCAATCTCTCATTTAGTTCTTTGACAAGTCAAATTTACTTGTAAACCTCAATAAAAACTCATATTTCATCATATCACTCAAAAACCCATTTTCTTCAATATCAAATAATTCACTAATCACTTAGTTTTAATCATCCTTGAACCTTCCTTAAACCTCTATATCACTTAAGGTTTCAAAACCAGCCCATAAACTAAAAGAAAACTCACCTTTGGCTATGGAGGAGAGCACGAGACGTGAAGAATGAGAAGATAAGATAACTTAGCTTTTTTCTCAACTTTTCCCCTTTTTCTTTCTTAAATATCCCTAATAAAATAAATTTTAAATCCATTTCCCTCAAAAGGACCAAAATATCCCTTTCATTATTCCATTCTTACTAATTGGTCTTAAACAAAATTTCCTAAATCATTTATTTTACTTTACCATTTATTCGATTTAATCCTCTAAATGTTAAATCATTTCAATATAATCACTGACCCGATATTTGGGGTATTACAGAAATCGTGCCCTTTCAAGAATAGTTGCCATTCCAAGAGCTGTCTTTCCACAAGGAGATGTCAAATGAATCATCTAAATGTAACTCACTTATGACCAGCTCACCTTTAGCTCAATCACATGGGAAGTAGCTCAAATGATGAAAGGTTACCTTCCATACAACGTGACCTTTCATGACAAGTTGCTGCCCATTGGATACCATGACACCTAGGTGCACATTGATGAGCTCGTTGTAGCTAAATGAAGCCTAAATTGCGAAGAGACATGAGGCAACTCCTATAACTATTCGACCACACCATGGTACACGGCTAGCACACACCTAGCACATGCACAAGACTTGGTGCCAAAATGAAACAACACATAACCATTCAACCAAGGGAGATGCACCTTCATTTCAAGCTGAATAGTCATGCACATACATAAAGAAGTAGTCGAACCAACATAAGTCCAAGGGATATCCTCATTTATCTAAAGCATCATGCACGTTCATTTAAATCATGTATCTAGTCGAATAGTCATCTATTTATTCGGCCAACCCTTCCAAAATCTATATATAGGGATGCTTAGTTCATTTTTAAACATACCCTTTGAATATATAAAACTCATTTGCGAGAATTATCTTTTGCAAGTTTTTTAAGAACTTTATCGATTAAACAAACTTTTATAAGTTTGTGGCATTATTCCTTTCCTTTGATACTTTGAGTTACTAGTTTCCATAATTAGAGTGTTCAAGTCCAAACATACTACCCCCTTAAGTGAGTTTATAGAGAACGGGGATAAGCTTTTTATAGTTTTTCGTCTTCTTTGGCTTATTTAAGATACTACCTTCCTTATTCCATCTTCCATCACCTTCTTATCTTCCCTTTCACCATTTCCATTAATAATTCATCACCATTAAAGCATCATTCAATTATCATCAAAGGTAGTCATCCATCATCATCGTTAGAGGCTAAGTTCATCAATAATTAAAGAAGAATTCTTCATCAACTTCACTACTTCCGCAGCCACTTTGATAACCTTTTCTTTCCTTTCATCTTTTCATTATCTTTTCATTTGCTTCCCAATTTCATAACTTCATTATAATTATATCTTTTTTATCTTTGTACAGATTGCTTATAATTCAAGTGTGGCATTTGGCGTCTCTCATAGATCGGGAAACAACAAGGCTGCCATCTTTTCCATCATTGAAGAAGCTTGAATAGCTTTACATCATTTTACCCCGAGGAAGAGTACCCATCAACAAAGAATTATGATCGTAATCATATTTGGCTTCCACTAGCTTCCTCCACAAATGATCCGGTTCACTCCCCGAACTGTATATCCACTTATTTAGTAAAACACGACTTCTCAATCTAACATCAACACTCCCAATCCCCCTTGAATTCTAGGTTTATAGATTGTATCCCAGTGATCCAATGGATTTTCCTTCCCGAACAAGAACCCCAAATGAAATTCACCACTAGACCATTAAGCTTTGTAGTTATAGTGGGTGAAAAATGAAATAATGACATATAATAGACCGACAGGTTCGTTAATACTGCTTTGGCCAATCTTAAATGACCAGCTAAGGATAAGAATTTTCCCTTCCACCCATCAAGGCGATGTTTCACTCTTTCCACCATAGGCTTCCAAAGATCCAGAGAGTTTCTCGAGTAGACAAGAGAAAGGCTAAGGTAATTAGTCAGAAAAAAAATATGAATCACACTTTATTATTCTTGCCCAATCTACCAAACAACTCTTTTCGATGTTCACTCCAAACAACTTTGATTTACATAAATTTAAGCTTAGACTTGATGCAGCTTCAAATACTATTATATCTTATTATAATTGATCAAAGATGCCAACTTATCCTCAGAGAAAATTATGAGGTCGTCTGCGAACTGTATATGGGACATAATGACTCCACTTGAACCAACTCGAACGCCTTTAATTAAACCCTGCACACCCGCCTTCATAAACAATGCACTCAAACCCTCGCCAACCAAAATGAATAGCAACGACGAAAGAAGGCAACCTGACGCAACCTCTCTTTATGTTAAACTTTCGAGTAGGGGTACCATTTACCAGTATAGAATTTGAAGTTGTCGAGATACATAACGTCATCCATCTAGACCCAAAACTCATCTTACTCATGATTAAGTCCAAAAAACCCCAATCAACCGAATCATATGCTTTGCTGAAATCCACTTTTAGAACGACTACTTTTTTCTTTTTAAGCATCAAGTCGTCAGTGAGTTTATTTGCTATGAGTGAGCAGTCCGCAATTTGCTTCCAAGTGATAAACGCGAACTGAGTATCCCCAACCACCTCGCCAATGCAATAAACTAATCTTTTTTACAGTACCCTCGCAAAAATCTTGTACATGCTACCCACTAGGGAGATGGGTATGAAATTCTCTAACTTCTCCGGTGCAATCTTTTTTGGGATTAATGTAATAAACGAGTGATTGAAGGAAAATTTCTGCACACGACCATGGAAAAAAATGTCAAATAACTATATTACCTCCCATTTAATAACATCCCAAAATTTCTTAAAGAAATCTAAGCAAAACCCATCAGGCCCAAGCGCCCTTGAACCATCCGATGACACAATGGCACCATACACTTCCTCAACTGAAAAAGGAATTTCAAGAGCAACCCTTAACGAATGACTTAAGATAGGAAGCTGCATCTCGAAACTGCTAACGGGGAGAGTTTTGAAAGTGTTGAAATTGTATCTAAAATGGTCTTCAAGCAGCTTGGATATTTGTTTAGGATCTACAAACAACCTATCCCCCATGCGAATATGAGAGATATAGTTGTTCTGGCCTCTGATAGCAGCAGATGCATGGAAGAATTTCATATTTCGATCCCCCGCTTTGAACCACTTAAGCCTTTATTTTTGTAACCATTCTCTTTCATCCATTTTATACTTCAACCAAAGTTTGCTTTTGAGTGAGCAAATTTCTTTGTGGGCAGAATGGATTCTGCCAGAGGACATAACAACAACTTCTAAATCATCTATTTTCTTCTCCAGCTCTGCTTTGGACTTTGGATCCGAGGCCCTGGCTTTAGAAACCCAACCCTTAGTGGTTACTTTAACTTTTTCAATAAAAAGCAAATGCCTCTACTCCGACACTTTCTACTTACATCCGATAACAGATTAAAATAATTACGGTCTACCGCCCAATGGGAGAACCAATTGAATGACTTGGGGGCCACAAAAAAATCCATGTCTTTCAGAAGAATGGGTTTATGGTCAACTAAACCCCTCGAGAGAGCTGATTGAGAAAGGTTAGAAACCTTCCTAGAATTTCCGGTGAAATGAGGAACGTGTCTAGTCTATTGGAAAAGATCGATATACCCCCTTTAAACCAGGTAAATGCACTCCCCTCAAAAGGCAAGTCAACCAGATTCCTTGCCTGAATAAACTCCTCAAACACTTTCGTAGCTGATACGTTGGCTAGCCCACCAATCCTCTCCTTTCACATCTTATAGTGTTAAAATCACCCAAGATGACAAGGACCCCAAATTCTCTATAATTTCATCCAATTTTACAAAGAAGTCTCTCCTATCAGAATGATTATTTCGGATATATACGTTAATTAACGCCAACTTCATTTTATCTTTAGTAAAAAAGCCAACTAGTATCACAAACCATCTCTATAACATCTTTCTTTCCATCACAACAAAATTAGTATCCTATAGCGAAATAATACCTCCTGACCAGGGATTTAAATAGCGTTTGTGGACAGGTTTTCGATTGTGTTGCGTTTATCACGGTTACAGACGTAACGTATACTATCGCGATCACCGCAGATGTCGCGGTCTTAAATTTTTTTAAATTTCACACAACTTATCCTAAAACATAATAATTTCACACAACTTTCTTTAAGCCATAATTAAGTATAATTAAATAAAAGTGTGAAATTTAAATAAATTTAAAGAACACAAAATGACTAAATTAAATATAACTAAACAACTAAACATGGAAATTAGGGACTAAATTAGATATTTGGAAAACTAAAAGACAACAAATTTTTAATTACCCCAATAATTATTATAACATCTTCTTATATTTTCTTTTCCTTTTTATTCTCTTTCTCCCAAAAACTCTCTTTATTCTCTCAGAAACCCATTTTCACTGCCAACCGTTACAACAAGCACCATATTGGAAGTTTCCGACCACCGTACTAAATTTAAAATGCAAAAACAGATTCTCTTTGGTCTCATAAGTACAAATCCAGCCTTGGTATCAACGAAAAACATCTCAAATTTCCAAATCAGTCGCAAATCTTTCGGGTTCTTCATTCTTGCCCTCCAAACTCCATCGTTCATCGTCGGATCGAGCCCCTTTTCATATATGTTGGTCATTTCACCGAATGAAAACTCCTTACTATTGGGATAAGCTGTTCATTGCTTTGATCACCCAGAAATGGCAAGGGCCAAAGGTAAACCTTATTTTCTTCAATTTCTTCTTTTTTTCATTGTTTTTATCTTTAATTTTGTTTCTAACCGTTCTTTTTTTCTTCTTGTTACAAATTTTGTTTTAGGGTATGAGTGACAATTAAGGTTTCTTTTTATTCTTTAATTTTCTCTTCCTTATTTTAAGTTTAGGATTTGGATTCTTAAACGTTTCCTACTTTTTGTCCTTCATTTCTTCTCTTACTAATCTCTCCATTATTTTTTTTATTTTTTTGTTTCACTGTTGCGGTCGAAAACGGTAATAGCGTCTCGTTATCGGTGCTATTCATCGTTACCCATTAAATTACGGGCGCAACGGGCCGCTATTGGCATGAATCTGCTACCCACCGCTAATTTTATCAATCTCGATTTCGGACGGCGACGCTACCGTTAAATAGCACTCGCGATAATGTTTTCGGTTCGCTATTTGATTGCCTGCTCCTAACGCCTCCTCCAAGAGGACGAATTCATATTCATTAAGCCTAACACCGCTTAACCGATTGAAGATTCTTGGGTGCTTCATTGTTAATTTGGATTCATGTAAAAAACACAATATTGGTTTTGCTAGCAACTAACGTCTGACACGCTGCTCTAACTTTTCCCCCTTTCCTTAACCCCCAAACATTCCACGTTAAGACAAAGATGATCATTCTAAATTGGAAAAAACACTGTCATATAGAAAGAGCCATACCTGAGATATTAATACCCAACACCCTCTTCCAACTCTTTAAATCTTACGATGACAATCTGCTTTGGAACGCCGAACTCTGCTCCTAATTTCGACCCAATATTGAAAGTGGCTAGTACTTCTTGGTCAGATCGTGAGTTGCCTGGGGAGCTTAAAGACCAGCATTTCACACATTCTATATATGCCCAATTGGGGACCTCCACTTTGCTTATAATTTTCCTCCCTTTACTCACACTTCTGGTTTTGTTTTTTTAATCTTTTGGGACTCGAGATGGAGATATTACTTCCCCCAGTGTACCCAGGACCTGGGTTAAAATTGATTTGGGAATTCACTACTAATTTTCCCCAAAACAGTCATTTAGAAAGTTTGGGCTCACAAAAAATGTTCTCGGTCTCTCTTCAATGGCACTTCAACTAACTTGGATTCATTAGAAATAATTTGGGTTTCTTTTCCCATCCTTGATTCGCCAACTCTAGAATTGGCCCAATATCAGCCCGCATAACTACACTCTGTACTCCACTACTAGAACGTACTGGAACCTCATGTAACTCTTCAGTAGGAAAAGTTTCCAAAGACACCTGATTATTGTTTTCCTCTGAACTAGAAACGCTATCACCTGCAATCTTTTGCTCTTGTTGCGAATTAATTTCTGCAAGCGCCACCTTTAGCGCATTTTCCTTGAAATTTTCCCTACGTCATATGTGCTAGTAATGTTTGGAAGACCAATAGACTCCCTATGTGTTTCACCATCACCTCTTTCAAATGACGAATTTCCATAAAAAAAACGATCTCCGTCATATTCCTCGACTCTCATTTTTATTGTAGCTACACTGCCACCAATGTTAAACATTATTTTTTCAGGAATTTGGGATACATTTTTTTACTAAAATCAATACTCATGCTTCATCAAATCCATTATGATTCATGGTGTCCTCGTCGACCTTCAGAACGATTTCACCATCGGCTTCCAAGATCTATAAACACCTGTTATTCTATTAGGAAAGACCGTAAACAATAGTGTTGAACAAGCAAGATGTTTACTTCATTGAATTACACATGCTTATATACATTGGTGTAGCTCACATTCCTCATAACTACACCTTAACAGACTTTAACAGTCTAGCTTAGCAGCTTAACAAACTAACTTTAACACCTTAGCCACTAGCATACACACACGTGTCTCTAACTATAACAGTCTAACATTCCCCCTACTTTTCCAGCTTTCTTGTTTTTTTCTTAAAAACATGTATATAATATTCTTCTGCTGCGACACTTCAAAGGCAATTCTGGTAAAAGGTTTGGTGAAATCATCAACAATCTGATGTGCAGCTGGAACATAGTTAACCTGAATATGCTTGGCAACTACCTTTTCCCGAACAAAGTGCACGTCCAAGTCTATGTGTTTTGACTGAGCGTGATAAATTGAATTATCACTCATTGCCGCTGTACCAGTGTTATCACACCAAACTAATGGTTCTTGTAGTTGCTGTAGACCTAGATCAGCAAGTAAGGCTTTCACCCACGTTACTTAAACAGCAGTTTCAGCAACGCATTTGTACTCAGCTTCCATAGTTGATCTGGAGACTGATTTCTGCTTCTTGGAGCTCCATGCAACAAGACATCGACCAACAAATTCTCCATAGCCAGAGATAGATCTCCTATCATCAACACTACCTCCCCAATCCGCATCAGCAAATGCTGAAATTGTCAACCCTTCATCAATCGACTAAAACAACAGTCCATAGTCCACAGTTCCATCCAAAACCTCAATATTCTCTTAACTGCAAGCATATGCGTTTCTCGTGGAGCATGCATATACTGTGCCACCTTCCCAATACTGTAAGCTAAGTCTGGTTGTGTGTGACACACATATAACATAGAACCAACGATGTTTCTATATTCACTAGGGTTTATTAATAATTCACCCTCGTCCCCCGAAAGCTTAGAAGACACTACCATTGGTGTAGTGCACGCAACAGCTCTTTTCATTCCAGACTTTTCAACCAATTCCAGTACAAACTTCCTCCGACTCAACATAACTGATCCATGTGCCCTATGCACTTCAGTTCCAAGAAAAAACTAAGTAAACTAAGGTCCTTTAACGAAAACCTATTGCTGAGTAGCTGAACCACCTCTTGAATTACACTCGATGACTACCCAGTGATGACAATGTCATCAACATATACCAACAGAAATAACTCTCCATCATCCCTTTTGCTGATGAACAATGAGGGATCAGCTCTTGAGGCTACAAAGTCAATCTAAACTAGACTATCTCGAAGCTTGGTGCCAATTTCGTGGAGCTTGCCTAAGACCATAGAGAGCCTTTTTAAGTTTGCAAACAAGGAGAGTTCCATCCACACATTTTTCTAGAATCCTGGTGGTTGCTGCATGAAGACATCTTCATCAAGATCCCCATTAAGGAACGCATTATTGATATCTACATATCTCAATTCCCAACCATTAGCCCACAGCTAAAGCAACACAATATTAAAGGAAGAAAACCTTACAATTGGGCTAAAGGTGTCAGTAAAATTGTGTCAGACACTTGTGAGAAACCTTTTGCAACCAATCGTGCCTTATGTTGTTGTATAGTACTGTCAGGATTGCATTTGATTTTAAGCAACCACTTGCAGCCAACTGGGAGCATGACCTGCTGGCAATTTAACCATCCACGTGTCTTCTGAAGAGCATCATACTCAGTTTGAATTGCTTCTCTCCAACTAGCATTGTAATGCTTCCTAAATCATAGAGGGCACTTCATTCTCAAAGCAACTGGTGTAGGATTTAGGTTTAAACACTCCACACTTGCTGCGTCTTAGCATGAGATAAAGATTTTGTAGCAATGTGTTACTCGACAGCCGACTGCATGCTACTGTGCCAGCCCCTCCACTTGATTCAGCGCAACCATCTACACCAGCCATGCTCAGAGGCATAGTTAAATTTATATCATCGTTCACAATGGTATCTGTGGTTGCTTCTGTTGTGACTTCCTCAACCACATATGATGTATATCCATGTTGATCAGGAACATCTAACTGAGTCTGACACGTAGCTTCATTATCATGAACACAGTCAACTACCTCATCTAGAGTAACACTACATGACCAGTTTCTCACATCAGCAACAATAGGGATATCCTAAGACTACACTCCTGAACAATGATGTTTTGAACATAACACTACTTTATCTGCAAAGGGAAAAACTATTTCGTTAAATACGACATGGCGTGATATATACAATTTACCATCACTCGCAAGGCACTGATATCCTTTGTGTTGAGGACCGAAGACAAGGTAAGTGCATAGTTGTAATTGAAAATCTAACTTGTGATTCTGAAAGGGTCTCATATGTAGAAAGCATTGACACCCAAAAACTTTCAACGAATCATACTCTGGTTTATTTTGAAACAACTTTTCGTGGTGTCATTCCATCAAGAATTATTGTAGGCAGTCGATTAATGAGGTGAACTGCAGTTACTACTGCATATGACCAATATCGAATAGGCAGGGATGCTTGAGCCAGAAGAACGAGCCGAGTTCAATTATATGTCAGTGTTTATGTTCCACAACAACATTCTGTTCAGATGTGTGGGCAGGACAACCGATGAATGATCTCTGATTTTGCTAGAATCATTGAGAGTGAGCAAAACTCACCACCCCAGTCTGACTGGACTGCCTTGATTGTCAGCCCAAACTGATTTTCTATAAGTTTTTAAAACAGCTGAAAAGATGTACAAGCTTGTGCTTTACTTTTGAGGAGATAAACCCATGTGTAACGTGTACATACATCAACAAATGAGATGTAGTAATGAAATCCATTAGATGCAACATGGGGAGGTCACCACAAATCAGAGAACACAAGTTCAAATAGAGTAGTATATTGACTCTTTGAGGAAGAAAATGGTTGTTTATGGCTTTTTCCCATAAAGCAAGACACACACGTTTTATTAACATTCAAATCAAGTTTTACATCAATCCCTTTAGCTATTTTATTAATAGCATAGCTGGCTGGATGCCCTAATTGACGATGCCACAGTTCAGATTGTGAGATACTAGCAGATATGAGATGAGCTACAACATTATGATTCTCTACACGCTCCCAGCCAAACGAAAAGGTGTAAAACCCTTCATTCTCTTCACCTTGCAGGAGAATTTCCATAGAAGCCTCATCACGAATATAGCACTTTTCAACATGAAATTCAAGGAAGGCAACATTGTCCCTAACAAGCTTAGAAACCGAAAGAAAATTCTTGGTTATCCGAGGCACGTGTAATAATTCATTTAACAGTAAAGTTCTTGAAGAAGAAGCACAACAGTATTACCGATGTTATATATATTAAGGGAAACTCCATTTCCCACAGTGAGCTTACCTAGACCTCTAAATTCAGCTAAATTTGAAACATTTGTTACATCAGGTGTAACGTGATGTGTTGCACTCGAGTCGACAACCCAGTGATCAGCAGCTTTGGATATCACATTAGCCTGTGCTTGACCAGTCCATTGACAACACCCTTCACAGCACTCACAGCTCATATTAGGGGTTTTGACACTGAATAATGTGTTAGCAGGCTGGCCTTTGTGAGATCATGAATCAGAGGTTACACACATATTCCTCATTGAAACGATGCCAATAATGGTCAACAAGGTGACCAAGTTTCCCACATAGTTGAAATTGAATCTTAGCTCTTCCCCAACCTCGACTCCCAGGTCTATGCATTAAAGATGATCGAGTAACCTTGGACTCCCATTGATCACCTTTAACAAAATTGTAATCTTCCTAATGCTTAGCTAAATTAGCACTCATGGAAAGCAAGCCTAACTGCTCATCAAAGCCAGCTAACTGCGCTTCAACGTCTAAAAGGACTGTATAAAGGTTGTCCAACGAGAGTGTCTCCTTCATTGTAGTAATGACAGCCATAAATGGTTGGTACACCCTGGGTAACTGTTGAATTATGTTTCGATATAACAAATTTAAGGCAAAATGTTTTTAGACTTGAATTGAATTTATTCAAAATTTTAAAAAGGTTTAAAAAATAATTCAAAGTCCATTAAATTTGGATTTGAGAAAAAATGCTAAAGTGTATCGATACACTCTGCAGTGTATACATACACTGGTGTACCGATACACCCTGCAGTGTATCCACACCCCTATGACTGCTCAAACACTGAATGTAATTAGTGTACCGATACAGTCTGTAGTGTATCCATACACTCTGGCTGCAATGGCTTGTAACGGCTAGTTTAATTTGAATTTAATGATAGTGTACCGATACCCTATGAAGGTGTACCGATACACCCTGTTATGAGTAGCCTAGTTTTGTAGAAAAATCATCCCCAAACGGCTCCAAAACATCCCCAACGGCTAGATATGACTTCAAACATATTCCAAGTTATAAATACAAGCTGAGGACACTTGAGGAAGTAATAGAACATCTATCCAAGCAATCAATCCCAAGAGAAGAGTTTTTCATTCTTATTTCATCTTTCACTTGGAAATATTTTTGTTCTTGTGAGCTTAAATGTTGTAAACACCTACCTTAGAGAGGTTTTCTAGTTTACATTTCCTTTCATTGTAAAGGGGTTTTTGGTTCTAGCTTAGCCTACTAAAAACTAGGGAAAGGTTCTAGTTTAGCCCATGAAAAACTAGGGAGTTTGTAAAGGTTATCTCTTTGTCCTTGAAAAAGAAAGAACAAATTAGTGAATTTGTTGGAAAATCCTTGGTGAGGAGCTAAGGTAGTGGATGTAGACTTGGTTGAGAAGTCGAACCACTATAAATCGCTGTGCAATTTTCTATCTTTTAATCTCCTTACTCCCTAAACACAAAAACCGTTCTAACCCCTCTTTACATATCATTCCGGTTGTCAATTCGAGCTTCCGAAAATCCCAACATTAACCATTTCAAGACGCTGGAAACATGACCAACATGTGAAACAACACTGCCACAAGAGGCAAGTGCATCACAGACCTCTTTAACTCTGGTAAGATAACTTCGCATGTTGTCATTACCTTTCTTGAGTGACTGCAGCTTACAATGCAAGCTCATCACTGCCGTTGTAGACCTATTAGCAAAGAGTTGTTGTACCGTAGTCCACACTACAGCAGCCGATTCAGCACCAACAAACTGGGGAAGAATATGAGAGTTGATGGTGGAAAGAAGCCATGGCACAAGCGCACTATCTTGCACCACAAACTACTCAAAAGCATTATTAACGCTCACTTCACCATTGTCACCAGTAATCGTCTCAGGTGGTGGCTTCAGAGCACCGGTCAACAGCCGTTCTAGATGATGGCTACGAACAGTCAGAAGGATTTGTTGCTTCCATAGTAGGAAGTTCGTCTCATCGAGAACAACGTTGAGTTTCTTGTGCGAGAAGCCTTTGGACCACTCCATTTCCAGGCGAGAACGAGTAGTAGCAACGGAGGTTTAACAAGAAACCCCAAGATCTTCAGCAAAAGATACCATATTAGGAAAGATTGTAAACAATAGTGAACAAGAAAGATGTTTACTTCATTGAATTACACGTGCTTATACACTGGTGCAGCTCACATTCCTCATAACTGCAACTTAACTGACTATAACAGTCTAGCTTAGCAGCTTAAAAAACTAACTAACTTTAACACCTCAGCCACTAGCAAACACACATGTGTCTCTAACTATAACAGTATAACATATTCCATATTTGTAACGGAAATTCTTGCATCACTACCCACACCTTGACCTTCAACTTTCTTTAAACCTTCTAACCTCTCCAAGTCATCAAACCAGCAACGATTTAACATTCTCTCTTACTCCGGCACAATTCCATTTCCTCTACGTTTTGGAATTGAATAACTGAAAGTAACTCGTACCATGGACTGACTTTGACGTTGAATCCTTCTGCCCTTATGGCATCTTTGACTAATTCCACATTATAAATCCCTTTTACTTGACTAACCAAGCACGACCTTCTTCATTCCACCTCAGTTTTAGAAATAAATGTCAAAGTTTGATTCTCATTCCTTGAGGGTCCTTTGCGACATTGGTGATCATCCACTATCACCACTTGAATTTCCTCCATAGCTTCGCTATGATACTTTACGCTAGAAGGGGCCTTACCCAGCAACACATCCTTGAACGATCTTGAATCCTTGAAGGGAGATACTCCTCTCCAGACTTTCTTAACACTGGTCACTCTTTTTTTCACTGATCATGTTGCCTTTCCCCTGATTGGAGTTTATATTTTTAGATATGAATACCCTAACAGGGAACCCATCAATCTTTACTCTATTTCCTCTCTCCACAATCACTACAGCAAAAGAGTTTTAACAGCATTTTTTTAGTCATAGTCGCATTTTTAAGCGCTGCTAAAAGCACTTACGGCGATAGGAAAAACGCCGCAACAAGTGCTAGTCATACCAGCGCCGCTAAAGTTAGTGACGTTTGAGAATAAAAAACACCAAAATAGGTCAAGATCTATCGCGATGTTTTTGGAATAAACATCATAAAAGGTCGATATATATAACAACATTTTTAGAATAAACGCCGCTAAAGGTCAGATCTATAACGGCATTTTTGGATACAAACGCCGCAAAAGGTCAGATCTATAGCGATATTTTTGGAACAAACATCGCAAAAGGTCAGATCTATAGCGGCGTTTTTTGGATACAAACGCCACAAAAGGTCAGCTCTATAGCTGCGTTTTTGATACAAAAGCCGCTATATATGCATTCTGTTAGTGGCATTTTTCCCCTAAAACGCCGCTAAAAATAATTTTCAACATATATTTTTCGATTTTGTATTACCCAATTTAACCTGCAACTATATCCAATAACCATCTTAAATTTCATTACGATTCTAATTAAGTAATAATACATAAAAACATAAATCATCAAAGTTTACAAACATCCAAGTTAAATAAATAAATTTCGGTGGGTACTGAAACATCAAGCTAGACGTTACATAAGTTTAGACACCAAAATACAGCTTAAGTAAGAGAAGGTTTAGGACAGTTGATTAAAACACATAAAAATCCTACCAATACTAGGAAACACATGATATATGAATGTCCTCAAGATCAACAACCAGAAATTTGCTACTTAAAGCCTCTCCAGTAATCCATCCGTAAGATCATTCCTACAAAATTCAAATCGAAGAAAATGGTAAATAATTAGACCAACTTCTCGTAAAGGTAATTTTACTAAAAAAGATTAAACAAAAGAAGAAGGGAAAAATAATACATTATAAGTGAAACTCACAACATCAGAGTTTGAGGAGATGGGCTACAAGAATTAGCAGGACGACCTCGTGGTGAAACACTTCGAGAACTTAGAGACCGCACATCAAAGTTGCGTTATGGACTTTCACCCCTGGGGGTGCCTTGTGTGGGGGAAGACTCTTTCAAGGACTAGGGCTGCAGCAAGCATGATAAGTACTGAAATAGAGAAGGTATCGTTACAAAGCTGAAGAAAAAATATTTTGAAAATAGAGGAAATTACTTTCTAAAATGTAAGCGAAGTAAAATATAAACCTCATTCTACTACACTGCCGATCATCATCATCTCGCCCTCTTGCTCGACCTTTAGAATAGCCAGGACTTGTACTGTGACTCCTGCTTCTACGCCGATAGTCTCTGTTTCTCTCATGATATCGATCACGTTCAAACCGGTCATAACTCCTACTACAACTTCTCTTATAATCCATGTCTCTGTAATAATCATATTGGTGCTTAAAGATAATGAATATCAGATGATTAGAGTTATACCATAAAGAAATATATAATTAATCCCTATGTAATTTGGCTATTAAAACAAGCTTAAAAGCATCACATGTACAAACCAAGTGGGCTTCCCCTCTTTAACTCAAATATGATAAAAGTTAATTTAGAAATATTAAGATGTAAACTGGGGAAAAATATAGTTTGTATTTGTCCAGACATCCAATTCAGGAACAAGCAGATAAACATTGATTTTAATTTAGTAATTTAGAGCAATCAACACACAACACCATCATGTTCATGTTACCGTAATCAAGACTTCACCAGTTGATAAGGAAAATGAATAACATTATAAACCCTCAAGATTATCCTTTCATCAATGTCTCCCATGATTTACAAAAAGGTAGGACAAGATAGAAGAGAAAATGCAATTACGGTACAAAAATATCAAAAGTTCTTGATCTGAGTATCAAAAAGGTAGGGACAAGATAAAGTGTTTTTATCTTGTAACATAGACATTTACCAAAGGTTCACCTCGAAATAACTTATGATCTCAGTATCAGTTCCTTATTATCTTTTACCACAATTTGAAATACATTTTTTTACAGAATCTTAGGAGATAAGTAGATATTATCAATAATGAAATCTGACCCCCAAAGTTTATAACTTTAGAATTTATTGGTGCCATTAAGAAATAATAACACAACCATAACCTGTAGGACAGTACATTACCTTCAAACAATATATCAGGTCCTCATTGTCATTGATGACAGTGCAAGGTTTTCTAGAACAAGATGAAATACATGATTTTCTGCATGATGCACAAAAAGCCTAATAAGGAACTAATATATACATCAATAGACAGAACAAATTAATGATAGTTAACTATGTTAGGATTCCCCACCCACTTTAATGATGGTTCCATTATAATTTCCTTGTCATCGATGAAATAGACTTTCATTCCTAACATATGATAAATCAACAATGAGTATAACTATCGAATTTGTACTTTACGCACGGGGTGGTGGTGGTTGAAACAAACGAATAACACAATGCGTACAAATAAGCTAAAAACTCATAACCACCACATGCTTGCGAGTATGTTAAATTAAATGTTCTCAAATGGGCTACTTTCCAATACTTTTCTTGAATAATTTCACAACATAATTATATGCCTCAAGGCCATTTTTTCTAACTCGTTTGCTAGTCTAAAGCATAACCAATACACCTAGCATGCACTCTTTTCTATACAATCAAGTTTCATAGTAGTAAAAAAAGATATTTTAGAATTGCAATGCCTTGTATCATGAATGCGGTGGTACTCGGATTCTTCTTGGAATGCAAAGAAGAATTTAGATCAATCAATGATACAATGTGACATTTCATATGTCATACATCTGTGATTATGTGTGTAGAATGTATTTGAGAAAGAGAAGTCAACCTTGGAATGTCGGGTAGGGTTCCTAAAGTAAGCGTTTCAAATTCAACTGACTGAATTTTGTATTTGAAATATGCTCGGCAATGATAGGCTTTGCTATATTCTTGGCAGTTTCACAAATTGCCTTGAAAAACGAGTATTAAGGTGTTCAATAAAATATGGCCAAACAAATATATAAGAGGCCATAATAGGTCAAAGATCACTGCAGTTACACATGCATTGTCTAAATAAGGCCACACGTTCTCGATAAATTTGTTAAAGCCAATCAACCTTGAGAGAAACATGCAATTATTACCTTGGTGCATAACTTAGGACCAGGCATACTGAAATGACATAGCAGAAGAACATACACGGTCGAAATCCGAATTCTTGACCTACAAGGGGATCTCTGGAAGCATCCGTTGCAAAGTTTTCTTGTCTTCCTCAACCAAAGGACGGATTTTAGGATCCTGAACACAGGGAATGTTAATAAGGAAAAGAATTAACATAATCAACTTATCAATGGTTCGAAGGATGAATTAAGTTAATGGAGATAATTCGTGTTCAGCCATTTGCAGACATCAAAACAACCCAAATTTTTTGGTAAATACCTCTACTACAATAAGAAAAATCCCAGAAAAGCAGGGGTGGAACAGGAGCAACAAGAACATAAATAACTCTAGTGAATGTTAGAAAAGTTTCTCAATCCTAAAACTTAAAACTTTCTTAGAAAACATAAGCTATCAATTTGATCACTTCAAAACCATGGATATACATCTGTCAAAGCAAGAACACTAAAAAATACAAATCTTAGCACACTAAAACTCGAACTGTATTTAGAAAACAAATTGATTTAACCATAAATACAAGTAAAAATGAAATTTTTTATCAGCTTAGAGTAAAATTATCATTTTATAATACATATCATTCTTTAAACTAATAAATCTTATTGCAAAGTAATCAAAAGAAAAAAAAAGAACCAAAATAAGGAAAATTCAACAGAGAAAAAACAAACCTTAACATCAGTGGAAGGAAGTAACATGTAATACCCAATGACGATCCCAACAGAAGTTCCAATTCTGAAGACAAAAACACCAATATAGAGCTCAATACACCCATTCTTCTACTGAGAAGATATTTCAGGAAGTTAAATCGAAGATGCATAATTTTTTTTTCTGTTCAGTTTAAGGAAAAGAAAAAAGCCCAGAAATGGAATCTAAATAAGATTCTTGTCTGAAGCAAAATTGAAAAAAATAAAGAAAGAAAGAAATACAAAGAGATATTAGAGTTCCAAAAATAACGAACCGAAACGAGATAAAGAATCGAAAATCATTATCAGTCAATCCACAGAAACATTCGTCTACGATCTACTCCTCCATTTTTCATTGCACTCCTCTGCAACTAGCATTTAATTATAATTAACTAAAAGTACCATTTGTTTGCGTTGCTTAAAGTGAGATCAGCGAAGAAGTAGCAAATTCAGCGAAAGAAAGTGAGATCGGGGAAGAAGCAGCATATGGTTTTGGGTAAATGGCAGGAATGAAAAATAAGTGAATGGGAAAAAATGAGAAAGGGTTAAAGGGGCGAGACTTAGAAAATGTAAACTTGCGGCGTTTGTAAATAAAAACGCCACTAACGTATGAGTATTTAGCAGTGTTTTGCTTAAAACGTCACTAAAATACGTATTTAGCGACATTTGTCAAAAAACCACTAAAGTACTAGGTTTAACGACGTTTGTCTAAAAATGCCACTAAAGTACGAGTATTTAACGGCATTTTTGCTTAAAACGCCACTAAAGTACTAATTTTTAGCGACGTTTGTCTAAAAACGCCATAATATATGTACCATATTGCAGTGTTTGTTTACAAACACCGCTAAAGTACTTATCTTTAGCTGAGCGTTTGTCATAAAAACGCCACTAAAGTACGAGTTTTAGCAGCGTTTGTTGAAAAACGCCGTTAATGTTACCATTTAGTGGCGTTTTGGATATAAACATCGCAATATGTACAATTTAATGGCGTTTGCTTTGAAAACGTCGCGACAAACACCGCTATATACCTGTTTTGCTGTAGTGAGCGGTGTTAGCCTCTGACATATTGCTAAACCTAATGAAAGGAAACGTTGTTTGCTTCTCGATCCTTTTCGGTTCAATAAGCTATGTAAACATCCGAAACATTCCTGAATATCTGAAACACTGCCTTTATCGACTGCTGACTGGACCTCTTGCTAATATTATCTGTAAAAACAGCCACACCCTCGCGTTGCTGCATTCTTTGGCTCCAGCCATAACCTCTTCTGCTCCACCGCTTTTAACTTCTCCTGCTCATTCTCATTCTCCTACTCCAGCCATGTGTTTAGTTGAAAATAACTGTAAGGAGAAGCCAGAAGCTAAGTGACAAAATCACTCTTCTTCAAAAAAGTTGATTACATAAATTATATTCTTAACTTAAATTATTAAATAATTAATTCTTATTTTAACGTAAAAATATCTTTTATTCTTATTTTAACTTAAAAATATATTTTTTTTTAACTACAAATATATTTATTTTTATCTTAACTACAAAATATACATTTTTATCTCAAATTTAAAATATTATTAAAATAAATATAAATATTTAAGTTAAGATAATAAGAAATTATAATTTTTTAATTTAAGATAATATTAAAATATATTTTTGAATTAAAATAGGAATAAAATATTATTAGGTTAAAAATAGTAAAATATTTAATAAGTTAAGAATTTTTTTTTGTTAACGTTAAGATGTAAAATTAATTTAATATGTGAATTAAAGTTAAGATACGTACGATATTAAGAAATTAAGTTTACACTAATGTACAAATATATTTATATAGTCAAGTTTAACCAAATAACTACTTTGGTTTAATGGTTGAGTCATGTGTCTTCAACCTAGGAACCCTAGCTTTGAATCCCCTAGGCATCATTTAAGCGCCTAAATTTTCTTTCCTAGAGGGTGACACGTGTCACCCTTTGGTTAATGCAAATATATTAAATTAAAAATAAATTTAATCATCTAATCAGATGGTGAGACATGTCATTACACTTGGCACCAGTGACACATGACACCATTTGATTTGAGGGTTAAATTTATTTTAATTTATTAAAAATTAGGACCAAATCGATAGAATATATAAGTTACAATGATCAAATGTGTAATTATACCAAATATTTTAACTGCCTCATCAACTTCTCCGTTAAATATTAACGACAAGTGGCTTAATTGAATGGTTTAAATAGTTGAGTGACCTTGACTGAAAATTTTCAAAATAGTGGTCAAAAATGAAAATGGGCAATAGTTAAGTAGTCACTGGTATAATTTACCCTTTATTTTCAATAATTCTATCTTTAAATGAAATTTTTGCTAGGATAATGCATGGGGAAATTTTATTTCCCCAAATAATCTACCCAACAATTTATTTACCCAAATAGGGCATTTTCTACAGTGATCTTTGAAGATGTGTATGGTTCCATGCGACTTGGAGAAGACTCAACGATTGCTAAAGTTACATAGGTATTCTACAGTTTTAGAGTTGCATGCAATTAAACTTATTGAAATAGACTTAAAATAAAAAAGGAATGAAGAAACAAGGAAATTATGTAATGTCAATGCTAAACTACAAAAAGAGGAAATTTCTTTCTAAACAAAAAATTGAAGCTACATATATATTCGACTGTGGTTTAGGAGCACGCAGTTTAAATTTGATAAAAAAATAGAATTAAAATGAAGGAGAAATTGAAGAAATAAGAAAATTAAGGACTAAATCACAAAATTGTTAAATTACTTAGTTAAAAATCAAAATAATGTCTTCTTAAAATTCAGTTTTTTGAATTGGTAAAATTAAAACTTAACTCAAACTAAAAATGGAACCACTAATCAAACTGAATAGAATAATTCTAATAATTCGATTCAATAGCACAAAATTTAAAAATAATTTTATTAATCAAATCAAATTTTATTCACCCTAACTAACAACATTTTATCTTGGTTGTTTATGCATGCAAGCGTCTTCATGATCTTAGATTCCCTCAACCTCCCATTCTCATGTTATCACTAAAGACGAGTTACCAACATATTATTGTTCCCTCACCTTCATTTCCATAAGAATGTTTGGTTGGGATGTAAAAATTAAAACAAAATAAATTCACTTACATTAAGATATGTACGTAAAGATGACAATATAATCCGAATTCGACGGGTTTCGACCCGATCCAACCAGATAGCTTCCGATTTTTTTAAAAATTCAGGTTTAGGTTGGGTTAGTCGAGCCGAGTTCGGGTGAAGGGTGAAAAAACCTGAGGATAATAACATAATTTCTTTAAAAATTTTATTATTATTATTTTAATTAAGTCCTTATTTTATATCTGGTTGGGTCTGATTTATGCTCTTAAACTTTGGGTCGGGTCGTAGTCAAGTGGAGTATATATTTGTTGAACCATTTTTATAATGTTTTGATATAACAATTTAAGGAAAAATGTTTTTGGACTTGAATTGAATTTATTCAGAGTTTTCAAAAATAATTCAAAGTCCGTTAAAAGTGAATTTGAGCACAAAATTATTTTTCAACGTACGTAGTACCGATACTATTCTTACAATATCGATATTATATGAACATTATCGATATTGTTCATGTAGTACTGATATCCTAGGTAAGAGAAGTATCGATGTTCTCAAGGTAGTACCGATACTACCAGCTTGCACAAATTCCAGAATGCAAAATAGGTATCGATACCCAAAGGGGTACTGATATTACTTTACATAGTAGTATCGATACCATAGGCTTAGTATCAATAACGTCGGGCCCAACGGCTAGTAATAGCTAGTTTTATTTAAAATAACAAAGGTAGTACCGATACTCCCTATAGGAGTACTGATACCCTATGTATTGGGCAGTTTTATTTTACAGAGAAAACATCCTTAAACGGCTAGAAATCATCCCCAACGGCTAAAAATGCCCACAAACACATTCCAACATATAAATACAAGTTCAAGACACATGAAAAAGGGTTAGAACACCTATCTAAGCAATCAAACACAAGAAGAGCTTTTCACTCTTATTCCTATTCTCTTGTAAATATTTTGTTCTTGAGAGCTTAATTCTTTGTAAACATCTTCCTTTTAGAGGTTTTCTTTTTTACTGTTTTTCCTTGTAGAGGGATTGGTTCTAGTGATCCTTTGAAAAGCTAAGGAGGTATAAAAGTTATCTCTCTGTCCTTGAAAAATAAGAACAAATTAGTGGATTTGTTGGAAAATCCAAAGTGAGGAGCTTAATAGTGGATGTAGATTTAGTTGAGAAATCGAACCACTATAAATTGTTGTGCAAAATTGTCTATCTTTTCTTTATCCTTAGTCCCTAAACCAATTTGCCAATTCACTCATCTTGTATTTTTTTCGATTGTTTAAATTGAGCTTCAACAATCCCAAAAATTGATATCAGAGCTGACTCATTAGAATGTTTAATCACCTTGAGACAGTCCTAGAAGAAACTCTACCGATTCCCTACACAACCGACAAGAAGATGGCTTCGACCTCCGGCTCTTACTACATTAAAGATTCTCAACATGTCAATAAGCCACCTTACTTCAATGCAGTAAATATGCTATCGGAAGAAATGCTCTTCATTCAAGCCAATGATCTAGGAGCTTGGAACTCAATCATGAAGAGAACTTCATTCCACCGGTGAGATGGATAGAAGTGGTGGAGAAGAAGTTCTAACTCAATGCTAAGGCTATAGACATTCTATTTTGCATTAGGCCAGGATGAATAGGAAGATTCTCTTTGTTCCAATGAGATATGGGACAAGCTCCAAGTCACTCATGAAGGAGCCGATGAAGTGAGGGAAACCAAGATAAGTCTTCTCAACCATAGCTACGAAAATTTCAAGATGAAACTGAATAAAGATATCAAAGCTATGAGGGATAGATTTTTTGTGATTGTCAATGGTCTTAAGGGATTTGGAGAAGTAATCCCTAATGAGAAGCTTGTGATGAAGATGATATACTCTCTTCCAAAGTCTTGGCAATCGAAGAAGACAGCGATTATTGAAGCTAAAAACCTAAAGTCCTTTACTCTCGATGAGCTTATGGTTCTCTTCTCACTCATGAGTTGATGGTGAAGGAAAAGGAAGAGATGAAAAGAAGCAAACAATAAAAAAAAATGAGGTATGCATTGCCTTCAAATCCACCAATGAGAGCAATCAAGATTCAAATGAAGAGGTGGATGAAGACGATGATGATGAAGAAGAGATGGCCAAGCTCTTCAAAAGATTTAAGAGATTCATGACTTTTAAGAAAGTAAAGCATGAATCGAGCAAAAGAAGAGTCCCCCGATGTGCTTCGAATGTCAAGGAACGAGGCATGTCAAGTATGAAGTCCCTCCTAAAAAAGAAGGGATCAAGCAAGAAAAAGGCATTTGTGGTGGATTGGAGTGATGAAGATGACTCTAATGATGAATTGACGTAGCCATCTATGCCTCATAGCATCAGAGAATATTTTAGTAACTTCTAGCTCAAATGAATTAGATTCTTATTATTTTGTGAGTTACAAGTGCTTACAATGAGTTGTATTGTAATTTGAGACCATGAATTCCAAATATAAGAAATTAATTTCAAACTTAAAGTTGAAAATGATTTGGTTTTGAAAGCAAACATGATTTTGAAAACAAAATGAATCTTTGAAAAATGATTAGAGCTTTCAAAAGTCAAAATCAAGATTAGAAAAAGAAAATTTTGATTTGAAAGTTAAACTTGAGAGCTTAACTAAAGAAAAAGAATTAATTCTAAAAACAACTCATTATGTTTAAAAATGGAAAAAGCCTCACATTGTCATTTTCATGGTCACATGGAACATGCTTGTCCTATAAAGAAAAGAAATCTTTTAAAATTAGACAAATATGGGTTCCTAAGTGAACAATATGCATTGAAACTAACATCCAAGGCTCCAAAGCAATTTGGATACAAAACACTTATATGTCTTGTAGGAGTGTGGGAGCAATGGTGATGAAAGTGATGATACTCAAATGCTCTAACCACACTTGAAAAGGAATGGGTAACCCCTAAGCTTAATGTTTTTGCTTTGATTAATTGGTTGTTCATTTGATTTAAGCATGCATGAGCTTTGATTTTAAATAATTTTATATCATGTATGTTGAAATATGTTATGATGAACATTTTAAAGCTTAATGATTTTTCATAATTTTTAGTTCATCATAATGAATTTTGGATTCAATTTAGTGACTAAAATGTAAGTTTACAAGTACTAAGGACTGCGGAAGGGATTTAATTATTTGTAATTACGCGCATAGTCCTTCCCGAAACGACGTCGTTCGGGAAGGACTATAAATGTCCAATATCGGCTGGCCCGAAGGGCCAACCATTTCATTCCTCATTTCTTCTCTCTCTCTAAACCGAGAGAGTTTCAAACTCTCTGCCTTCTCTCTAGCTTCCCTCACCGGAGGGAAGCCGGTCATCGGTCGGCCACCGTGTGCCGCCGTGAATGTCACCGCGGCCACCGCATCGGTGGCCGGAAAAAATTATTCTTATACTAGTAGATAGATCGGACCGTCCTAAGGACGGTTCCGATGTTTTTCCTTAAATGGCTCCCAATCAGAGCAGATCTGTAAATACCTTCGGTATTTTTGATTTTCCGATGTTCAGTGATTCCGGTGGTGGTCAAAGCTTCCTTGGTAAGCTTCTCTTCTCTCTTTCTTATTTTTGCTCTGCTGCTGTGGACTGGGATCGTTGGTAGTGTTGTTGTTGTTATTTTTCTCTGTATTTTTCTTTCTGTTTTTTCTCTTTTGCTCTCTCCTTTTTTTTTTTCAGGTGGGTGGTGGCTTTTATAGCCACACCGGTGCGGTCATCGGACCGGTCCGAAGAGAGGGCTTTGGTGAGTCACCGGACTACCAGTGGTGACTCACCCGTAGCCTTGGCGTGGACGGCGGCGTTGATCTTCTGGAGCCTTCATTCGGGACGTGGCAGCGGCGGAGGCGTCGGGCAGTGGGCCATTGGACACTTGGCAGTGAGGCGGCGGCTGGGATCTGGAAGCATCAGAGGCGGGGGTGTGGCTAGGGTTTAGAAACCCTAGCTGAAACCTTACTAATTTGTTTAGGGTTTCTGGTTGGCTGGACCGGTTCTAGTTGGCTTGTAACTGGGCCGGTCCAGTTGTAATTATTTATTAAATAATAATAATATAATAATATATATAATATTAATAATAAATAAATACTAATAATAATAATAATAATAATATTAATAATGATAAATATTAATAATAATAATAATAAAATGTATAGGAGTATTGATACCCTCTGTACTGGGCAGTTTATTTGCAGAGAAAACATCCCCAAACGGCTAGAAATTATCCCCAAAGGCTAGAACGACTACAAATATTCAACATATAACAAGTTGAAGACACTTGAAGAAGGTTAGAACACCTATCCAAGCAATCAAACACAAGAGAAGAGTTTTTATTCATATTCTCTTGTAAATATTTGTTCTTGTGAGCTTTAATTCTTTGTAAACATCTTCTTTTTTTAGAGGTTTTCTTTGTTTACATCTTTTTCCTTGTAAAGGGGTTTTGGTTCTTGTTGAGCCTTTGAAAAGCTAGTGAGTTGTGTAAAGGTTATCTCTTTGTCCTTGAAAAAGAAATAACAAATTAGTAGATTTGTTGGAAAATTCTAAGTGAAGAGCTTATGTAGTGGATGTAGACTTAGTTGAGAAGTCGAACCATTATAAATCGTTGTGCCAAATTGTATATCTTTTCTTTCTCCTTACTCCCTAAACACAATTTGCCAATTCATCACTCTTGTACTTTTTTTGGTTGTTCAAATTGAGCTTCAATAATCCCAACAATATTTTCGGGTCGAGTCGATAGAGGGCATAAAATTTTTGGGTCGAGCATGATTCAGGTGGAGGGTGCATATTTTCGGGTCAAGTCGACCAAAAACCCGACCCTTTGACGTCTTTATATGTATGTTTTTGAGTTTCACTTATACAAGAATTATTCTTATATAAAAGCTAAACTTAATTAAATTCTAAAAAGTAAATTAGAATAGAATTAAATTTCATTAAATTAACTTAAAATTTTCGGCTCCACCCAAGTACTCGCACCTACTACTACCGTAAACATTCTTTTCCCTAGTAAAAACAACACACATAAATAAAGTAGCACTGCATCGTAAATATACCATACATTTTTTTTCACGTAAGATGTCTTCATACAAAGTGAAAGAGAAGCCGTTGTCTCTGCCAGGGTGGTTCAGGAAGAAGACGACGCCACTAAGAAGGTGAGATTCAAAGAACCGGGGGATCAATTCGTCCATGATGTTGAAATGGCAACGGAAGACCAGACACCATCCACCGAAACAGAGAATCAAGTTAAATCGGCCCCCTCATATGCTGCAATCCTAGCCGGAAAATACCGGATCGATACTGAGAATGGCACACCAAATGACTTCATCAAAGAAGAGATTGACATCTCCGACGAGGACTAAATGTCCTAAATAATAAGGTTTACCTTATGGAAACCATTCCGTCCCTTCACGCTTATGGACCTGGAACACGGATATTTCCTTGCCCGGTTTCAATCAGATGAAGACTATATCAAAGTGTTGGCAGAGGATCCTTGGATTGTTTTTGGCCAATTCACAGTGTAACCATGGACTTTTGACTTTCGTACATCCCAACCGTATCCTACCACCGTTGTTGCTTGGATCCGACTTCCAGGGCTACCGGAATATCTTTATAACAGGAAGGTTCTCAATAGCATTGGGAATCTCATCGGAAAGGCTGCTAAGTTAGATTTCCACAAAGACACTAGCAACAGAAGACGTTTTGCCAGAATAGCAGTCACTGTGAACCTGACAAAACTTCTAGTTTCCAAAGTGGTGGTAGGCGAGAAGATTCAAATGGTTGAATACGAGAATCTTCCGCTTATTTGCTTTTCTTGTGGCAGGTTTGGTCACCTGAAAGAGACTTGCGAGCTAGCCAACCAAAGCCATGAATGCACAGAACAGAACCAGTCTACTTGTTCCAATATTACCTCAGACCCCATTAACACGCAAGCCAACAATGGGGCGGGCGAACGCTGTAAACAACAACAAAGATCTAAACAATTCGATTTTGGCCCCATACGGACCTTGGATGGTGGTTGAAAAGCGACGTCGAAAACAAACGTTCGACGGATCGAAGAAATCAACAGAATAAGGGAACCAAGAAATTTGGAACACGATATGATGCCTTAATTGAGGAATCCCAAAGAATGGAAAGACGCCTAGTCAAATCGAATTGGATATCGAGGCGAACGGTAATAATATATTACCCAAGATCCATCCCACAATTAGTGAAAGCAATAAAATCATGGCCACTCAACCTCAATCTTCGCCCGTAAATGACGTGAGGTGTCACCAAAAGACCAATCAATCTTCAGGCATTCATGTTCAATGACCATAAAATAAAAATGGAAAACAAGGCAACATTAATGGCCCCAAAATGGTGGACACTAACTCCATGGGGCCCGCAACTCATGGCTTTAACACAGGTAAATTCTTCCCAACCTGTCCAACACATGGTTTCTAATTTAAATTCTTTGGACATGCAGGTTGGGCACGTGGGCACTAGTTCGCAAGTCTCAGAACCCATGCAAGTGGAGCACGTTCAGAGTCTTAGACAGGGACCCATTCCCATGCAAAATAACGTGTCTAAAATAGCTGAAGTAGTCACGCTCAATGGATCTCAATTTCAGTCGAACAATAATCCTATCTTCGAAAATTCACTCGGACTTAAGGGCCAGGCGGTGGAAACTACTCTAAAAACTAACTTTCATAACGTCGCCGCTTTCATTGACGCTTAAAATTCAAGCAAACTAGAATCCCAGGGAACTTCTAGCAGTCGACGTTCCCATACTTCAAAGGATAGAGCTTCTCCCTATATCATTCGAAACAAAGGGGCCAAAATGAAAGGACTCAACCAAGCTCGATCAACCCTTAAGAAATCCTTGATAGATCTAGCAGAAAGCCATGAGTAGAATAATCCGCATGAAGGGGTGCAAGAGTCAAAAGCCGTTGCTAAAGGCAACGGTCACTAAGGTATCCTATCTCTGTATCCATGAATTTTAAACTTTTTACTTGAAATTGTCAGGGTAGTGACGGGAGGAGATTTCCCAGAATTCTCAGAGAATATACTAAGGAGAATAATCCCCATATGGTAGCTCTCCTTGAAACTCGTGTGAGTGAGAGCAAAGCCGATCGGATTATCGAGCGCACTGGTTATGACATGTCCTATAGAGTTGAGGCAACCGGTTTCTCTAGTGGAATATGGCTCATATGGAATAATTCCCTCCCAGACGGTGTTGTGTTGGCAGCTCATCCTCAGTTTGTTCATGTCAGCATTGAATGGAATAAGCCTCCCTATCATTTTTTTGTCACTATTGTGTACGATCACCCAGATAGGACGAAACGTAAGGCCTTGTGGTCTGACCTCCAGAACATCCAAGTAGCCGAGGACTCCCCTTGGCTATATTGGCTGGTGATTATTTCCCTATTGGCTAGAAACGAGAAAAAACGTGGAGCCAACAGATGTAAAGGTTGTAAACACTTTCTTGAGATTATGGATAATTTTAATTTGGTTGATCTAGGTTTTAAAGGGTCTCAATATACATGGAACCGAGCTGGAATCTTTGAACGGTTAGATCGAATAATAGCCAACAACCAGTGGAATGATTTCGCGCCTCACTACTCTGTTCAACATCTATACCGGATCAAGTTAGACCACCGTCCTATTCTCCTCCTTCCGGCCTAATCGACTAACGGTCACCTGCCCAAACCGTTTCGCTTTCTTGTCGGGTAGACTAAACACTCAGACTTCTCCAACTTCGTTCGCAGTAACTGGAGCACGAAGGTAGCTTGCTAAATTCTTTACATAATATTACTAATTCTTTGGATAATTGGAATTAAGAGGTGTACGGGCACATCATCCAGGAGAAAAGGAAACTCAAAAAATATCTCTCTGCCATCCAGCATGAGCGCGACATAAACGATACGGACCAACTTATCGCCAAAGAACTTGAAATTAGAACCAAACTGGAGGACATTCTCGATCACAAAGAACTGCTCTGGCTTCAAAAATCGAGAAGTAATTGGGCCATTGATGGTGACTGAAATACCAAGTTCTTCCATAGCCATGCATGCCTTGAACAGATGAAGATCCAATTGCATCCAAGCCTTGAAAATTGATGGGCAATGGTGTTACGTCGATAATAAACTTCGAAGGGAGGCTTCAAATTTCTTTAAAGAGCTTTATTGAGAAGATGCAAAGAGAACTGATAACTTCCCTATAAAAGGCATGTCTCCCAAGTTTACACCGGCGAAAATTCATAGCCTCAAGTGCGCGGTTAATAATGAAGAAATAAATAAAGTTTTTTTCCGACATGAATCCACTCAAAGCCCTTGGAAAAGACGGTATCCATCCCATGTTTTTTCAAAATCAATTGCAAACCGTAGGTGAATCAGTCTGTAGCTGGGTTAAAGGTATTTTTAATGGTAATGTTATCGACGCTGAACTCAATAAAACTCTTATTGTCCTCATTCCAAAAGTGGACAATCCTGTCACCTATGCTGATTTTCGTCCAATTAGTATGTTCTGTCTTTTACAAGTTAGTTATGAAAATTATTGCTAATAGGTTCAAAGCAATATTTTCCATAATTATTTCTTGGAACTAAGCTAGTTTTATTACAAGGTGAAGCTTCAACGACAATATTATTGTCACTCAAGAGGCTATTCATTCGATGAAACAGCAGAAGGGGAAACCTATTGGATGACTACTAAAGTGGACTTAAAGAAAGCATATGATAGAGTTGGTTTAGATTTCCTTTTGGACTCTCTCATTGATATGGGTTGTTCGAGTAACATCCATCGAATAATGATGGAGTCGATTTCCTCTTCTTTCATGCAAGTTCTCTGGAATGGTATGCTCACTGAAAAATTCAAACTATCCAGAGGAATCACACAAGGCTACCCCTTGTCACCTTATCTATTTTTGCTCTACATGAAGAGGCTTGGACATAGTGTTCACTATGCTATGGATATTGGGCTCTGGGAGCCTATGATTCTATCCTAACGACCGTCTCCCTCTTACATCATTTTCGCTGATGATCTCTGTAACATCCTCAATGCCGGATTAGTGACCAAAGTGTGAAATTTTAAAATTTCAATAACCAAATTAAATAAATTGAGAAATTCAAGTATTTAATTGAAGTATTTGGTGTAGGATGAATTAACAAATGAAGGAGAAGTAAAAGGGTAAAAAGGTCATTGATCAAAGGATGGAATAAAATAATAATTGTGGGGTTATTTATAACCCACATCATGTTTTGGGAAACATAGTTTCCAGATAACTCTTCTCTCTTCTTTCTTCATCTTCTTCTCCTTCACTGTGAAGCATACAAGCAAAGGTGAGTTTCTTAATTAGTTGATTATTTGTTGAATTAAAGGTTGGGTTATGATCCTTAGGTGATACTTAAGCTTAAGAAAAGCTTAAGTTATCTTATAAGCAAAAGATGAAGAAGTTATGAAAGATTAAAAAAATGGGTTTCAAAGTGAAATTTTGAATAAGAGTGTTTAAATGAATTTGAAGGTTGAATTTGACTTGTCATCTATGAGAATAAGAAGTTATAAGTGTTAGAATTAAGTTTGGATAGCATGAAAAATTTGGTATGATTCTTAGACTTAAGAATTTGGATGAAATATGAGAGATTATAAAGTGTTGGAATAATAAAAGTTAGTTAAAATGGTTGTAGTTGAGTTTAGTGGTGAGTTTTATATGAGGAAATTTAATGAAAAGTTGTAGAATTTTCGGGTGTAACCAGTTTATTATTGATAAGTGCATCGATACATTATGAATGGGTACCGATGCACTAAGACCAATTTTGAAGGTGCATCGATACATTAAGGGGTGCATCGATGCATGAAAAATTTGAAGTTATTTTGGGTACCGATGCACCCATAATGCATCGGTACACTCCTAAAGGAAAATAAGAATTTTAGCTCATTCAATTAGTTTAAGCTATTAGTATCAAATTAAAGGTTTAGGCATTTGATAATCATCTATTTATTATATTTATGTAGATACAGAGCCTAAACGAATTTCAGAACAATCGAAGGATTATGATTTATTCAAAGCAAGCAAGGCTAAGGTGAGTGCAATTTTAATTGTACTTATGTTATTGAACGAACATTGGTTGGCGATGAGCCAGTGATGGAGTTACTATGGTAAGAAGTGACTCCTAAAATGTTATTTGATTTGTGATTTTATGTGCATGAATACATGAAAATGGGTATAGTATATTATATGTGACAGGATATACATGCTTACATGAATATGCAATATGTATTACATGCCAACATAGATGTGAAAACTTTTGATCTGACATGAGTAACAAGTATGTTGTTTTGCTAATAAAATTATATGGTTGTATTTTATTAGATGTCCGGACATGATAGTTCTCAAAGTGAAGCGGGAGATGATCAACCCATTAAGAGTAGTAATTCACCTGCCCTAGCCAGGCAAGGTGAAGAACAGGCACCCTCTGGAGTGCCTGTACAAGATCAAGATGTTTTCTTCAAGATGTTGGACGCTATTTTGACGCGTTAACAGCCTCCTAATTCCTCTACTCAGAGGATGAATGTAGCAAAAGAGTTAAAGAGATTAGGAGCTCCTGAATTCAAAGGTGAAGCAGAGGAAGGTCCTGTTGCTGCGGACCTTTGGCTCAATGATGTGAAAATTATGTTAGAGGGACTCCACTGTTCTGATGTGGAGAAATTAGATGGAGTGGTCTCCTTACTTCGTGGGTAAGCGAGAATCTTGTGGACAAATGTCACTTTGAGAATGACAAGTGACCAAGTGACCTGGTCTTTGTTTTTAAAAGAATTTAAGCACAAGTATATATGAGATCAGTTTATTAGGAAAATGAAGCAATAATTCTTGAATTTGAAATAGATGAATCGCACTGTGTATGAATATGAGTGCGAGTTCAATAAGTTAAGTCATTTTGCGATTGAGTTAGTTCCGACATAGAAGGATTCATGCGATTGGTTTGTGGAGGGCTTGCGCCTGAGATTAAAAGAAATGTTGATTGTGTTGAACTTGTCATCATTTCAAAAAGTAGTAAATCGTGCTAAAGCTCTAGAGAGAGAGCTTATAATGAAAGGTTTGGGGATCAAAGAACTCAACCATCTAAAAGAACTGGGGCTTCATCAAGTTTTGCACTACCCAAAAGAGGTAGAGATTTTGGTTTTCGATCTCAAGTACAGTAACAATCGATGGTATCCTCTGCTAGAGAACAAAATCAGATGAGAGCTAGACAGACTCAATCTGTAGGGTCTGGTGTTGGGCGAGCACAACAAGGTCAAATTAGGCAATGCCAGCTTTGTGGAAGAAACCATAGTGGAATGTGTAGAGTGGTTACTGGAGCTTGTTTTCGATGTAGAGAAACAAGGCATTACATGAGGGATTGTTCGTTGAGGGTGGAGAGCCTACACAGTTGGAGCGATATGCTTCGATGTCTCAAAGAGGAAGAGGTAGAGGAATAGGTAGAAGTCAACCTGAATCTTCTACTCAACAGGAATTACGCTCTACTGCTTAGAGTATATAACATAAAAACCAATGAAGACTGTGAAGATCCAGAGTTAATAGCAGCTATATTTCAACTCTATTGTATATTAAATGCGTGATGATATTGGTGGATCTGAGTTTGCATATGTATATATATATATATATATATATATATATTAGTAGTAAATTGGTGAGAGAAATGAGAATTCAATTAGAAGATATTTATAGTGATATGGTAACAACAACTTTATTAGGGCACAGTGTTTAGATAAATAAGATATGTTGAGGGTGTTTCATTAGAATTCAAAAAATTGAATTCCCAACTAATTTGACGGAATTATTATTCGAGGGATTTGAAGTAATAATTGAGACCGAACTAGTTATATAGTTAGCATACAAATGTCAATTGCAAATTGAAAATAGTAAAGTTAAATAGTTCAGATGGATTGAAAATTATAGTGTTAGAGGATCTCTATCGTTCTGAAATAGAGTGATTTCTTTGCTACATTGACAAGATAAAGTAGAAGGGATGTATGTTATTAGGAGAATATTAAAAGACCAAGAAATGGAGAATATTGTTTTGGAAGAGTTCAAGAATGAGTGCATCAGTGATAAGTTTATAAGATAAATGAAACTAGAAGTATGAATTCCAAACAAAGGGATATTACTGTGTATAAATAAGAGTGGATATGATAAGGGTTGACAGTCTAGATGAAAAGAGTTAGCGTTGGCTAACAAGAGTATGTGATGAAAATGTGCTGGAATTATAAGATTATAATATATTATCATGTTAAGATAACCAAATATAAGTGGATATGGATACAATTGTATATATTCTGATCATAGTAATATGAGATAGTGAAGAAAGTAAGGATTCATATGTTTGAGTAAAGCTAAGGATTGATAAGAAGAGTTTATGAATGGATACATCAGTAATCAGTTTATAAGACAAATGAAGTTAGAATGTTGAGTTTGAATAATGGAAATTTCATGGTGTATGAGAATGAATGTGGATTTGATAAGTTAAATAAACTATGGTTAAGATAATTCTGATTAGAAAGGATGTATATGATTGGTTAATTAGGGTTTGTACCATAAATTGAATAGTTGTAATAATAAGGAGACATAATTATAATATGTGAAAAGGATATAAGACTAAGTTAATCAAGTATGATGTGGATTTAGATGAATGTATTCAAAGGAAAGTAATAGATAGAATAAAGATATGGTATAAGAATAAGATTTTGAGCAATTCATATGGATTATAAGAGTTATGAAGAGGGAATAAAGAGAAGGATAATCAGAGATAAGTATAAGTGATACGAAAAGAATAGAAGAAAATGAGTGAAAGATATGATTTGTTATGTAATAAGGAGATTTTGATTATGAAAGGATAAATGGAGAAAGAAATGAAAATGATAGAGTTAAAGGATCAAGCAAGATAAGAGTATTATCTTCTAGATGATAAAAGAATATGAGTATTGTGATTTAAATAAAGATGTTATAAGAACAAGAAATTTGGTTATTGTTGTAAGGTAATTAAAGATTAATGATGAAGTATTTTGATTCATGATGTTGATTGAAAATGATTAAGATTACTAGTTATTATTTATATTATAAGTGGCATTAGATGGATATAAAGGAAGAAGGTAGTTGAGAAATATTCTAAAAGTGACAAGAAAGATTAGGTAAGAGAAGCAACAGGAGAATAGTAGAAGGGATGTTCTTATCAAGATGTGGAAGAGAAAGTTTGAGAAAATCAGATCTGATCTTAAAAGAAAATAGATTGAATTTGAAGTTGGAGATAAAGTTTTCCTTAAAGTATCTCCCTGGAAGAAAGTATTACAGTTTGGACGTAAAGGAATGCTTAGTCCTCGGTTTATTGGACCTTATGAGATTGTAAAGAGAGTAGGATCTGTGGCATATCAACTAGCTTTACCACATGAGATGGAAAAGATACATGATGCCTTTCACGTCTCAATGCTTTGATGATATATATCTGATCCCTCTCATATTGTGACACCAAAAGAAATCGAAGTTCGATCTGACTTGACTTATGAGGAAGAACATGTTCAAATATTAGCTCACGAGATGAAACAACTAAGGAATAAGACTATTCCATTGGTCAAAGTATTGTAGAGGAATCACAAGATAGAGGAAGCAACGTGGGAACGTGAAGAGGATATGTTGCATCAGTACCCTCATTTGTTTGTGCAATGAAAATTTGAGGACGAATTTTCTTAAGGGGGAGATTTGTAACATCCTCAATACCGGGTTAGTGACCAAAGTGTGAAATTTTAAAATTTCAGTGACTAAATTAAATAAATTGAGAAATTCAAGTATTTAATTGAAGTATTTGGTGTAGGATGAATTAACAAATGAATGAGAAGTAAAAGGGTAAAAAGGTCATTGATCAAAGGATGGAATAAAATAATAATTGTGGGGTTATTTTATAACCCACATGGATCATGTTTTGGGAAACATAGTTTCCAGATAACTCTTCTCTCTTCTTTCTTCATCTTCTTCTCCTTCTTCACCGTGAAGCATACAAGCAAATGTGAGTTTCTTAATTAGTTGATTATTTGTTGAATTAAAGGTTGGGTTATGATCCTTAAGTGATACTTAAGCTTAAGAAAATCTTAAGTTATCTTATAATCAAAAGATGAAGAAGTTATGAAAGATTAAAGAAAATGGGTTTCAAAGTGAAATTTTGAATAATAGTGTTTAAATGAATTTGGAGGTTGAATTTGACTTGTCGTCTATGAGAATAAGAAGTTATAAGTGTTAGAATTAAGTTTGGATAACATGAAAAATTTGGTATGATTCTTAGCCTTAAGAATTTGGATGAAATATGGGAGATTATAAAGTGTTGGAATGATAAAAGTTAGTTAAAATGGTTGTAGTTGAGTTTAGTGGTATGAAAGGAGTTTTATATGAGGAAATTTAATGAAAAGTAGTAGAATTTTTGGGTGAAACCAGTTTATTATTGATAGGTGCATCGATACATTATGAATGGGTACCGATGCACTAAGACCAATTTTGAAGGTGCATCGATACATAAGGTGTGCATCGATGAATGGAAATTTTGATGTTATTTTGGGTACTGATGCACCCATAATGCATCGGTACACTCCTAAAGTAAAATAAGAATTTTAGCTCATTCAATTAGTTTAAGCTATTAGTATCAAATTACAAGGTTTAGGCATTTGATATCTTGAAAATTATATTTATGTAGATACAGAGCCTAAACGAATTTCGAAACAATCGAAGAATTAGGATTTATTCAAAGCAAGCAAGGCTAAGGTGAGTGCAATTTTAATTGTTCTTATGTTATTGAACGAACATTGGCTGGTGATAAGGTCCTCCTAAAATGTTATTTGATTGTGATTCTTATATATGCATGAATACATGAAAATGGGTATAGTATATTATATGTGACAGGATATACATGCTTACATGAATATGCAATATATATTACATGTTATATGAAATTACATAGATGTTTACACATACATGTGGTATGTGACAGAAGAAAAGGTATATGTGATCAGAAGAGAAATGACAAGAGTACATGAACATATGAAACATAAAAATAATGCCCATGGTATATGATACGAGAGCTATAGGTATAGTTGGCATGCCAAGAGTCGAGGGTCTACGCGGTCCTTCGGAACATATACAGAGGTCCTTCAGGACAAATACATAGGTCATTCGAGACAAATTTCACATGCCCCTAGTGGGATCCCATATGAGCTATGGTGACAGCAATAGTGCACAACCTCAATGTACTCAAATACCTTGAGTTCTCAGTAATGTACATGGGCTTACAAAAGGTATAAAAAGTGTTTGTGTTATTATATGTTAGCATGTTATTATTATTACATGGATCATACATGACTTGATTGAATAAGTAGATGATATGTTCATATGTATATGAAATGCATTATTATTATTATATGTTAAGTCTCACTAAGTCTATGACTTAGTGTGTAAGTGATTTACACGTAGGTACTGAAAAATGAGAGGATCAAAGCTAAGCAACAGAACAACATATCTCCACTTGAAGATCAGATCAGAAGTAAATTACACATTATGTATTATCATGTTATAAATAGGTTGGCATGTAAACAAAGTCAGTAAATAGTATTTATGCTCTGACCGAGTTTTGTAATGTTTTAAATATTTATGTAAATGGTAACTGTATAACGATGAAAGGTTAAATTTTTATGAATTTTATGTATGTTTTGATGAAGTTACTGTAGTAGTACTGTAACAGTGCATCGGTACACTGTAGCAGTGCATTGGTACACTGTAGCAGTGCATCGGTACACTGTAACACTATTCACGGTACTGTTCATACCATATATTAATGTTCATAAAAATGTATTTTTCCTTAAATTTGTTATAATGAACATAATTCAGTGATATATTATCATATTTTCTTAATATAAGTCGAAACGTTTTGTTATTTTATAAGAATATTGCTTTAAAAAGTCAATGTGACATCTCAGACTCGTATCTGGGTCGGGTACGAGTTGGGTGTTACAATCTCATTCTCTTTTGCAGGGCTAACTCTGCTCAGGTTAACCTGATGGTAGCAATTTTGGACCAATTTAGCAGATTCTCTGACCACAAAGTACCTAGGCATGCCCCTCTTCCACAGCAGAGTTACTAAAGACACTTTCCAGTTTATTATCGATAAAGTGCGCAACAAGTTGAACAATTGGGTGGCTTCTAAAATTTTCTTAGCTGGGTGAGTCAATCTTGCCAAGTCAACGCTCATTGCCATTCCCAACTATTTTATGCGGATAGTGGCCATTCCCAAAGGCGTTTGTAATAAAATTGAGCAAATCACTCATAAATTTATTTGGGGTAGTTCTCAAGACTCGACGAAGACAATCAAAGTCAAGGAAATTATGCCAAGCACTCTCGAGGCAAGGAATGGTTCCTTTATATGGAAATATCTTTCTCATGTTTGGCCTCACATTCGAGAGAACGTTTATTGGTCGATATGTGATGCAAGGAGTACAAGTTTCTGGTTAAATGCCTGGATTCCCTGCTTTTACCCCCTAGTCGGTCTAGTTTTGCCTACTCGGATTGTTTAACCCAAGCTGCTGTGCGTCACTTTATCACTAGAAATGGGGGCTGAAATATTGATAAGTGAAAATAGTTCATGGATGGCGATGTGCTTCAGTGGATCATAGGAATGCCCTGGCCAAGCTGTTGGTCCAGTATTGCAAGAATCCTAGTTGTCCGAGTTGTGGGGCTTCGGAAGAAACAACGTTGAATCTACTCCGTGATTGCTATCAAGCTAGAAATATCTGGAACCAGCTACTCCGGACCAACTTTAATCTCAAATTTTCTCATTCCCTGATTTATTAGATTGGCTGCAGTTTAATCTTAACACTATTGCAGGTTTCAAAACTGAGGATTGGCTTTGGAAGCATCTTTTTGGCATCCTCATTTGGAAGCTTTGGAAGAACAAAAATGATTTCGTCTTCAATTGAAAAATACGGGCAACAATGGAGACTATTCAATCGGCTAAATCGTGGGTGAGAACCGTCAAGAAAGCGCAACAAAGTAATCTTTCCAATTGCTCGAGCAGAAGAAGAGACCATTGGAAGCTGCCTCAAACTGGTTACATCAAACTCAATACGGATGGTTCCATAAACCCCACGACGATGAAGGCTTCTTACGATGGTGTTTTTTGGAATGAGCTTGGGGATTTGATAGTGTTGAATATTAACAAGTGGGACGGCTAGTTTTTTTCCCACATGGGTGGCTGAAGAATTCAACAATTTGGGCAGCACCAAATTGTTGAAATTGTCAAGTGATAATTACAAAATTAAGTCCTTGAATTTTAGGGTATTTACAAGTTAGTCCTTAAATTTCAACTATAAATACCCTAGCTCATTTAGCTTCATAATCATCCCAAAATCCCAAATCATTTCTTTCTCCCAATACTAGAGAGTTTTCTTGTGAGTAGTGAGTGTTTTGTAAACACCTGTAAATTTTCTCTCTTAATAAAAGATCTGTAGCAGTCCGGAGACATAGGCACAATTGGATGAACTCCGTTATCAATTTCGGGTATTATTTTTCCGCTTTTATTTCGCATTCTCTCTAATCTGGTTATAGGGAAATTACTTGTTACTTGTTTATTTCCCAACAACTGGTAATCAGAGCTTTTGGTTGTGAATTTTGTCAATTTTTTGCGAGATTACTATTCATTACTATTTACATGAATAGTGAATTTCGTGAATAGTGAATTTTTTGAATAGTAAATATTTTGTCGGTGATACGAATTTATCGACGGATGTGTTCTAATACACGGTGGTTTGCAAGAATTGTCAGAAACGATCCAAAGAAGCCAGATTCGAGTGGGAGCTATGACTTTGAGAAACGAAGTTGATGAGATCAAGAGGGAGCTACTTAGATGCAAGGGAACAATGAGTGAATGGGATGCGCTCAAGACCTTCTTGGAAGGACTTAGACTAGGGGTAATGCTCGAGGAAGAGAAATGAAATGCCCAGAGACTTTCGGAGGCCATAGATGTAGCACGAAAGCTGACTGAGCTTGTAGGTAACAAGCCAAGTAGCGATGTGTCGTCCAGGCTCATGCCCAGAGATAGTGGCAACAATGGTGGAGATAGGGAAAAGATGCAACAGAGAAATAGTAGAGAAAGCTCTTCGAATGGCCAAGGTGAGCCATCGACTATTCGTAGCCAAGGAAAGCCATCGGGAAAGAATGGCAAGGCTAAGTCAGGTGTAAAGAAGAATGAGAGCAAGGAAAAATTGAAATGCTACTTCTGTGATGGTCCTCATTTGATTAGAGGATGCCCCGAGAAGTGTCGCCTTAGAGCCATCATGAAGAGGATGGAAGAAGGAGAAGTACTGGGAATTGATGCGGTCGTAAGTGTTAAAGCTACCAAGCTAGCAAAAAGACTTGGCCCGATTAATGAGATCAATGCGGCCAAGCAAGGATCGAGACGAGGCAAGGTTGTTGATGTTGAAACAGCCGAACCCGGAAGAAAACGTGACGAGACTGCGGGTGTCAAAGCAGTCGAACACAAGAAGGGACCCGGTGCGATAGCAAGAGATAAAGCTATCAAGCCAAGTGTGCAATGTGAGCAAGTCCACTCACAGTATGCCGGGATGGAGGCGTGGTCTAAGTTGAGGCGTCTCAGGCATAAAGGGACACTTAAGAAGTATGTGAGTAGATTCAGAAAACTCATGCTCAAAGTCCCAAGTTTGACTGAAGAAAATGGATTCTTCACCTTCATGTTCGGATTGAAGCCATGGGCAAAGAAAATGTTGGAGCGAAGGGAAGTCAATGGATTATTTGAAGCCTTGACAACCATAGAGTCCATCAAAGAATTTGAAGTCAAGAAGAACAAGACTTCCAAAGCAAAGCCGAAATATGAGGGTAGCGGCAAGAGATTCCGTAATGAAGGCCAGTCAGAGGATAAGGAAGGTTGTTCCTCGAGTGGCAAAGAAAGTCCACTCATAGATGAGTCAGATGGTGGATCTGGTGAAAATGTGTGCAGTCTTGGCACAAGTTTGAGTGTCAAAGATGTTAAACCGAGGGTAAAAGTCAAGCAAACGAGGGGGCACAGACTTAAGATGCCAGAAGTGTTCCAAAATTACCCGAGGGGAGCCGAGTCATCCAAGGTGATGGATGAGCCCGAGATCGAGTTGTCTAAAGAAGAGGACGAACCCAGGATCGAAGAGGCATTGAGAGTTGTCTCAATAAGGTTCATTTCTGCCAAGACGAGTAGAAGCTAAGTGTAGGAGGAGTTGTCCATGTCCAAGGAATTTGTCGAGCATGTTCGTGTAGAGAACATGGCTTCAGAGACCATCTTAAGAGAAGGGTCGAAGCAAGGGCTTACCGTGGATGTTCAAGTGAGGAACAATCCTTCAAAGACCAGTGGACAAAATTCGAAAGGAGCTAAGACATTGAGAGACAAGGCAACCACGCAGAAACTGCCCAATAACAAGTGGGTGTACAGGCCGATGACTACGGACAAACTGAAGTTGTGTTTAGCTTCAGTTGGCATGCTACAGTAACAAGAGCATAAATGTTGCTGCATTGATCGAGGTGTGAAGACAGATTAAAATCAGTCTTCAAGTGGGAGATTGTTGAATATTAACAAGTGGGGCAGCTGGTTTTTTTCCCACATTGGTGGCTGAAGAATTCAACAATTTGGGCAGCACCAAATTGTTGAAATTATCAAGTGATAATTATAAAATTGAGTCCTTGAATTTTTACGGTATTTACAAATTAGTCCTTAAATTTCAACTATAAATAACCTAGCTCATTTAGCTTCATAATCATCCCAAAATCCCAAATCATTTATTTCTCCCAATACTAGAGAGTTTTATTGTGAGTAGTGAGTGTTTTGTAAACACCTGTAAATTTTCTCTCTTAGTAAAAGATCTGCAGCAGTCCGGAGACGTAGGCACAATTGGCTGAACTCCGTTATCAATTTCAAGTATTATTTTTTCGCTTTTATTTCGCATTCTCACTAATATGGTTATAGGGAAATTACTTGTTACTCGTTTATTTCCCAACATATATAAGGAATTTCAAGAAATATCGGCTGTGCTACCATCCTACTAGCTGAGCTTTGGCCAATTGAGCTTTAGATCTCTTGGGAGCGCGACATTCGGAACCTGGAAGTTGAAACTGATAACATGGAAGTTTTCTGCTTTTTTCGGCACCAAGAATGGTCCCAATGAGCCGACCATTGTTCGAAGGATAAGGGCCTACATTAACCTCCCTTGGAACCTTAAATTTAAGCATATTTCCCGCGAGGACAACTGCCTGGTTGATAAAATATCAAGTCTTGATCGAGGGCCAAACCCAGAGCTTAAAATATACTAGCAACTCCCCACCGAGGCTCAAAGAATGCTAGCCTCTGATCGTGCTGCAATGGAGCAAAGATATCGTCACTAACCTTTTAGTGGGTCCCTATTATTACCAAAAAAAACATTACCATTAACAAATTAAAATAATGAGATTCATTAATTGCATTTTGGCGTGTCTCCATGATGGTCCTTACTATTGGTTCCTTTAATCATACAACTTATGAGGTGCTCAAACCTTTGAGACACTCATATTTGTGTTTCATCTATGTTTCAAATATTCAGAGTTTAATTCAATTAATTTATATAAATTATATATGAAAGGCAATATCTATTAAGTTAAAATTTGAGTGCTAGCATCTACTAGCAAAGACAGAATTATTTCATGTCTGTTTTCTTTTATTGAAAAATATTTCTTTTGTCATCCTTTCATGAAAATATGAAAAATATTACTTGAAAGAGAAATGCCAAATACAATTAGATGGGTAGATGCTGATTTGAAACCTAACCTAACCTATCTAATTTTGCTTTTCTTTACATTCAATTTTTGGTATTTAAAACTCTTCAAGCATTTTTAAAGAGTATTATTATCCCTTAAGGTCTCAAATTTAAATAGCTACATTTGTAGAGTATGTTTCTTGTCAATGACTAAATAAGATTTTAAACAGATATTATCTTATAATTATTTTAGATTATCGAAGAAAAACTTTTAGTATTCACTTTTCATGTTGTTATTCATAGTTTTAGGTATTATATGATAGTTATAAACCAATAAAAATATCAAATGGACCCTTAAGTTTTTGTTATTACCAATCTATAAGATTTTGACTTAATATTAATTTTGAGTTGTTGAAAATTTTAAATTTTAGGTAGGTTCAAGTGGTAAGCAACTTGATATCGTTTAAACAATTTTTGAGTTTAAGTCATTGTGTATGCAGAAAATACCCGCTGAGAGACTCACCCACTAAAACTAGGTGTGTGATCGGGTCAGTCCAGATTAGTCAAGACAGATCCTTGGGAACCTGAAGGCAAAAAAAAAAACTTTTTAGAATTTTATATTGAAATTTTATATAAAAAATTATATGTGTAAATTCAGCTATAGTTTTATATTAATTGAAGTTTTAAAATATACTGATGTCATTTAAATATTTTTATTTTCAATTAAATTATATACAATTATAATTGATTATATTTTGTGCAATTATACTTCTACTACGCAATATTGATGCTTTATAAAAATTGAATAAAAATTTTAAAAACAAATATAATCAAAATTTATAAATAATATTATATATTTTATCAAAATTGATATGTAATTTTAAATTTGATATTTTATGCTAGTATCCAATGAACAAAATCGAAGACCCAATTGATGCTATGTTCAATTTGGTTTTGTCAACTGTGTTGAAAACGTAGCTATCCCAAACCCCCTTTTTTTCAGTAAGAAAAAAAAATGGAAACCGTCATCCGGGATTAGGTGGAGATGGAGGCGGATGAGTAATTATATAGGATACTATAATATCGGTTGGTGGGGACCGCCGCTAAGACATTAATCTAGGAAAAAAAGTAAACTACACTTTTAGCACTCTAACTATTAATTTTATTCCATTTTGGTAACCTAATTATATTTTTATGCAAAAACATATCTAATTTTATCTTTTGATTTTATTTTGATCACTCACTGTTAAAAAATTAACGGTTATATTAATGTGTCATCATAAGATAATGTATTACTATTAAACGTTTTTTTAATACCACAACATCAATTCTATTAAATTTGATCAAAATGAAATAAAAACATAATATTAGATATTATTTTAAAAAATACTAAATGAGTGATTAAAGTAGAATAACAATAATAGTTAGAGTGCTAAACGCCTAAAATGAAGATGGTTATGGGTTAGGTGAGGATCGCCCATAAAACACGGCTCCATCTACATAAACTAGACTTCGTAAAACTCGGCTCCTCAATTCTTATTTTTCATCTAGTTCTCTCATCTGAAAAGTAAAGAAAGCTCAAATCAGTGGAAAAGCAATGGGTTTAGATAAGATCAAGGTCGCCAATCCCATCGTTGAGATGGACGGTATCTCCTTTTTCTTTTCTTTTTCATTTCAGATTCAGATTCAGATTCAGATTCACCTTCGGATTTCATTTGCTTCGATTCAATACATAAGCTGTTGCTTTCACACTCAGATCTGGTCCATTTTTCTTTGCTCTTTGTTCGTGTTTCTTCTGACTCCGATCGGCTTTCTTATGAACAGTTTCGAAGTAAACAGAAATGAAAACCGATATTAAAAATGAATCTCGATGCAGATCTTATAAACTGAAAGCTAACAACATCCTTTCAGTCTGTTAGGCCAACCTAACTTGTGAAACACTTCGGTTTTCACCATCTTTTTAATTCGATTATGTTTATTATCATATGCCGTATTTTGAGCTTCACGTCAAGTTGATTGGATTGGAATCAGCAGAACTTTCATTTATGTTTAATGTATTTTATATAAAAAGGATTATCAAAACCATATTTGGTGGTTTACTAATGAACAAAAAGGGATTATCTGAAGCATGCCATCTTACTCTCACTGCATGGCTGATCATAACAACTTGTCTATATGGAAACCAAAAGTTTTGTTTACATTTGACCATTTCTGTGGCGCAGGAGATGAAATGACCAGAGTTATTTGGAAATCAATCAAGGATAAGGTGGTTCATTGATCTATAATCTATATGATGACATGTACCTAATTTTTGTTGAAGACTTTTAAGAGATTCTTATGGCGTAATATCATTTTGATTATTCTGTAGCTCATCTTGCCGTTTGTGGAGTTGGACATAAAGTACTTTGACCTTGGGCTTCCATGTCGGGATGCTACCGAAGACAAAGTTACAATTGAAAGTGCAGAAGCTACTCTCAAGTATGTTTTAGTTGTTTTCACTCTTGTGTTTAATTCAGTGAATGTACTTGCATTGTGTTATTTGTGTTTTTTTCTGCTGATTTTGAGTGTTTCTGGTTCTTATTTTAGGTACAATGTTGCCATCAAGTGTGCTACAATCACTCCAGGTATGCATGGCTGAATTTTTTACTGGATAGATGCATGCATTTACTTGTTGAATTAGTGAATTTTTCTTTCTTATCACAATGATAGTATTCATCAAATTCAGCAAGTTCTTACAATATGATTTTGGTGATTTTCAGATGAAGCTCGTGTTAAGGAGTTTAACTTGAAGCAGATGTGGAAGAGCCCTAATGGGACTATTAGGAACATTTTGAATGGTTAGCTTTAATGCATTCATATCTTTCTAGAAAAATTTTCCTATTATTTTGTGCATTGTTCATTATTAGCTGTTATTGATGGAGTAATCTTTCAGGCACTGTCTTTAGAGAGCCAATTATTTGCAAAAATGTCCCTCGACTGGTCCCAGGTATTCAGTTTTTCTTGATTTTGTAGTTTATATTTTTTTATTTACTTACATTTATATTAAGATATGTTGACTTCTTATGCCATCAGGTTGGACAAAGCCTATATGCATTGGAAGGCATGCCTTTGGTGATCAATATCGAGCTACTGACGCTGTCATTAAAGGAGCTGGGAAACTTAAACTTGTTTTTGGTAAAATCTTTGCTTTGCTTGATGATTCCTGATATTGCATTGCTTATTTTGATTTGTGGTTAACTAGCATTGATTGCCATTGTTGGCAGTTCCAGAGGGACAGGGTGAGACGACAGAGTATGAAGTTTTCAACTTCACCGGTGAGGGAGGAGTTTCACTTGCTATGTATAACACAGATGAGGTAAAAACCTATGAGTCTTTTGATGGTCTTGTTGTAGCTTAATTTTTTTTTGGGTTCTAGCAGTGTCTGAATTCTTTTGCTTTATCTTTGACATGGAAATGAAGTCCATTCGTGCTTTTGCTGAGGCTTCCATGAACACTGCTTATCAGAAGAAGTGGCCTCTTTATCTAAGTACCAAGAATACTATCCTTAAGAAGTATGATGGAAGGTATGTGACGTGCATAATAAGTAAAACTTCTACTAGTAGAAGCACTTTATTATTCAATTTTTGACTCCTATAGTCCATGTTTATTTCTTTAATGAAGATTTAAGGATATCTTTCAAGAGGTTTATGAAGCGAACTGGAAATCAAAATATGAGGCTGCTGGGATATGGTAATTATCTTTCTGGTTTCAAAGACATTAATCAATACTCTATGTCCGTGTCAAATATTGATTCATATGATCTAACTGAAGGTATGAACACCGTCTCATTGATGATATGGTGGCATATGCCCTAAAGAGTGAAGGTGGTTATGTGTGGGCATGCAAGAACTATGATGGTGATGTCCAGAGTGATTTCTTAGCCCAAGGTTGGTGTCGCAAACTAATATCCAGACTAATGTTTTCCCCTTTCAGCCTATTTGATGAAGTTTTGCATGATTCTTGTGGCTTGTAAGCTATAATGCTCTGGAACTAAACCTGAATTTCTTTTGTAGGGTTTGGATCTCTTGGATTGATGACATCTGTGCTGGTATATCCCATGGCAACAGTTCCTTTCATTTTTTTCTTCTTATACGTTGGCGATAAATAACTTTATATATAAGGGACTACGGGTTTGTTTGATGCATAGGATAACGTAGATAATATAAAATAGAAGTTGAAGTGGATTGGGTTAACTAATATCTATCCTATCTTATGTTCGGTGTTGCAATGATTGAGGGTACTGTTTGATAATTTTACAAGGGTAGAATGTGATGACTTTTGTTGTATCTATCATCCTGATTCATAGGACCAAAATACCGTCCTTTTCCATGGTATTTACTCATTCTATCCAAGGGTACTAGTCTATCTAATCTTCCTCTCAAGAGGAATACCAAACATGTGGGATGATGCAAGTTTGATCCTATCTGACTACCATCCTACATGCCAAATGTACCCTAACTACAGAACGAATTGGTTTGTGTTCAGGTTTGCCCAGATGGGAAGACAATAGAAGCAGAAGCTGCTCATGGTACTGTTACGCGACATTACAGAGTTCACCAGAAAGGTGGTGAAACCAGCACAAACAGCATAGCATCTATCTTTGCCTGGACTCGTGGACTTGCACACAGGTAGTCATTATAGCACTTAAGCTTTTTTCTTTTACGTGTTGGCACGGAATGGGAATTTTAAAATGTTCACTGGAATTACCTTCTTTCAGGGCAAAATTGGATGACAATCCTAAACTATTGGATTTCACTGAGAAACTGGAGGCAGCTTGTATTGGAACTGTGGAATCCGGAAAGATGACCAAAGATCTTGCACTTATTATTCACGGCTCTAAGTAAGAATTTGTCAAGCATGTTCTAAGCAATTTAAATGCCCAATAACGTACACTTTGTGGTCTACCTATGTAAGAACTGTACCTGTCAATGGATGCTCATGATTGTTCTATTTTCAGTTTGCATACATGTATAAATGTGTTCTACAGAACATGGTTGTAACATTGATATGAATGCTGCAGGCTTTCTAGGGACCATTACCTGAATACTGAGGAGTTCCTTGATGCTGTTGCAGCAGATCTGAAAGCAAGACTCTCTGTTTAAGCATAGTTCTGAACATGGTAATTACACCTAACCAATAATACCTTTTGTGGTTCTTTTTATCTCCTACACCTTGAAGAGGCCATTTTATTCGGAAGATAAATATGTTAAATGAAGTTTTAATCGTAATTGATAAGTCTAAAACGTTTTATATGATGACAAATGTGGTTGCACTTAAACTCCCTGGCAAGTCACATTTTTCAATAGATGTTATAAGATTGGGTAACCATGTGAACGTATTATCCTTTTAGCATGTTTCATGCTTTTATTGATATATTAGTGGAGATCGGAGTAATTCTTTTTCAAGCAAGGTTAAGGGTGACTTGATAAGGGTAACTGCATGAATGTTAGGCATATATGTTTTGAAGTATTTTCTTGTCTAAAACTAAATGGTAATGGAAGAGATTATGTTTCAAGTCCTTGGAAATTTTGGATGATGTTTGCTTTTGTGAAGGGCGAGTTGAACAATTTATTTTGTGGTAAAATCTCTCTTTTGCTGTGTTCGTCGGAAAGATTGCCTAGACAGTGCTGGTAACGTTTGCATAATTTATTTGTTGCAGGTCGGAAATAGCAAGGGGATGGAGGGTTACGGTTGATGGTTTTGCTGGGAATTAATATATAATAAAAGCGTTAGTGTGGGAGCGCGAATGAGGTGAGAGTGGTGGGTAGGGGATGTTGACGATTTAAGCAACCATTTGTTCAGATGCAAAAAGCGCAGTCTCACTTGATTTATGTCTTTTGATTATTAATGCAACATTTATTCAATGGATTTGGAGTTTGATTAAATTTTCCATTCGTACACTACAGCTTTTACTCGTATTGCATGGTATGATGCAGCAAATAAATGAATAGATATTTGGAAAAGAAATGTGATGATGACTTGACCTTATTGAACGTTATTTAATTTCCGTTAAGAATGGTTCTTCTGTTTATTAAATGGAAGGCTAAAGAGTTCGTGAAGTGCTTGTGTCTTAAAGGCAAATTGACTGCAAATAGTCATCTTATTATAATGTTGTGCAACCAAATTAATTTTGTTTGGAATAAGTACATATCGATTTACTCTTTCTGATTTGAATAGAGTGCTACAGTTAAAGAGGAAATGATAGTTGGACAGTGTTTCTCATGATAGAGATGAAGGCATAATATTGGAGTAAAAGAGAAGGAAGTGGGTATGATTCTCTTATTCAGTCGTGATTAGGGAGTATTTATAATGACTCTAGTATACTAAACAGATTTAGTGGTTTAATTCTCATTTTGCTCGTGTTGGCAGATCACGTGGATCTATTAAAAATTTTGTTCATGTGTTATAATTGACTCGAAGGATACAAGCTTTTTGAAGGTTTAGTAGGTGGAGAAGTTTATTTGGAGGTATAACACAATTATTTTTAATGGACGCAATATATGTGTTTTTATCAATTAATTTTGATTGAAATAAATTTCTCATCCATCGTTGTTGACAGTTCACTTATGATTTGGATTGAGAATTATAATTAATGAGAAAAGAATTGTTGTCTAGTTTTTTTGTGATACAAGTGAAAACATAATGAAAGATATTAGAATGCGAAAAAGGAAATGAAAATGATTCTCCTAAGTCATGGCTAGAGGTGGACACGAAACCTTAAATTGATAGGTTTTGACCCGCTCTAATTCTATTGGGTTGCTTTTTTTAATTTCAGGTCTGAGTTGGGTCAGATTTTTTAGAGAATAGGGTTAGGTTGTGTTTGAGTTTAGGATAAAAAATACTCAACTCGACCCGAATAAAAAATAATATAATTATACCTTATATATTTATGGATAGTTATAATAATATTTATCTCTATATTAAAATTTTCAATTATATCACTATTTATATGTAAATATATTCATTGCATATCAAATCGGGATGAGTTTGAGTTTTATCTTAAAAAGGCGGGTCGATTCAGGTCAGATGAAGTCACTCTAAGCCTAGATCGAGTCGGGTTTCAAGTGAAGGGTGTATAACGTTTGGGTTGGATCGACCGAAAATACGACCCAACCCAACCCATGTCCATCCCTAATCATGACTGAGTAGTGTTTATAATAATTCTAACACGCTAAATAGACCTAGTTGTCAGATTTTCAGATTTTACCCATTTAGTATATCACATGAGTCCACTAATGTCTTGTCTATATATTGTAGTTGTATAATACCCCAAAACTCGGGTTAGTAGTTTGGGTCAACCTGAGACCTTTAAGTCAAGCCAATTAGACCTTCCAAGATAGTTGGACCAAATTATATAGGTGTTGAGCCTAAGGTAAGCCCAAGAGTTAAAGATAAGAGATAGTTTTAAAGTGAGTTAATAGGTGAATGGCCTAAAGTGTAGTTTACCCATTTTGCTGAAGCTGAAAACTTTCCCCCTCTTTTTATATCATTTCATGTAACCAAACTCCCCATAATATCTCACCCCCTCTTCTTCTTATTATTCCTTCCATTAGTTTCCATTTCTTCTTCCTTTCAAGAGCCAAGTTTCAAGCATTATAATCTTAGATTTGTTTAGCCAAGGTAAGAATGTTTCTCTCAATCCTTCAAACTTTGTTTCAAGCTCCATTTTGTGAGTTTTATAATTTGTTTTCAAAATGGGTTTTTGGGAGTTTGAAAGGAACCTAGAGATTTAAGCTTGTTTTGAGTAATATTAAATAGTACATAATGTTTTAACTTATTTTCCAAGTCAAAGACAAGTTAGTAACCCCTAGTTTTGTTTTGATTAGCCAATGAGGTGGGTGAAGTTCTAAAGCAAATGATAAAGGTAAGGTGACTCCTAGTTGAGTTGAGGGAGATTTTAGAAACCAAGGAGGCCAGATAACACACTATTAACTCTTCAATACTCCGAGTGATCATTAGAAGAGTTATAGCTTGAGAGTAAGTTATGAAGCTTAGTGTTATATGTTAATGGTAGATTACATAATTTATGTTATAAGCACGATATAAAGCCTTATTTATGCTCTATTTAATCACATAAGACTTTAAAGAATGCTTGGGGGCCTTACTAGGGTATTTGGGATTGAAATATAACATTTCCGTATGTGTTTTATGACTTCTTTAGGTAGAGTATCGATACTATAGGGATAATATCGATACTTGTTCTTCGTTTTGGACAAATTCATGAGTTTCTGGGTAAGAGTATCAATACTTTTTCAAGAGTATCGTAACTTTGGGTCATAGTTTCAAAACTCCCAGAAAGTTTCGAAACTGGGCAGAACAAAATGTATAAAAGTATCAGTACTTATATGAAGTATCAAAACTTTTGCAGGAGTATCGATACTCTTGGGCTACTATTGATACTTTCAGTCTGTTTTGGCCAAAACGTTGTCCGAGAGGCCCTAGACCCATAATATGACCATAAATGGGATCGAATAGGTGTAAAACACTAGAATAAGTGCTACAAAAGTGTTAAAGTTGGGTTAAAATGGATGAAATTGTTGTAGGGGTATTGATATCTTAGGTAGAGTATCGATACTGTAGAGAGGGTATTGATACTGTAAGGCTAATATCGATTCCAAGGGTATGGTTTGAGCTTTAAAGAACGAGTAAGGGTAGAGGCAAGCGAGGGTATCGATATTGTAAGGCCAGTATCGATACCAAGGTTGAGAAATGGGCTTTAACTCAAGAGAAAGTATAGAGGTAAGTGAGGTTTCCCAAAAGCTTATAATTTATCTCAAATAAGACTACAAGTGAGAACATTTATTAATTTTTAATTTTGAACGTAGAAACGAGAATAAAGTAGGGTGAAATAAGACTAGCCTTGTTTGAATGATCGGGAAAACGACTAGGACACCCAAGTTCATTTAGGAAAGATAATTGAGTCGAAAGTATAGATTCATTTCGGATATCCTTAGGGAGTGTGCAAGGCACTTTAAGCTGACTAATTTGGGCGCAAGGTCCGACACTCAAGAGTGGGCTAGTTGAGAGTGTGGTGTTCGATGTAGAGATTTCGGGGGCCAAATTCTCGGTAGACTAGAGGGGTGTGTGAGCTCCGAGATGAAGAACCCTCATCCACACCATGATATCTACCATAGAATAGAGAATGAGTATACGAGTATACTCACTAAAGCAGAACAGAACATACCAATAGACTAGATAGCAGTAGACTTGATAGCTTGAGCATTTCAGTGACAAACTTTTAGTATGTTTTAGTTGTTAGTGTGGCGCGATGTTTCCGTGGGTAGGTTAGTAGATCCATCAATTGAGAAGTTTTAGAGAGATCGATGTCCAGATCCAGTGCAGAGCAGAGTGCGTAACAAGTTTCTTAAATGACATGTATATTCATGAATTCAATTGTATTGAGTTGTAGAGTCAGTATGTATGTATCTATATTTTTTGAGGACTATCATATGTAAATATTCGTTTTAAAGTACAAGAAAGAAGAATAAGTTGGTTAGCCACTTCGATGGTTCCATATAGCACCTTAAATCGATCAACTGTGTGTCGTACTGGTCTAGGGTGTTACATTTAGTGATATCAGAGCCTCAGGATTGACGTTCCTGGACCCGCGGGTTAGTGGTGGTCAATTTCGGTCAGACAGTCAGTGTCAGTAAGGAGTTTATGAGTATACATGCTGTAAACACTAATTTTTCGTTTGTTATTATTAAAATTATTATTATTATTATAAATATTATTATTAATATAATAATATTATTATTATTTATTATTAAATATATATATATATATATATATTACAAAATTATATCAGAGGCCCAATCCCGTTTACAAGCCCAAATCCCAGGCCCAACCAGAACCGGCCCATACCAAAATGAAACCCTAAACATTTAGGGTTTCAGCTAGGGTTTCTAAACCCTAGCACTGCTGCCGCCGCCTCCAAGATTCTAGAAGAGCCCAGCTGCCGCCTCCAGGTGTTCCACCCCGCTGTAGCCACGACACCACCGCCTCTTCGAAGACTCCAGAAACACCACGTCGGCCGTCCACGTCGCAGCTATGGGGTGAGTCACCACATAGTTTGGTGATTCACCAGAACTCATCTCTGGAACCGGTCCAACGAGAGCCTCGGTGGTGGCTATAAAAGCCACCCCACCTGCAAGAAAGAGAAAAAACCCACAGCCACAGAGAGCAACGGAGAACAAGAGACTACAACAACGACGAACAAACATAAAGAGGAGACAGAGACCAACGACCAGCAACCAAGAGCCACAAACAACCAAAAACCAACAAATATTAAACCGAAAGAGAAAGAACTTACCAAAGAGGACTCCACGGTCACCGGAGAAACAATAAACATCCACGCGTGACAAAAGATTCGAAATACTCGAAGGTATTTTTGTAGATCTACGTAAATAAGACATGTTTTATAGAAGAAGAGGGTTGGATTCGGTTTTAGATCGTTTCGATCTATCTTTTGAGAGGGTTTTATATTTTCCGACCACCGGTGACGGTGGTCGGCGGTGGTGGTCGGCGCCAAAGCGTGGCTGTCGGCCGGAACTCTCTTCCCTCCGGTGAGGGAATTGAAGAGAGAGTTGAGAGAAAATATTTTCTCTCTTCTAAAGAGAGAAAAGAAAGAAAAAAATGAGAAAAGATGGCCATTGTGGCCGGCCATAAAGGGTATAAATGCCCTCCCCTAAACGACGCCGTTTTGGGGGAGGGATATATCCGTAATTTTGGGAATGGCCAAATCATTTCCACGACGCCTTTAGCTTTGTTAGCTTTCATTATAGTCACTTAAATCAAATTTCTGTAATTTTAAATTTGGTCTTCTAATTTTATTTATTTATAATTTAGTCATTATCAATATATATATATATATATATATATATATATATATCTTTATGGTACTCTCAAATTTTAATAATTTATATTTTAATCACTGGTTAATAATTAAAATTAAATTACACTAATATTATATAAATTTCATAATATTTTGAATTAGAGCCTTTAATTTTGGTATTTTACATTTTAATTATTGATATATTAGTATTTTTTACCATAAGTTTATTTATTTTTTAAATTTATTGTTATAATTTTAATTATTTTATTTGATTATTATCTAATTGCAAATTTATTTTATTTCTATTATTATACTTTAATTATTATATTATATATTTCATTTCATTTTTATTTAATTTTAGTTATTATTTAATATATATATGCTCCTTAATTCACGTATTAATAGCTGTGTAGTTGAAACCAAGTAATTGATTAAAAGACCCCCTAATTCAAACCTAAAAAAGATGTTTTTGTTTTATCTATTATAAAAATAAAACTTTTTTTGTTTTGATAGAAAAGTAAAACCTACCCTGCTTTTATGTTGAAAATTCCAATATTAATTGTGCGCTTCCTGTTGAAATCAAATCTTTGATTTTGAGAAAAATTACTTTAGTTATGTATCTTAATGTAAAATACTCTATTTAGCCCTTATTATTATTATAATTTAAATTTTAATTCAAATTGATATTTATTACACTATTAATAACTTTTTTTAATAATTTGAATTATGTTTATTAATTTAAATATTTTACATTTTTCCCTGTTATTTTAATTTTATTCGTTTTAGTCATTAGTTAATTACAATTTATTTTTATTATTATCTTTTTCAATATGTTTAATTTAATATTTTAAAATATTACTCATATAGTCGTTTAAATAATAATGTTTATTTATTTTCAATATCAAAGAAAAGGGCAGTCTTAATATAACTGGATGTCCTATTCTGGTATTTTAAATAATTAAATATTATAAAAATTATAATTTAGTTTTATTTAAATTATTATGTTTTTAATATTTATTTTTATCGAAGAAAAGAGCTGTCTTAAGGCACCTAGAAGTCTTTTTCTGATATTTCTAAATAAATAAATATTTTATATATAAATTAATAGATTTTCTTAAAAATTATAGTAATAAATTTGAAATTACATGATCATGAATTAACTATATTTTTAAATTTTAAAATTTCTAATAATAGAGACAATTTATAATTAAAAAGTACCAATTTTGGGCATTGTAGGGGTGCTATTCCTTCCCTAAACGTAACCGACCACGAATCCCTTTTTATTATTAAAAATAACGAATTTTTGGTTAAAACGCAGATCAATTCATCTTTTAACTGATGTTTTCTTAAAAACTCTTTTAAAAGATAATTTTTAGGTATTCGACCTACCTGACCCAAAAGGCCGATGGCGACTCCCAAATTATTTTAAACCATTTATTCACATCACTTTTCCCGCCAAGTAAAAAATTTCGTGCCCGGACGAAAACCGGTTACGACAGCTTGGCGACTCCGCTGGGGACCCGGTCAAACTTTTAAAATCAATTATAAATTGTCTCTATCAGTTAGAAATTAAAAATTCATATTTTTAATTTTTAATTCTTTTCTTTTAATTTTTTATTACTTATTATTTTTATATATTATTATTTTTTATTTTATTTATTTATTATTCAAGAATTAATTATTTATTTGTTTGCTAGAGGTTTTAACATTTCTCCTCACACACAACACTTGCATTGCATAACATAAAGCTCTATAATTGAGTTTGTCCCTTTTAAGTGGGAGTGAAAGCGACGTCTTCGTGAGAATTTATTCTCCGTGTCAGACCTAGCAAGTAACTTTCGGGGTTCTTATGCTCTATGTCTTCGTGAGAATTTATTCTTCGTGTTAGTCATAGAGAAATGTATCCCCTCGAATTGAACTCAATCCACTTTAGTCTGTAGTGGACTAGGATTGAGGGTTGGCAGCCTAAGGGGGCACTAACAAGGACAATTCGAGTACCTTTACTCCTAGAACTAAAACCCTGCATATAATAAACCTTAGAATTTCTCTTGATCTAAGACAGTACTGAACCTCTGTCCTTAGGTGTACACAAAGGAGAAATAAGCTTTAGCTTTTAATTTTTTTAATTTATTATTTTTTCGGAATAAATGCCTGCGAACTAAAAATCATGCGATTAGGTTAATTTTTCCAAACAAAGCATGGAACTAGAAAGCATGAGGTTAAGATTTATACCTTGATAGATAGATTTTTTCATTAGTTAGTACTAACTATTTTATTTTTTTTTTCTTCTCATTTCTTTTGTTTGCATTGCATGATCATAGCATAACCAAAAGGTGTTTACTTGAAAGACTGTTCATCATATTGGAAAGAAATCGTAAATGGACAAAAAGTTCTATGATCAAACAAAATATGATGCGGCCAAGAAAAGACATCCTGAGGGAACTCTGAAGATAGAGAAGAGCTATGCACTCAGAGATCGTATGCCCATTGAAGAGCAAAAGGAGATACGAGAAATAATAGAGCAAATGACTAGGATGATGGATAGAATATCTGTTTTGGATAAAGGAAAAGAGATTCCTGCACAGAAAGAGAGAAAGCTTAATGAACATAATCCTGCAATCTCAAATATGCAAGGGACTTCAATTCTTAATCAATTTGAGAAATTACCAACAGTCATCATTCGTATTCACAAATCGTCTGGAGATACCAAAGAAATGGTGACCACTGTAAAAGCTCCCAGAGATGAAAAGAAATCATGTAATATGAAATTATCGAAGTTTAGTCGGCTTCCGACATCTAAAATTCAGGTTCAATCCAAGACAAAAGGCGGTTCTCATTTTGATGCTATCCCTATATCATATAAAGAATTATATGATAAGCTACTTGAAACACAAGAAGTGGCCCCGTACTACATAAAACCATTCCAACCCCCGTATCCGAAGTGGTATGACATCAACGCTTATTGTGAATATCATGTCGGAGCTCAAGGACATACCATTGAGAATTGCCTTGCTTTCGAACGTCGAGTTCAAAGTCTTTTGGATCAGGGAATCTTGCAGTTTATGATAAATGATCAACCTAGTTTGGTAACTGAAGATCCTTCCAGATCAACACCAAATGTATTCAAAGGTAAGAGCATCAGTAGGGGCGTCCAAAAGGAAGAAGATTTGCTTAGATTCGAAGTTCAAATACGTCATTTGAAGGAGCAAAACAATGAATTAAGCACCAAAATGGAAACCATGCAGGAAGATTTCCAGAAGGTCAGTCAAACCTTTCAAAATGCTGGCATAGGAAGTACCCTAGAAGAGTGGATCAAAGGGGTCACCAAACTAAAAAAGAATTGTAACATACATGAAGGTCGAGCAAAGAAGTTTTATCATGATTTACGAATTGCAGAAGAAATACGCAATACGTTTGTCAGTGAATTGAAAAGATGTCAAGTCGAAAATCAAAGGTTGAATAGTGCTATGACTAACATGGAAGCATCATATCAGATCTATCAGCATGAGATTGATACTGAATTAAAAATCCACTATCGAAAAGAACAAGACATTGAAGAAATATTTAGATGATTATGGAGATATTGTACGAGAACTCTGTAACCACGAAGATTTTCTAAAAAAATGAACAACATTGTTTACAACTCCGAGAATCGACACGAAGGATAAAGGAAAAAAGACAATATCATGAATGAAGCTGCTGCTCAAGCAAACATTGTGGCTCATAAGCTGGTTGACTTTGCTGGCTTCACGAGAGAATTAAAGCAGATGGATAATTCCACACCTGAGTATGAGTGGAAGTTAGTTTGGCTTTTAAGTGAAATAGAGAAATTAGGAGTGAAAGTTATTCCCTATATGTAAAGTTTTATTGAAGTTAGGACTGAAAGTTGTCCCCTATATGTAAAAGTTTTGTTTGATATACCGAAACTTTTGTGTTCAATGAAATCTGTTCTAAGATGATCACTCTTGAGTAACACCTTTTCATATATGCATTTTCATTTTGCATCTTTGCATTTTCATTTTTGCATTCATACTTTTATGTTTGCCTTTGAATTGCACATTTTGCATTCTTATTTTTCCATTTATGCATTTTTATATTTTTTATTTATTTAAGTACTGTTATGTACTTTAATTATAAAAACATGTAAATAATTCATAAAAGGTTTTTGTAATAGTAAAAACCAAGATCATTCATTTATTTTATTGTACCATCTTCATGAAAACAATGGAGCAATCTTATGAGGGACTACAAGATAAGTGGCCAGAACAATTGACAGGGTTATCTCGGGATACAAGGAAAGAAGCGTCAGATTCAGTACCAGATGAATCAGATCAAATTATTCAGGGAATGGAATCTAATAAAGAAAAGATAACTGCTAAAGAGAAATCGTGCTATCAGATTGAAGAGTCAAGAAAGATAACATACCCTGGGGCATCCCACTTGAACCCAAAGAATAGCCTCGTTAATTATTCACAATATGATAAGAGAGTCAAGAAGGCAGATGAAGAAATCAAAAACATGAAAGATGTTAGTGCCCACCACAAAGAATTAGAAGTACGAGAGCTCAGCTTGGTTCCAGATTTGATTATTCCCCATGAATTCAAAATGCCTGATTTTGAGAAATATGATGGCACCAGTTGTCCCTTAATCCATTTGAGAATGTTTTGCAGAAAAATGGAAGGATATTTAAGTTCTGATGATCTGTTAATTCACTCCTTCCATGATAGTCTTGTTGGCCCAACAGTAGTCTGGTACAATCAGTTGACACAAGAACAGATCAAGAAATGGGTTGATTTAGCTGATGCATTTTTGGGACAATATCGGTATGTTAAAGGCTTAGCTCCAACACGTATGGATCTTCGAAGAGGAAAGAAGAAAACCAATGATAGATTTCAAGAATATGCCTTAAGATGGAGAGGAGTGGCAGCACAAGTTCAACCTCCCATGTTAGAAGAGGAGATATCACGTATGTTTCGTAATTCCCTTCCCGCTCCTTTCTGCGAGTTGATGCAGGAAAATCCGACAAAGGAATTCGAGAATCTTGTGACAAGTGGAGATTTAATTGAGAATGTAATCAGTGAAGAAAATTCAAAAGTCACATCCAGGAGCCCGACGGTTCAAAAAGCAAAAGCTGATCATGTGAATGAGTATCGCATCCAGAGTCCTCGCAATTGCAAAAGAAAAAGAGCAAGTAACTGTTCGGATCGACCAAAGAAAGTCATGCGATCAAGAAAAACTTTGGAAGTGTTCCAAACTTCCATTTCAGACTTGTATCCTCATTTGGTTAAAGGTCAATACATCACACCAAGACCAACTAAAGTGACACCAAATCCTTCTGCTCATAGCTATGATCAAGATAGTGTTTGTAATTTCCATTTGGGGGTAAAGGGGCATTCTACAGGCAATTGTAGGCCACTGTTAAAAGAAATTGAGATGATTGTTGACAAAAGGGTTTTGACACAAGAAATGATCAAGAAATGGGGGGCGAATGAAGAAAAGAACCCTGATCCTATTACATACCCAACATTATAGGAATAATGAGGCATGATGCATAAACAAGTGGAAGTGTTATCTACCACTGTAGTACCTTTCATTTTCAGCATCTTGTTTGAACTTGTTTTTTGTTACTTTCTCCGCTTTTTGTGCAATAAATAAACTTGTGTTGCTTTTATGGTTATGAGCAAAGAATCAAGTTTTAATCTTGAGATTATTGAGTATCGAGTAGATTAAATATCCTTTTAAATTTTCAAGAGTTATAGATCTATTGGCAAGTGGTAAAATTATATCTTCCATATCCCATCCAATGCCAATTACTCAACCCTTACCAAAACCAAATCCTGACACTACATTTATCTGAGACTTTGAAGAAATGTCTCTACCTATTTTTAAGAAACAAACTCTAGATGTTTACCTTTTCGGGTAGAGTTGATTGATTGATGATACTACCTTCCACCATATACATGACTTTATAAGTCACACATTTGTCCTTCCAAACACAAAACCATCCAAGCAAAAAAATCTCAAAAGAACCAAACTTTCAATTATCCGTGAATCTTACTGCAAGAAGAGACGAGATGAGGCATCATGGACCAACTCATTGAAGATAATTTCGAGTGATTAGGGCATACTTAAAGAAGAAGGGAAGAGTGATTGATTGAAATAAATATATCATGCATTAATTACATTTTTCATGTAAGTAAAATTGATCTTGAATATTCATCCCCCTGGAGATACATCTTTTTACAAGGACTTCTATGTATGAGATGACTAAACTTCGCGCACAGTTTGAGATCAAGCATGCAAATTCAGTGTCATATCACCCAAAGATGAATGGGGCATTTGCAGGAGCAAATAAGAACCTTAAGAGGATCATTACAAAGACCACTAAAGCTTACAAGGTTTGGCACGAGAAGCCACCTTTTACCTTATATGCATATTGAATTACTGTGCGAACATCTATTGGGGCAACACCTTATTGTTTAGTCTATGGGATGGTAGCAGTATTACCAATTGAAGTTGAGATCCCATTATTTTGTATCCTCAAGGAGGAAAAATTGGAGAAGACTGAATGTATCCAATTTCCATTTGATCAATTAAACCTTATTGATGGGAACCAAGTGAAAACTATTTGCCATGGGCAGATGTATCAGAAATAGACGATGAAAGGTCACAAACAAAAAGTACATCCGAGAGAGTTCCAAGAGTGTGATCTAGTATTGCCTTTACATAAAGATTTACGTGGGAAATAGAGGCCTTTTCCTGAGAAGTGTTGATCTTGGCAAAAATAGATAAGAAAGTTCTGAAAACCCAAATAAATTCAGATTCTGTCAAGAGATATTATGCTTAAGAGAAAAATGACAAAAGGAAAAGGAGACGTCCAAAGCAATTGAAATATTAGACTCATCCAGCAAAAAAAAACAAAAAAAAAATTGAATCAAGATGGTTGACTCATGGAGCCTCAAGTTACAAGATGGATCAAAGATTCATATTCAACAAGAAGAGCAAGAAATGATGAAGATATAAGAAAATTGAAATGAACCCAAAATTTGGCAGTCTAGAGGGATCCAGATGATAAAAAATCCCCAGCAAGACAGATCCAAGTCAAGCAAAGCAAGATTGAAGGCATCCAATTAAGAGCGAATATCTTTAGAATTCATTCCGCCTCTCAAGATTGATTTTTATTTGCAAAAATTGGTTTTTAAAATCTTTAATGCATGATATGAAAAATGATAAAGGGGGGTTCAAGATGTAAATTTTTAAATAAACATCTTAGAACCAAAGAAGGATTCGAGTTGAAAACCTAAAAAAGGCGGCTCGAATATTGAATGGTGCAAAAATGACATAAGAGACGATCTTAAGTTCTTAATAAAGCACCGCACATCCCAAAGACGTTCTTGAGAGTATGGAAACAAGAAGCATTTCTACAAAAATGAGCATAACAATCATTTTTTCAAGTTAGTGGAAGCCCGAAGCGATATACTGAACCAACATGAAAGAACCTACTTTACCAAAATCAACCTACACCTCAAATCAGTCAATAATTTTGACACTTGCCATAGGACTATAATTTTTGAATGATTTAAAAGTGTAGTTGATTTATTTGATATTCATTAAACTCATTGTTTATGATTTGATTCTATTGTGAACCTAAGAAGGGCATTACTTTGCAAAATTCTTTCATTCTTCGATAAAGAAAGAAGAAAAAACATTTTTAAACAGGACAGTCTCAAATAAGGAAGGTCCGTGAAGCAATTGTTGCTTATTATACCTCTGTTATAGAAAAAGAATGAACGAGGCCAGAATGATGAAGTATTTCACTTTCTTGAAAGCAAGTGGTCCAAGAAGCTGAAAGTTTGGAGAATTGAACTTATGATGCTCTTCCGTGACATTATCAGCAAATTATCAAGAATGATTACTTTATTCTAAAGGGAGATACTGAAAGTCCATTTCAACTAAACCTTTCCATGGTTCAAGAAGAGTGGTATATGGAGATGTCTATCTTGGAGCAGCAGAAGAGACAGTTGTTGTAACCGTCATTGCAAGAAAAGACGCAACAAAAATCTTCTAGTTCATCCTGATGATGTTTATTTGTTCCAGTAAAGTTGTTACACTGGATACCATCGACGACAAGGTTGAATTCACCAATTCTACCCATTAATTGCTCCAACTGATCATCATTCAGTTCTTGCACATCTGTTTTCAAAGGTATGCCAAGAGAGTAGAAGGCAACCTCTGCATGATCCCAGAGAAAAGAGACATGACATGGAAACCTGGAAGTATTTCCACCTCATCAGGTTTAAGTGGAACAACTTTATTCCTTCCAACCCATATCAGATTCCATTTTTGGCACTCATCAAGAACATACTTTTGGACACTCGAAGGTGACTCATCGTCATAAGCTTCAAGAGCCTTACGGATCCTTTATGTCAATTTGGTACTTCATGTACATGTTTGTAAACAGTTCAACTTTGTGACGCATTGAGGAAGCGGAATAAGAAGAAATCTGTTCTCAATTGGCAGATTATGAACATAGCCCCTTTTCAGTACAGTAACATGAAAATACTTTGAATCTTCGAATTCTGGCTCTACATCATTTCGGTCCAAATATCAACTAGAGCAAGTGCTACGTTCTTGTAGTAGAAATAAGGAGGCCCAATAGCATCTTCTGGAAGTGTTCTTTGAGTTATATGATCTGGTCATTGGATTTTGAAAGATGAACTGCATGATCGTCTTCATTAAGAAGCTTCTTTTCAAGTTTCTTTTGTTTTTTCCACAAATCATTGCCCAAGTTTTGCCTTTTCTTGTAATTGGGATCATTGCATAATGACTTCCTATCTTCTACCGGAAGAAGTGCGTCAGCAGCCTTTGACATTTGGGCAGCACATATGAAATTTGTCAACTCTGCAATTGATGAATCTGGATCACATCTCTCCATGGATATTGAAGCATCAGCCTCTGAGTACCTCATTTTCGTCAAATATAACAGTTTATTCTCCTCATCAGAATCAGAATTCATGATTTCCTCGATATCAGAAGAACTATCAATATCTGTGAAATCATCCTGAAAGATCGCTTCATAATCAGATGAGTTGTTATCAGAATCAACATGTTGCATGGGTGCGGATTTTTGATGAGCCTGTACCACTGTATATGTAATCTTGCCATTGCATCAGATTACTGTTCGCATAAATTGGTTTCTCTCCCACAGAAAAGTATATTTCAGAGATGGCATTCACTGATAGATGATAAGCCACTGTGTCAACCTGGAATGAATGATTGAATACTTCTTAAGTTTATGACAACATAAAGAGAATTTCTCCAGTTACTTGACAACACTGCTGTTTAGTGACACCATAATGAGAGCATTCAAGATAAACAGATTTGGGGCACGAATAAATCCACAAGTACCTATAACAATGCATTGTTAAAATTAGACCTCATAGGGATCATGAGATTCAAGTCAAACAGACATTGAAAATAAACCAGAATTAGAATGTTGGGGGCATTTTGAAGGTCCAAATCAGACAGATCCATGTGGGACATCTTGAGGACCAATTTCAACCAGTATGAATATTTGGGCATTTTTGAAGGCTCATCTCAACAAGAAGTAATGACTAAGCATACTTTTAGCATCTGTATCAGACAATGTTGAGGCATTTTAAAGGTTCCTTCATACAGATCCATGTGGGGCATTTTAAAAGCTCAGATGAACAAAAAGCAAATGTTAGGGCATGCTGAAATCCCCTTTCAATCAGAATGAAGAATGTTGATGTATTTTGAACGCTCATATCAGTAAATATTGGGGCATGCTGAAAGCCCATATCTTCCTATGCCAGGATCATTGACTTGAACAAATATCTACAATAAGACAGAAATGTATGAAGAATGAAAATGGCGAAACAGTGACAGTCGAGCTGACTGTACATAATTGCTTCATTCATCAAGCAGCTACATCACAATTGCATGGATAAGATAATCCCCAGGCAGACTACTCGATCCAGGGTTCATTTCCTCAAGATCTCAGCTTTGAATTTGATCTTTTGTATGTTGGTGATAATTGAAAATATTTCTTTGAGGTTCATAGCAAATAGTTTCAACCATACTGTTGAGATTATGAAGCTGTTTTTCACATCAGTTTTTGCTTGCTTGATAACATTAAAAAGGGAGACTCGACTCTCACTTATATTACTGTTATTCCCGTTGTTATTTGGGATCATCATTGCTAGACAAGATGAATTGAGTTTCCATCTATTTTGGGTTTTATCATGTGTGTTTCATCCCCAGCAGCAAGAATTCCACAGATATCTTTCTGTACATGGATCCTATAGCGGATGTGTTTCTACTTTCTACAATTCTCATTATGAAAGAAAGCATGATCAGTATCACATTTGCCTTTGCCAGAGATGATATCAAGATCAGTTGGTATTTCGTATTCAAATCGACACCAGCATATCTTGTGAATTTGACCAACTTTTTGGTCATACCAACATTACACTTGAATCCCCATTGAGTTTTGTTCTCAAGTGGTCTTGTGACATCATTCAAAAGCTTTGAACACTAGGCAAAAAGCTTCAATGATTGAAAAATCTGAGCATAAGCCACAAAAAAGGATGAATGTGTTGTCAAATGTTTTACAAACATCTGAGCAGAAGCCACAGGAAAGGATGAATGCACTGTCAAATGTTTTACGAACCAGTTATTCTGATACTGAACCAATGTTGTGATCATATGGTTTCCATTTATTAATCCAAGATAAAGTCTGTCTTCTTCAACTTCAAGATTAAAATTGAGATATAATGAAGATTTCTTTCCACAGAAGGAGAGCTGAAATTTTAAACAAGAAACTAATGGGATCAACTAAGGTTGAACGACAAGTTGTTATTAAGCATTTCGACATGATATGGTCCAAGTTGCCTTATTCGAGATCTGATTAGATATGGAGACATGAAATGAATTGGAATAAATCTTTTTTGTGATGTGTTTCAAGAGTTAAATCAGAACAGACTCTACTCTCCTGATTAATCCCTGCTGAGTCAGGCATATTTACATCTACACTCTTCAAAGATGATAGATTCTCTTTTTAAAAATGATAGATTCTCTTTTCAAAGATAAAAGCTTTATGGGATTCATACACAAGTCCAAGCAAATAAAGTTGGTTCTATCCAAGACAAAATGGGGCATCAAGGTCATAGTTCCGACTACGACAAGAGTTCCACAAATGAAACAATTCTTCTGAGACTTTCATGAAGCAAAGAAGACAACAAAGATACAAATTGATCAGATGATTCTACAGAAATGCAAGCTTGATAGCATAAGTTGCTACACTGATATCCAGAGATAACCCTGGCAATAAATGATGAACTAGAGGAAGACCAAGTTCACCAATTTGAAGTCAAATGAAGATTGCATCAACATTCATGCATTCATAAAAACATCATTTACACAATAGACAATGCATTACATTGATACATCTGAGTGCATTCAAACATGAAGTTTTACAGATCTTCAGAAGAACGAAGAATGTAAAAAAATACCTTACAAGAAGAAGGTATTCAAAACCAAAAATACAGGAAATCACGCAAACATCTGAAGAAGAGATGGACGCAATCCACAAGAATGAGCATTATCTTGAGATTGGGGCATGTTACCCAATCAACATGTTATTTCAAAAACATAATGAGAAAACGATTTCCATAGTTTCTCATTTTATCTTTTCTAAAATGAAATTGTTGAAAAGTAAGAAAACGATTTTCTTAGTTTTTTTTACTTATTAAACTATTTCCAACAACCTTATCTGGAGATTGGGGCATGTTACCCAATCAACAGGTTATTTTGAAACATAATGAGAAAACGATTTCCAAAGTTTCTCATTCAATCTTTTCTGAAAATGAAATTGTTGAAAAGTAAGAAAATGATTTTCTTAGTTTTTTTACTTAGTAAACATTTTCCCTCGAAACAACAATTTATCTCACTTGAGATTGTTTTTCTTAAAACAAACTTTGTCTCGCTCGAGACAGTTTCACTTGAAATAACAATTTATCTCACTTGAGATTGTTTTTCTTAAAACAAACTTTGTCTCGCTCGAGACAGTTTCACTCGAAATAGCAATTTATCTCACTTGAGATTGTTTTTCTTAAAACAAAAGTTGTCTCGCTTGAGACAGTTTCACTCGAAACATAAATTTTCATCACTCGATGGATCAGCTTTTTGATGTTTCCAAAAAGCCTTCGGGAGCTTTTTGATGTTTTCAAAACCTACGGGTCATCTGTAAGCCCTTCAGTGCATGATGTTTTCAAAACCTACGGGTCATCTATAAGCCCTTCAGTGCATGATGTTTTCAAAACCTTCGGGTCATCTGTAAGCCCTTCAGTGCATGATGTTTTCAAAACCTACGGGTCATCTATAAGCCTTCGGGAGCTTTTTGATGTTTTCAAAACCTACGGGTCATCTGTAAGCCCTTCAGTGCATGATGTTTTCAAAACCTTCGGGTCATCTGTAAGCCCTTCAGTGCATGATGTTTTCAAAACCTTCGGGTCATCTGTAAGCCCTGCAGTGCATGATGTTTCCAAAAAGCCTTCGGGAGCTTTTTGATGTTTTCAAAGCCTTAGGGTCATCTGTAAGTCCTGCAGTGCATGATGTTTCCAAAAAGCCTTCGGGAGCTTTTTGATGTTTTCAAAACCTTAGGGTCATCTGTAAGTCCTGCAGTGCATGATGTTTCCAAAAAGCCTTCGGGAGCTTTTTGATGTTTTCAAAGCCTTAGGGTCATCTGTAAGTCCTGCAGTGCATGATGTTTCCAAAAAGCCTTCGGGAGCTTTTTGATGTTTTCAAAGCCTTAGGGTCATCTGTAAGTCCTGCAGTGCATGATGTTTCCAAAAAGCCTTCGGGAGCTTTTTGATGTTTTCAAAGCCTTAGGGTCATCTGTAAGTCCTACAGTGCATGATGTTTTTAAGACCTCTGGAATGATATTTTCAACATTTCAGTCTTACTCAAAAGAAGTCAAATGAAAAATTATTGTTTTTTCGTCTTTGCTATATTCTTGTTAACACAAGAATGAGCAAAGAGGGGCAGCTGTAAACACTAATTTTTCGTTTGTTATTATTAAAATTATTATTATTATTAAAAATATTATTATTAATATAATAATAATATTATTATTAATATAATAATAATATTATTATTTATTATTATTATTATATATATATATATATTGCAAAATTATATCAGAGGCCCAATCCCGTTTACAAGCCCAAATCCCAGGCCCAACCAGAACCGGCCCAGACCAAAATGAAACCCTAAACATTTAGGGTTTCAGCTAGGGTTTCTAAACCCTAGCACTGCTGCCGCCGCCTCCAAGATTCCAGAAGAGCCCAGCTGCCGCCTCCAGGTGTTCCACCCCGCTGTAGCCACGACACCACCGCCTCTTCGAAGACTCCAGAAACACCACGCCGGCCGTCCACGTCGCAGCTATGGGGTGAGTCACCACATAGTTTGGTGATTCACCAGAACTCATCTCTGGAACCGGTCCAACGAGAGCCTCGGTGGTGGCTATAAAAGCCACCCCACCTGCAAGAAAGAGAAAAAACCCACAGCCACAGAGAGCAACGGAGAACAAGAGACTACAACAACGACGAACAAACATAAAGAGGAGACAGAGACCAACGACCAGCAACCAAGAGCCACAAACAACCAAAAACCAACAAATATTAAACCGAAAGAGAAAGAACTTACCAAAGAGGACTCCACGGTCACCGGAGAAACAATAAACATCCACGCGTGACAAAAAGATTCGAAATACTCGAAGGTATTTTTGTAGATCTACGTAAATAAGACATGTTTTATAGAAGAAGAGGGTTGGATTCGGTTTTAGATCGTTTCGATCTATCTTTTGAGAGGGTTTTATATTTTCCGACCACTGGTGACGGTGGTCGGCGGTGGTGGTCGGCGCCAAAGCGTGGCTGTCGGCCGGAACTCTCTTCCCTCCGGTGAGGGAATTGAAGAGAGAGTTGAGAGAAAATATTTTCTCTCTTCTAAAGAGAGAAAAGAAAGAAAAAAATGAGAAAAGATGGCCATTGTGGCCGGCCATAAAGGGTATAAATGCCCTCCCCTAAACGACGCCATTTTGGGGGAGGGATATATCCGTAATTTTGGGAATGGCCAAATCATTTCCACGACGCCTTTAGCTTTGTTAGCTTTCATTATAGTCACTTAAATCAAATTTCTGTAATTTTAAATTCGGTCTTCTAATTTTATTTTATTTATAATTTAGTCATTATCAGTATATATATATATATATATATATATATATATATATATATATATATATTTATGGTAAATAACAGATTTAGTCTCTCAAATTTTAATAATTTATATTTTAATCACTGGTTAATAATTAAAATTAAATTACACTAATATTATATAAATTTCATAATATTTTGAATTAGAGCCTTTAATTTTGGTATTTTACATTTTAATTATTGATATATTAGTATTTTTTACCATAAGTTTATTTATTTTTTAAATTTATTGTTATAATTTTAATTATTTTATTTGATTATTATCTAATTGCAAATTTATTTTATTTCTATTATTATACTTTAATTATTATATTATATTTCATTTCATTTTTATTTAATTTTAGTCATTATTTAATATATATATGCTCCTTAATTCACGTATTAATAGCTGTGTAGTTGAAACCAAGTAATTGATTAAAAGACCCCCTAATATATATATACTTTTTTTGTTTTATCTATTATAAAAATAAAACTTTTTTTGTTTTATCTAATTCAAAATCTTTGATTTTGAGAAAAATTACTTTAGTTATGTATCTTAATGTAAAATACTCTATTTAGCCCTTATTATTATTATAATTTAAATTTTAATTCAAATTGATATTTATTACACTATTAATAACTTTTTTTAATAATTTGAATTATGTTTATTAATTTAAATATTTTACATTTTTCCCTGTTATTTTAATTTTATTCGTTTTAGTCATTAGTTAATTACAATTTATTTTTATTATTATCTTTTTCAATATGTTTAATTTAATATTTTAAAATATTACTCATATAGTCGTTTAAATAATAATGTTTATTTATTTTCAATATCAAAGAAAAGGGCAGTCTTAATATAACTGGATGTCCTATTCTGGTATTTTAAATAATTAAATATTATAAAAATTATAATTTAGTTTTATTTAAATTATTATGTTTTTAATATTTATTTTTATCGAAGAAAGAGCTGTCTTAAGGCACCTAGAAGTCCTTTTATGATATTTCTAAATAAATAAATATTTTATATATAAATTAATAGATTTTCTTAAAAATTATAGTAATAAATTTGAAATTACATGATCATGAATTAACTATATTTTTAAATTTTAAAATTTCTAATAATAGAGACAATTTATAATTAAAAAGTACCAATTTTGGGCGTTGTATGGGTGCTATTCCTTCCCTAAACGTAACCGACCACGAATCCCTTTTTATTATTAAAAATAACGAATTTTTGGTTAAAACGCAGATCAATTCATCTTTTAACTGATGTTTTCTTAAAAACTCTTTTAAAAGATAATTTTTAGGTATTCGACCTACCTGACCCAAAAGGTCGATGGCGACTCCCAAATTATTTTAAACCATTTATTCACATCACTTTTCCCGCCAAGTAAAAAATTTCGTGCCCGGACGAAAACCGGTTACGACACATGCCCTACAAAGTTATGTCATACTTCTGCATCTGCAATAGTAGAGAGCTCAGACCACAATATATGCGAGTTTAAAGTGTAAGTTCAATAACTTAAGCTTAGAAAGGAAGATAAGAGTAAGATAGTGATGTTCAGTGAGAAGCCCAAGGGTTTAAAGTTTATGTAGATCATTAGGGCACAAAATATTTTCTCTAGTGAAGGTTTCGTGGAGAAACCATAAGGTTGAGGAAACAATTAGTTAGCGTAGATGAGTATTAGATTAGAGTTGTGCAGCAGAAGCATAGAAGTTAATTTTAGTAGAAGTTTTGGCAAGTTCCATCAGGTCTTAGAGTTGTCTTTGCCCAGTAGATAAAGAGGTTAGTAAAGAAAGTTTTGGTGTTAGCAGTTAGTTTTGGAGTGTCATAAGGATTCTTCTATTCGTTATAACCTAGTTCAGGAGAGAGAGTTTTAACTGATGCTTTTAAGATAGGGGTTCGAGTGTTCATCCCTCAGAGTTAAATGTTCTAGTAGTGAAGACCTGTTATAGATGCCCAATCGAGTTTCAGAGTAAAACCTTTCTCTAGAGAAATTTCGAAGACAAAATTTGTTGTAGTAGGGGAGAGTTGTAATACCATGAAACTCGGGTCAGTAGTTTGAGTCAACCCGATACCTTTAAGTCAAGCTAATTAAATCTCCCAAGATAGTTGGAATAAGTTATATAGGTGTTGGGCCTAAGTTAGGCCCAAGAGTTAAAGCTAAGAGATAATTTTAAAATGAGTTAATAGGTGAAGGACCTAAAGTGTATTTTACCAAATTTGTTAAAGCTAAAAACTTTCCCCCTATTTTTATATCATTTCAGTAACCAAACTTCCCATAATATCACACCCACTCTTCTTTTTTTATTTCTTCCATTAGTTTCCATTTCTTCTTCATTTCAAGAGCCAAGTTTCAAGCATTCCAAACTTAGATTTGTTTAGCCAAGGTAAGAACGTTTCTCTCCATCCTTCAAGCTTTGTTTCAAGCTCTATTTTGTGAGGTTTAAAATTTATTTTCAAAATGGGTTTTTGGGAGTTTGAAAGGAACCTATAGATTTAAGCTTGTTTTGAGTAATATTAAGTAGTATATAGTGTTTTAACTTAGTTTCCAAGTCAAAGACAAGTTAGTAACCCTAGTTTTGTTTTTATTATCCAATGAGGCGGGTGAAGTTCTAAAGCAAAGGATAAAGGTAAGGTAACTCCTAGTTAAGTTGAGGGAGATTTTAGCAACCAAGGAGGGCAGGTAACACACTATCAACTCTTCCATACTTCTAGTGATCATTAGAAATGAGTTCTATCTTGAGAGTAGGTTATGAAGCTTAGTGTTATATGTTAATGGTAGATTACATGATTTATGTTATAAGCATGTTATAAAGCCTTATTTATGCTCCTTGTAATCATATAAGACTTTAAAGAATGTTTAGAGACCTCACTAAGGTATTTGGGATTGAAATATAGCATTTTTGTATGTGTTTTATGACTTCTGCAGGTGGAGTATCGATATTATAGGGATAATATCGATACTTGTTCTTCATTTTGGGCAAATTCGTGTTTCTGGGCAAGAGTATCGATACAATTTCAAGAGGATCGATACTTTGGGTCATAGTTTCAAAACTCCCAGAAAGTTTCGAAACTGGGCAGAACAAAATGTTTAAAAGTATTAGTACTTATATGAAGTATCGATACTCTTGGGCTAGTATCGATACTCTTGGGCTAGTATCGATACTTTCAGTCAGTTTTGGCCAAAAATTTGCTCGAGAGGCCCTAGACCCATAGTATGACCATAAATGGGATCGAATAGGTGTAAAACACTAGAATAATGCTATAAAAAGTGTTAATGTTGGGTTAAAATAGATGAAATAGTTGTAGGGGTATTGATACCTTAGGTAGGGTATCAATACTACAGAGAAGGTATTGATATTGTAATGCAAATATTGATACCAAGGGTATGGTTTGAGCTTTAAAGCACGAGTAAGTGTAGAGGCAAGCGAGGGTATCGATATTTTAAGGCCAGTATCGATACCAAGGTCGAGAAATGGGCTTTAAGTCAAGAGAAAGTATAGAGGTAAGTGAGGTTTCCCAAAAGCTTATAATTTATCTCAAATAAGACTACAAGTGATAACATTTATTAATGTATAATTTCAAACGTAGAAACGAGAATAAAGTAGGGTGAAATAAGACTAGCCTTGTTTGAATGCTCAAGAAAATAACAAGGACACCTGAGTTCCTTTAGAAAAGATAGCAGAGTTGAAAGTATAGATTAAGTTCGGATATCCTTAAGGAGTGCGCAAGGCACTTTAAGATGACTAATTTGGGCGCAAGGTCCAACACTTAAGGAGTGGGCTAGTCGAGAGTGTGGTGTCCGATGCAGAGATTCCGGGGGACACATTCTTAGTAGACTAGAGGGGTGTGTGAACTCCGAGATGCATAACCCTCAGCCGCACCATGCTGTCTACTATAGAATAGGGAGTGAGTATACGAGTATACTCACTAAAGCAGAACAGACCCGACCAGTAGACCAGATAGCAGTAGACTTGATAGCTTGAGCATTTCAGAGACAAACTTTTAGTATGTTTTAGTTGTTAGTGTGGCACTGAGCTAGTTAGCTTAACTTTTGGATGTTTCCGTGGACAGGTTATTAGATCCAGCAGTTGAGAAGCTTTAGAGAGACCGAGGTCCAGATCCTGTGCATAGCAGAATACGTCACAAGTTTCTTAAATGGAATGTATATTAATGAATTTAGTTATATTTAGTTGTAAAGTCAGTTAAGAGTCATTATGGTATCTATATATTTTTAGGGCTCTCAGATGTAAAAAGTCATTTTAAAGTACAAGAAAGTAATAATAAGTTGGTTAGCCACTTCGATGGTTCCATGTAGCACCTTAAATCGATCGACTGTGTCGTACTGATCTAGGGCATTACAAGTTGACTCAAAGGATATAGACTTTTCAAGGATTGTGATAAACAAATAAGTCTATGCAAAGATGATTAAATGACAGATGACTGAAGTCTAAAAGTAATCTTCTAAAGTATAACACATATTCATTTTGATAGATGTGTGTACATGTAGAGCCAGTCTTTAGATGGATCACTCTAAGCAATTGCTCAAGGCCCCTATTTAAATTACATTAGAGCTTTTATCCATATAATTTTTAGTTTCTCAATCTCATTAATTTTAGTTTACGGAGAAGTTTCACTCTCAAAAGTTATCTTCACTTACAAAAAATAATCTATTTATATATATATATATATATATATATATATATATATATAATGATAAATTAATTTTTAACTAAAAGTATCATTGCATAATAAATATTAGATCTAATAATATATTAAAATTAATTGTTAACAAATAAAAATTAGATACAAATTTAACATATATTTAGTTAGTCAAAGCCTCACTTTTAATAATTTGTAAGTGTAAAACTCTAAACTCAATTAGGCCTAAAGTGTCGCATTGGGCTATCGAAATAACCCTTGATTTTAAAAACCTGATTATTTTCATTTCAAAGAATATTGTATGGTATTAAAATAGACACACATGACAATTATAAAAACATTTTATAACTCGGAGCTTCAAGACACATAGTTTAAAATCAAAATAATACAAACTTAGAGTTATAAATCTGAATATAATAATAAGGGACCTATGAATACACATGCTCACTAAAGCTATAATACAATACTCTAAAAGAGGTGTTGGAAGTCCTACTAAGATGGTGCCCCTTGGATGACTCAAGCTAATAACATGTGAACGGAAAATATCCGAACGCTGAGCTTACAAAGCCCAACAATATAATCGCTAATCTAGAGTTGTATTATGAGTTTCATAAACAAAAACATGATAAAGACATGGTACTAAGTAGTAGGTACATGCATGATAATAATCAAGTGTTACCTGCTTAAGGTTCAATTTTTTTTATCGCTGATGTAAAAGTCTCATGCTTCCTTTAATCTTTTGCTAATGGCCTCCCTATGAGTACACCTCTATTAGGTCTCTACCCACATTGACTGTAAATGTTGTGCATACTTTAAATGCTACACATGATAAACTATTATGCATTATCTGAATGTGATACTCTGCTAGTATCTGGTCTCACATGACCATCAAATACTAGTTAGTTGAGGGAACTCGGTAATCACATAGCGTCGATAAAATTCTCACTAAGTTGCTAAATGATCTCTTAGTCTCAAATAACAATCAGGTAGATCATGGAGGGGAACTCGATAATCATATAGTAATCATTACAATTCCCACTCAACTGAAACATTAGCTCGATCTCATACAACCATGAAGTCAAGCTCTAAGGATATCTGTTGTACTGGACTGATGCAACTACACATGCATAATGAGGGCAAAACGGCCACACAACACTGAAAATGCCCACGAGGGCAATTGAGGTAGCCTAGCTACACACCACTAAAAATGCCCCACTAGGGAAACTGAGGTAGCCTCGCCACACATTAGCATAACTCAGCATATTAAAGCAAGGTCATGCCCTCAGTAGTTGTTATCTCACTCGTTCTCTCATCTAGAATGTTATGTAAGGGTTTATTAATATGTTATATATGTTAGTTTGTTAAGTTGCTCTATTTTGGTCATTTAACACTGAAGGGTGTTTTAGTCATTTATGTTTCTAAGGAGATCTATATGCATTTCTTGATCTTACAATGATTATTGATTCTGTTGTTCACTTGCGGTATTATTTGCTAGCATGATACCTGACTCGGGTTCATTACTTGGTAATGATACTCTAGTCACTGTCATCACGTTTTCCCTTAATTTATCCTTGAATTGGAGAGACGACTTGTGCGTCATCGCTTTATTGATATTCATAAGATACACGATTTCTCCATCACATTATTCGTATAATACACCAGTTGACTTGTAAACATATCCTTCACAATGATTCTTCATTTGTGACTGTTCGCTACGTGTACCTTCAGGGGTATTTGTAAGTTATTTATCATTAAGGGTATTTTGGTAATTTATGCCATTTAGGGATATTTGAGTCATTTCATAAACTAGAACCCTTTTCCAAGCTTAGTTGTATAATTTATAGCAATATATAGACATTCAGATGCGATGAGCGTTTTGAATCTTTTGGTATTGGACAATATTGATACTGGTATTGATATTGGTATTGATATTGGTACTAATACTAGTATTGATACTAGTATCGATACTATAGGAGCAATATCGATACTCCAACCCTCAGTATTGATACTTCATGCTAAAACTGCCCATAATTCAACCCAGTTCAACTAGTATCGATACTCGAAATCAAAATTACCTTATTTAAGCTCGGGAGACACCAAAGAATCATCCAAAAGGTATTAGTTTGTTCTCAAATCATGTGCTAAAGCTTAGGAAAGTTACTTCATAAAGTACCATAAAAATGCATGCTTTACATAAAAAAATGTCATCTATGGCATGAATCAAGCATAAATCCTAAAATGTTCAAATACTCAAATCTTAACAAATCATCATGCTTATGAAAGCCGCAACACCACGAATGATTAGAAATACACTACCGATGTTAAAAATCCGAAATGAAGCTATTTTAGCCAAACAACACTCTCCTCTAGGACTTGAAATTTTTTAAAAAAGATGAGAGCTTTTATCTCCTTTCATCTTATTTTCGTTTCATTTCCTCCTCATTTCCTTATCATATTTTCCTCTTCAAGTGTCATATCTAAGAATAAGTTTTTCATCCCTTTTATGCTTTTTTTACTTCAAATTCACCATTAATCCTTTCAACAACCTTGTTTTAAATATTCAAGCTTTGCTCCCTTTTTATCACCAATTGGACTTATTTCCAACCCAATTAACTTAACTTGGTCCAATGATTCTAATTATGAATTCCACGAAACTCGAAACTATTAACTCGAGATTTAGATGATACAATAAGTTAGTAATTACCCATTATTATTTTAATTATATTTTATTAATAAATAAAAAAATAATATATATTATAAAGTTAATTAATTTTTATAATTTATTAATAAAATACTAATTTAATTATTCAAAATGATAAAATAAGTTTTCATTGTACGAGTCTTAAATTTTCGCTCAATCCTTCAGGGCTAAAAATGTATAAGACAACTTTGTATACATATTGTTATATATTCCTTGGTGGATGGTCAGGTAAATCACTTATTTTTTTAAAAAAAATTAAAATTTTTGTATGGGTTAAAAAATGTAACCGAAAATGCTTGGTAAAAAGGAGGTACCGTTCATATTCGCATTGGCAGAGCTGGAAAATAGAACTTCAAAGGGAAACTCTCACAAGCCACACGAGGTATATGTAAAATAAAACACAGATACCACTTCTGTTCCAAGTACTTTCTTTTATTTCACTTCCTATTACATGAAAGATTGGCAAAATCAAAATCAGGGAATCATTTGGGTGGCAGGCGACACTTTCTCAGATGTCTTCGGGGCCATTAATTTCCTAAGCATCCAAAAACCATGACTTAGCAAACCAACCCATGAAATAAAACACTATACCGACCCTCACAATCATATCATTTAAGTTCAACCAAACATTAAAGAATCGACCCAACCCGTATGAATTAAGAATCCGAAACTGTCGAAACCAGCTAACCACCACATTAATTTTGAAATCTTACCAAAAAAAAGGTTTGTTTCTTTTCATCGTTGGCTCTTGTAAAACCTATTTTTTTCTTCCTAATGTTCTGTTTTTTTTTTTTATATATTTTCTTTAGTTTTTAAATTATTTTATAGATTTTTTTAAACTATTATTAATGTAAGTTTTTAAAATTTTTAAGAAAGTTGAATTGGTTGGACCCTCGATCAACTTAATGGCAACAACGATAACGAAGATGACATTGCAAATGCTTTTTACCTTGTTCTCAATTACAGCTCCATCAGGAATCTCCAACTTTACCCCGGGTTTAGCAGCAATGCTCACTTTCCCCTGAAAGAACATAAACTATCCTCCATTAAAACCCAACATTTTAAAATGTAAACCACATGCTTCTCTTCTCCAGGGTTTTTTTCAACAACTTTAAAATATAACGCAAACATGGAAGAACAGCTGTTGTTTCAAAAGGGGAACAGAATACCTTGAGAACAATGCCAGCACCAAACCAAACATCACCAGTCACCTTAAGGCTATCAAGCACAATGATGCTAGGGATTGACTTGAATCGACTTAAGAAGTTACCAACCTGTAAAGAAAATTAAATATATATATATATATGTGAGTGCGTGCATGTTAAGGTCTTTACGGAAATTATGTAGCAAGATCGACACCAAAAGTACTCACCTTCTTGTATTCAGGCCCCAATTCTATGGATGGGTTTATAGGATTCGATCTTGTATTACTCCGGATAACAAATCCATCAACTAAGGTGTAAAGGTCAGACTGCAAAAGAAAATACAAGAGATGGATTGAGGAAGAGTCATATTATCATCCAGGATTGATTGCAATGTCACGAGAAGAAGAAGCAACTAACCTGAACAAGAAGCAAATCTGAAGTTGCCTTCACTGGAAGGAATCGTGATCGAGGTACGTTGATACCAATAGCATGATCAAAGAACTTGTTAACATAAAGAAAAAGCACAGTTAGATCGGTTTTTTAACATTTTAATACATCATAACTGTATTTGGTACATTTATATACCTTAATTGCTGCACCAGCAGCAGTTTCCAGTTGAAGAACTTTAACTCCATTGACCTCCTGCAGTCAATTTTATTATTCCAAAATCAGAAATCTACCAGGAGACGACATGGTTAAAGAACGGATTTTACTTGCATTGTAGTCTGTAAATTTCATAAGGGATAAAAAAATATCGTTAAAATCACAGATCTATGGATTTATATTTGATAAACTGACAGTGTATAAATCCATATGCCACCACTGAACCAAAATATGCCACCTGTTAAAAAATATAATATAATATATTTATTTTTGATGATTTTTAATTTAGTGATGATGTATCTTCATAGTATTCACCGACAGTGTATCAAATACAAACCTTTTATTTACTTGGATAAATAAATTATTTATCCACTTGCAACTTAAAAAGTTAGTGAGAAAATGTTTGCAACTTATTTTACAGATTTCAAACTATCAGAAAAGGGTTTTCTTGAAGAAAAAGATACAAACCTTTGGGTTTGGAACGATCTCCATCTTTAGTGCATCAGCTTCCACGAGCCTCTTAATTGCACTCAGGTTTACCCACCTGTAACACAAATCATTAGTGCTTAGCCAAATAAACAGATAACATGTCAAGGCAGCTCGACTTACAAATTATTTGTATTGAAAATTTTGAACTTCTCTATCGACTTGAACTCATTGACCTGTTACAAAGAAAATCATGTCAGTCTCATCCACAAAGCTACTGAACGTTGTCTTCTCAGTGTTTCATTGTATAACAGCAGTGCAGAACAAATCATCTATAATTAAAATACTTGAGAGAGAATCTGAAAATCTCAATAAAAATTCGGGTTTTATTTCCCCTTCCCTCCCCTTTTAAGGTTCCACCTCCCTTCCCTCTTACACCAGCAACCAAAGATACCACAATCTATAAGTAACAACATGATCAACAACAGCAGAGACCATTATCAAGCAGCAGTGGTTGACACAATTACCCATATCTAATTCACTCATCGATATCATGATGTGTCAGAATGGGCACACAACAGCCCAACACAAGCTGCACAACATTATTTAAATTTTTAATTTTCTCAATTTTGACTTGATAATTGGCATTTAAATATGGATTCTTATATGCCCTTTAAAGTCTTTTATTTTGTTTAGTCTCCCGTAGTTTCAACTTTCAAGTTGTGAAACCCTAGTCCTAGTAAGAAAAGAATTTCAGAGGCCAACTGGCATCTGGACAAGAAAAGGGGCTGCATCAAAATAGTTAGACGTAGCTGATCATAGGTGGTAAACCCAAGCACCACCAAGCAGTCCAATTGCCTTTTCAGCTATGGTCAGATTCTAGTATAAAAGCTACACGATCTTTGTTAACAGAGTTAAAATCAATATAGGTGGAAGAAAAAATAGGAAAACATAGATGGAGAAACAGATAACTTACATGTTCATCTGGGACTTGAGCAATTTCAAGGAGCTGAAATACAAAAAAAAAAAAAAAAAAATAGAAGGGTGTTAATGAGTGTATTTTTATTATTTTCTCTTCCATTCAAATGTGGAAGAGGAAAATTTTGTGCATCCCAGAAGGGAATATTTCTTTTCTTTCTCAGTTGGTGGTTCACCATGAGGAATGAAAAAGATTACTATCATGATCCTACCCAAAAAAAAAAAAATCCGATACAATCAGCTAAAATAAAAGCTTAAGCAGGAAAATTTTCTGCATTAGCTGCCATAAGCACCTTTGTTGCAGAACTCATATTGTCTTTAATGTGGCAGTGAAAGTGTAATTACATTCCAAAACCTATATGTGGTTCTTATGAGAAAGAGAGAACTCATCTTTGGAACCTCAGACATGCTTCAGTTTAAAAAAGGGAGAGAGGAATGGAATATATAAATTCTAAAAGCAAATAATAGCACATTTCATACCTGAACTTTTCCTTCATAAGATATAAGAGTACCACCCTTGACATCGGCTAAGGTTTTGGGTGTAACCTACATAAATAAAAGGGAATATAGAAAAATGGAGTTAGGAAAACTATATAACACAGCTTACACTTTGCTTCGTACCTCCATACAATATTCATTCTTGTTTTGGATCAAATGGTTTAAGATTTCTAAAGCAATCAGTTAAGGACTAAAACTGCAGAAAAAACTTGTGTGTTGTGTGACTAAAAACTAGAAAGCAAAGTTCATTGGAAACCGGGATGAGGATACTCAAGTCAACAATAGCACCCAAGTTATCTGAGTTGGCAACAAATACATACTCCTTGCCCTGAAATGCATGATGAAAAACAAATAAATTACAAAAATGAAAGAACTTTTATGCATCAAATGTTTTTTTAATTTTTTAATATAAAATTAAAAAAAATCACACCAAATCATAGCTACAACCTGTGATAAGAAAGCATCAAGCCTTCCACTGTTGATTAGAGATGGGAACACGTCACCATGACCAGGGGGATACCTACAGCCAAAAGAAATTGTTGTAGTAAGGAGATTACCGTCAAATAAGCAAATAAAAAATATAATCAAAATCTCCATCAATACTTCTTAAACATAATCATTACATTAAATGTAGATAACTATAACAGTGGGAACAAACAAATTTTGTCATCATGAACCATCCATGTGAGTAAGAAGATAGACCATTATAGAAGCAATGGAAACAACTTTAGACGCAACGGTCCTATGACTTCAATGAGCACTAAATCCATAAAGAATCCAGGGAAAATATTAACGTAGAAGGGGGAAAATTCATCATTCAACAAAAACCTACATCTCATATAAAAAATTCAAATAATCTTATAGCTCATTTTTAAAACAATTAACATTTCCTTGAATTATTATTCTACATGTATTCCCATACTTCGTAGAAACAAAACTAAACAAACCTTTATGATACATCCATCCTATGGGAACTACTTCAAAGCTTCAAAATATTACAATGAAAAAGAAGCAAATAGCCAATTCCATCGGCTGAATAAGGAACTTCAGGACATTGAACTTACAGTTCATCTTTAGCTACAAGTTACCATTTATAAGTTCAAGGCAAGCACTTTCATGATACTAGAGTGACTAACTTAAGTGAAAATAAGTACATAAAGAAATAGCTTTACCATCCTTCCTTGCCATGCTGTCCTTTGCTGGGTAATGGAGTAAAATCTTCAACAACCAAACGAGGATATTGGCTCTATGTAAATCCAGGAAGGGGAGAAATCAGAGAAAGAGAATACAAGTAAAAGATATATCTATCAAGTTGTTGAGTCTGAATAGAATCTGCAGAAGATGCAATTTGAAATCACCAACCTGATTAAAAGTATGAATCTCAATGTTTGAATTGGAATACTTGTCGACAATCTGCATTGAACAAGAGTTAAATGAAATTAAATCCAATATTTAACAAACATGAAAAATAAATATAGTAAGTAAATACGTAATCTAAAAGCGGGAACCTTTAATGTTTCATCATGGGTGTTGAAAGAGTTCATCAGAACCAAAGGAACACTGCATCCGTATTTGGAATTAAGATTCTGAGAAAAATAACAATAGAAAAATAAAATAAAAATTGTTAGCTTGATCTGATTATGCAAAAAAAGGGGGGGGGGAGATAAAGGAAGTCAACAACTTATGACCTCGATCTGAATAACAATTAGGTCAAGAAATGTCAAGCCATTGCGAACTTCAATGACGGATCTGTGTTTTTTTTAAAAAGAAAAAAGAGCAGTTAATTAGATCAAGTTCTGTAGAATAAATTACACATATATAAATATAAAGAGAGTAAAATTGGAGGAGTAAGAAGCATACTTGGGGCCAGTACATCCCATAGTGGTTCCAAGACCTCCGTTAAGCTTTAAAACAACAAGTTTGTCCAAAAGCTTATTGGTTTCAGCAGGATCTGCAGTTAGATATGGTGAGAGATCTATGAAATCCAAATGATTCTTGCTAACTGAATCGATAAGATTTAAGATTAAGATCATGAAAATTACCATCAGGAGAGGGGGACAAGGTGTCATAAGGGACAACCACTTCATCAGTTGGAGTTTGGATCTTACTCCATTCTATGTGCTGAGCTTCTCCACTTCAATCAAATGGCAGTAATCTTCAATATCAGGATTTGAAGCTAGCAAAAAAGCAAATAATAAAGAGTCGATTTGAATAATAGTACCTGAGATAGCGGGAGACAAGGTTGATGAATCCGTTCTTCTCATTTTCACTGAGACGCGAATCAGAAACCGAAGATTTGTTTGGTATTAGCTTTTTTTGATATCATCAGTACAATAAAACACAATAACTGAGTCGAAACCGAAAGAAAAGAAAAGACCTGATTTCAGAAAGAGAAGCGACGGCAGATTTGAGGCTTTCCAGCTTTTCCATTGGAAACAACTAAGCTGGTATAATATTAGTATTAAGGCAATCGATCTCAAAATCGAAGAAAACCGAAAGACAAAGGAAAATCAAAGGGAAAAAGAATCTAAAATCACAAGAGAAAGATGATCTTACAAATGTGCTGGTGTGGTGTGGTGTGGTTTTTCACCTTTAAAACAAATTATCTAAGCTCCTTGAGTGAAACAAAAAATTATATGTATACCTTTTTCCCCTTAAATTATAATAATAAATACAAAATTCGAAGTAAATGAATCAATGGCTTGACATGACATTTTTGTCTCTATATTAATTTTACACGTAATAAAAATGAATTTGAAAAAAATAAAAAATAAATGAATTTGAAAAAATAATAAAATAAAAAATAATTTTAGTACAGTGACATTTTTATTTTTTTTAGATTTTAAAACATTTCCTTTTACTCACTTTAATTTATTAGAAACAATTACTTTTAAAAAAATATTAAAAATCAGCGTGATAAAATTTCATTTTCTTATTTTTTTTTGTTTAAATAAGTTCGTATTACTTTTCATGATACCAAAGTATTTATTTTTGGTACGTTATTAAAATTTCATTAACTCCTTTAAATTTAAGACAATCGTAATTTATTAAAAAAATTGCTCTTAAAATAGTTACCAAAACGGCATAATTAAATGACAAGGAAAGAAGCAATACCATTTTTCCTATTTTCATTATTCTTATTATTTTATGACATTATTCGATTTATCTTTTTAAATATAATTTTAAAACACAAAATGAAAGTATCACTCGTTATAATTCCAGATTTAAAGTTAATTAAACTTGTAATATACTCTAAAGATATCACTTCGATTTATATTCAAATATAATAAAAGATAAATAATTTTTCTTACAGATAAGTATAATAAAAATTATCGTTATGAAATTCTTATTGATAAAAATAAAAGAAATTTCGGAGTTTCCAATTTGTTTTATTGGGCTTCTAGAAAAGGAAAACTGTGGATGGACGCGAAGCCCACAGGACATGGAGCAGGGACTAACGGGTGGCGCGCATCTCTACAAAAAGGCGACACCTCACTCGCGGCATCTTGCTTTGGCTCTTGTTTAGAATACTCTCCAAATGTTTATTTTTAAGGGTAAACTATGCCAATGGTCAATGGTGTCTGAATTAGTTATTGTTTTTACTGTTGATGTTTTAAAAGTCACAAATCAATTATTAATATTATCATTTATTATAAATTAGTCACTAGTCAATTACTACGATTAACAAGAGTGACGGAATACACAACTGAACCGTTTGAAGCTTACTTTGACTGGATTGACCATCGCATAGAATGTCAAATGTTGAAATCAATAGCATGCATGTGTTGTTGTTTCGTCTTCTTCCTCTTTCTTGGATAGTTATTATGGGTTCTTGCTTCATCATCTTCCTCTTTCTTCATCATCTTCCTCTTTCTTCAGTAGTTAACAGTGAATTGGCCTAAAGAAGATGAAATCTTTCCCTCAAATGAATTATCAAACACAAAAGAAATTTTAAAGGAACTTCCCTGTTAGATTATCACTAACGGTAAATAAATTCACTCCATTTAAATGCTTAAAACATAAAACACAAAAGAAATTTATTTTTTCTTGATTTGAAAAAGTTTGAAGTAAGAACTAATTTTAAAATAATTTAATATTCAAATGAAACAATCTTCTGACATTCAAAAACAAAGAATTTTATTTAGGGAAACAAGAAAAGAACAAAAATGAAAATAATTCACATCTTCTCAAGCTTCTCAAAAGAGTCGGCCTTGAGGGGAACCCGACCGTGAATGGCTTATTCGGCGACAACACTAAGCCATGCAGGCCAGCAGGTAGCTACGTGTTCAGCTTCCATATACTTCTGTAAATTCCCCAACCGCGCAAACTCGGCGAGTCAGATCTCCAACTCGTCGGACCCGACTAACCCCCACTCACCTCCAAATTAGTCACAACACCACCATTACTATTCCTTTTCTTCTTACTACCTCCTTCGTAGCTGCTAGCCTTCTTTTCCAGCTCCGAGAACCCGATCCGAGACCGACCCGAGATACTCTCAAAGCTACCAGTGGCACCGGTCTTGTCACGTAAAGTGCCCGAGTGATCTACTACAGGCGTCACCGACACCGCCTGCTTAGAATCGACGCAACCCATTTGATCTCAATGTACAACGTTGACCATGTGATCAAGAACCAAAGATCCCCGAAAATTACTTTATGGGTTTTATGGGAAAAGAATGTATTTTTATGGGAAACGATAATTGCGGGATAATAGTAGAAGATGAAGCAAGAACTGATGGTAACTACTCAAGAAAAAGGAAGAAGATGAAACAAGAACTCATGATAACTACCTGAGTAAAAGGAAGAAGATGAAGCAACAACCCATGTATGCTATTGCTTTCAACATTTGACACTATGTGGCAGTCAACCTAGTCCAAGTAAACTTTAAACGGTCTAGCTATTCTGTCACTCTTGTTAACAACGATTAACGGACCAATTTGTAATAAATGATAATTTTAATGATCGATTTGTGACTTTTGAAACATTAATGGTAAAAATGAATATTAACCCAAACATTAGTGACTATTGGAGTAGTTTATCCTATTTTTAATTTTATATATTAACTAATTTACTTAAGTGGTTAAAAGAATTATTGTTATTATTATTTGCTATGGGTTCGAGAGCTCCAACGACTGCAGCAAGATGATTGAGCGTTCATTGTTAAATGATTAAAAATATTTAGAACATATATTATTTTATAATCATCTTAGCTAATAAAAAAATATAATTCTATATTTATAACTATATCTAATTATTCTAATATTTTATTAAATAATTTTAATAATATTTTTTTTAAATTTTAAATTCAAACAATTATATCCATTCTTAATAATTTAATAAAATTTTTGAACACTTTAATAAGATGACGAGTAGGTTCAAACTTAAGTCTATACAAAACCAAGAATTGCATTTCGTAGTTTAGAATATATATTTTTATTATCCTCATTCATTTCATTTCTTGGTATAGTTACTAGTACAGCAGAGTGGCGGAATTTCGTGAGGTTAAAGGGAATCTTGGCCTCCTCTAATTATATTTTAAGTATGAATTAATATTAAAAATATATTATAAAAAATAAATAAATAAAAATTTATCAAGATCTTTTAATTAAAAATATATATTTAAAGAAAATAAAAATATTTTAATTTTGTTATAATAAATTTTTAATTCTGTCTCTGTATAATAGTATTTGACCGATGTTACATAGATATTTTTTAAAATTTAAATATTATTTAAAAGAATAAGTATTATATTATATTATATTAAAACCAATTGATAATTAATAAAATAGAAAATAACTCCAATAATCGAAAATGTCTTATAATATATGATTTCACAAGGTTCTTAACCTTGAGGTCGTGGGATCGAGTCCCACGGAGGGCATTTCATAATTCAGAGGTCTTCTACGGAAGTTGCTCTCAACCTGGTGTTGGGGGCATCCTACTATCTTACCTCCCCCTTACCCCATTACATATGGGAACAAGGGACATCCATTTTTTTGGATTTGCGAAAATAACCAACAAATTTGCAACGCGAACTCAATTTCGCAACACAGTTTCCAAATTCGCAAAGCGATTCTCCAAATTCGCAAAGCGGTTCTCAATTTCGCAACGCTAATTACCGATATAGGTAAACACAACTATTCGCAACTCAGTTTTCAAAATCGCAACTCAGTTTTCAAATTTGTAACGCGATTCTCCAAATTCGCAACGCTAATTACCGATATAGGTAAACACAACTATTCGCAACTCAGTTTTCAAATTCGCAACGCGAAATAGCCAATTTTGCAACTAAATTACCGATATAGGTATACTCGATGGAAAAATCCAGTAAAAAATACAAATTTGACAATTTGAAAACTGAGTTGCGAATTTGACAAATTCATGTTGCGAAATGTAAAATCTCGCATATTAAAGAAAAAATCGTGAGTAAATAATAATTTGATATTTGTCAATTTTAAAAGTGAGTAACTGATCACAATTAGTTCAATATGATTAGAAGATTTTTTAGTTCAATATGGTGGTCGCACGTAGAATTTTGATTAGTAAAAAATCTCGTTGCGAAAATGTTGTGTTTATCTATATCGGTAATTAGCGTTGCGAATTTGGAGAATCGCGTTACGAAATTGAAAACTGAGTTGCAAATAGTTGTGTTTACCTATCGGTAATTAGCGTTGCGAATTTGGAGAATCGTGTTGTGAATTTAGAAACTATGTTGTGAAATTGGAGTTCGCATTGCGAATTTGTTGGTTATTTTAAAATCATATATTATAAGACATTTTCGGTCACTGAAATTATTTTCTCTTAATAAAAACATAGCTTTTTTAACTTGTCATAAGAGTCTCAAAGTTAAGATACTTGGTCATAGATGTGAGTATATCATCAACCCAAGACACGTTACTAGTACCTTTCACTCAATCCAAAAATCAAAGCTAATCAGGAATGTTAAACGGTTAATTCGGCTATCAAATGAATCGAATTATCATTAATCAAATTTTTTTTTATTTAACCGTTAATCGAACCGAATTTTTTAAAAAAAATATTAATCAAACCGAACAAAGTTAACTATATCATAATGCATGCCATCATATGTACAATGCGCCCCACAATTCCATGTCAAAGACGGGATGTCGAGCAAATCGATCGAGCCGCCAGTTTGGCGCAATAACCCACTTCCGGTGAGCGCTGCATCGTAGTCATGCCACACTGCATCCCTCATCTGCTGCGTCTTTTCATGTGTATTCAACATCCCATTGATGAGCACCGGTAACCCGAGCCAATAAAATCGGTTGAAAATGGAAATAAAGGGACCACGGAACCTTTTAACGTCCGCAAAACAGATTCATAATCTGACGCTTTGTTGACGTGAAGCATATGCCATAGACCAGCACCCATTACCAATAGACGAGGGTAACTCTTTCTGGCCTTAAAATCGATCGTCAGATGGGTTAAATTCGAAACATATGGCGCCCAAACGAAATCCAGTTTCATGCCGATTTCGTTAACTGAAATGCTGTAATTACTGTGTCTCTTGAATAGAGCGGCTCTAATAGAGTCCATGCGTTGGGGTTTGGAACCCAGAATCAAGTTTAATAAAGAGAGGGTGAACAATTGAGCTGGGAATCGCCGGCGATCACCACCAGGGATGTTAGGAAATAAACCAAGTACAAGTAATTTCCCTATAACCAGATTTGTAAGAATGCGAAATAAAAGCGGAAAAATAATACCCGAAATTGATAACGGAGTTCAGCCAATTTTTGCTTACGTCTCCGGACTGCTGCAGATCTTTTACTAAGAGAGAAATTTTACAGGTGTTTACAAAACACTCACTACTCACAAGAAAGCTCTCTAGTATTGGGAGAAAGAAATGATTTTTGGGATGATTTTGAAGCTAAATGAGCTAGGCTATTTATAGTTGAAACTTAGGGACTAATCTTGTAAATACCCTAAAGTTCAATGACTCAATTTTGTAATTATACCTATTATAAAAATAAAAATCAGCAGCCCCCCATTTTTCTTCCCTTAGCAGCCCCCCTGGCTGCTGTCTTTGACCAACAATCTCCCACTTGAAGACTAATTTCAATCTGTCTTCACACATCGATCGATGCAGCAGTATTTCTGGTCTTTTATTCTAGCATGCCAACTGAAGTTGAACACAACTTCAGTTTGTCCGTGGTCACCGTCTTTGTCAACATGTCTGCCGGATTTTGAGCTCCACTAATCTTTTCAAGTTTCAAAATCCCATCTTCCAGAAGAGACCGGATAAATGATATCTCAATTGTATGTGCTTCGTCCTGGAATGAAAAGACGGATTCTTCGCTAGATGGATAGCACTTTGACTGTCGCAATACAAGACATTGTTTTCTTGTTTCTTACCTAACTCGTCCAAGAAACTTTGGAGCCAAACCATCTCCTTGCTGGCTTCCGTAACAGCGACATATTCTGCTTCAGTTGTGGAGAGAGCAACTATCTTCTGTAGTTGAGAAACCCAACTCACTGCAGTACCTCCTAGAGTGTAGACATACCCTGTAGTGCTCCTTCTGATGTCAATATTTCCGGCTAAGTCAGCATCTACATAGCCTGTCAGTATCGTATCTCCACTTTTGAAACAAAGTGCTTTGTTTGTGGTACCCCGCAGATATCTGAGGATCCATTTGACTGCTTCCCAGTGTACCTTGCCCGGATTATTCATGTACCTGCTAACAGCTCCCACTGCATGAGCAATATCTGGTCTGGTACAAACCATGGCATACATCAGACTTCCAATTGCTGAGGCATACGGCACCTTCACCATGTGTGCACGTTCTTCCTCCGTCTTTGGTGATTGGTCTTTGGAGAGTCTGAAATGAACACCTAAAGGTGTACTTACTGGTTTAGCATCTTGCATGTTGAACCTGGAGAGTACTTTGTTGATGTACTCAGCCTGTGATAACATCAAAGTCCCCGACTTTGTGTCTCTTTTGATCCTCATCCCAAGAATCTGCTTTGCAGCGCCGAGATCCTTCATAGCAAACTGCTTCGACAATTTTTGCTTCAAGTTTATAATCTCTTGCATATCTGAGCCTGCAACGAGCATGTCATCAACGTACAATAATAAAATAATGAAGCTGTTGTCGAACCTCTTGATGTAGCAACAATGATCTGCTTGGCATTTTGGTAAAACCACTGCTACTCATGAAACTATCGAACTTCTTATACCACCTGTCTTGGAGCTTGTTTTAAACCATACAAGCTCTTCTTTAACCTGCATACCAGGTTTTTCTTGTCTGCTTTTATGAAGCCTTCTGGTTGCCTCATATAGATTTCTTCCTCCAAATCACCATGAAGGAAAGCTGTCTTTACATCTAACTGCTCAAGATGTAAATTCTCTGCAGCTACAATTTTCAACACCAGTCTGATTGTAGACAGTTTTACGACTGGAGAGAAAATTTCATTGTAGTCAATACCTTCTTTTTGCTGAAAGCCTTTGACAACCAATCTTGCTTTGTAGCGTTTTCTCCCATCGTGCTCTTCTTTGATCTTGTAAATCCACTTGTTATGGAGCGCTTTCTTGCCTAGTGGTAATTCAGCTAATTCCCATGTCTGATTTGACATAAGCGATTCCATCTCATCTTTCATGGAAGACTCCCACTTGACTGAATCCTCCACTTGCATTGCTTCATCATAGCACTCTGGTTCACCATTGTCAGTTAGCAACAAGTAGTGCAAAGAAGGAGAATACCGTTGGGTTGGTTTAGGAATTCTGGAGGAGCGTCTCAGTTCTGGTGTGCTTGGTTCTTCTTGAACTGCTTCAGGATTGATTTGAACATCATTTCCAGGAATCTCCTCAAACTCAGCAAATTCCTTTGTTTCAGCTTTGGTATTTGAACTACTTGATTCTACAATTGACTTGTCTTTGTACATCACATTCTCATTGAAAATGACATCTCTGCTTCTGATGATCTTCCGATTTTCATAGTCCCAAAACCGGTAACCGAACTCATCACCGCCATAACCAACAAAGGCACATTTGTTGGACTTAGCATCAAGCTTACTTCTTTCAGCAGAGTCTATGTGTACATAAGAAATACAACCAAACACTCTTAAGTGTGAAAGGTTTATTTCTTTCTTGCTCCAAACTTCCTCTGGTATTCTGCCATCCAAAGGAACTGAGGGCCCACGGTTGATCAAGTAAGCTGCAGTGTTGATTGCTTCAGCCCATAGAAATTTGGGCAAGCCGGCATGTATCCTCATACTTCTGGCACGTTCATTCAGAGTTCTGTTCATGCGCTCTGCTACACCATTATGTTGCGGTGTCTTGGGAACTGTTGTCTCCATTTTGATCCCATTGTTTGCGCAGAAATCTCTGAATCTACTGTCTCTGTACTCTCCTCCATTGTCAGACCTCAACCGCTTGACTTTCAAACCAGTCTCATTTTCCACCATGGCCTTCCATTTTCTGAAGATATCGAAGACTTCTGATTTCTTCTTCAGAAAATAAACCCACACCTTCCTTGTTGAATCATCGATGAAGGTGACATAATATAGTGAGCCTGCAAGAGATGGAACTGGGGATGGTCCCCATACATCAGTATGAATCAATTCTAACCTTTCTGCCTTGGGTGCCTTGCCAATCTTTGCAAAACTGACTTTCTTTTGTTTTCCAAAGATGCAGTCCTCGCATAGTCCGACATCCACATTCTTTAGATCCGGCAGCTTCCCTTTTGACAGAAGTATCTTCATTCCTTTCTCGCTCATATGGCCAAGCCTTTGGTGCCATAGGTTTGATTTTCCATCAGCATCTGCTACTGCAATGATATTCTCTAAATTTGAGGTTACATAGAGAGTACCAGTCTTCTTACCACGAGCAATGACGAGTGCTCCTTTGGTAATCTTCCATTCACAACCTGAAAAGGTTGTACTATATCCTTCTCCATCAAGCTGTCCAACAGAAATCAGATTTCTTTTGAGGCCAGGAATATGTCTCACTCCTGTCAGCTTCCAGGTGGTCTGGTTTGGCAACTTTAGTCGGATATCTCCTTTTCCGACGATCTTCAAGGTTTCATCATCAGCAAGATGAACCTTCCCAAAATCACCACTGATATAGTTCTCCATGATTTCTTGGCATGGGGTGGAGTGGAAAGATGCCCCTGAATCCAAGATCCATGATTCAATCGGACTGTTGACGCTTAGAATCATGGCATCACCTGTCTCCTCTGTCACGTTGGCAGATTCCTGTGCACCGGTATCTTTCTTCAGTGCTCGACAATCTCTTTTAAAGTGACCTTTCTTGCCACAATTATAACAGGTAAAATCTTTCTTTCCCGTTCTGGATTTTTCCCGTCTGGATTTGGATCTGCCACGATTTGAATTTCTTTCTGAAGTTCTCCCTCTGGACTCCGTGTGCAAGGCTGAGGAGGTTGATGCTTCACCCGATTCTCTCCGTCGAATTTCTTCGCTCAGTACCAGATCCCGAACATCGTCGAATTTTAATTTGCTGTTTCCCGACGAACTGCTGACTGCTGTAACAGTAGCATTCCAACTGTCTGGTAGAGATGATAAGAGAATTAAAGCTCGAACTTCATCATCGAATTCAATTTCCACTGAACTCAACTGGGTTGTGATTGTATTGAGTTCATTTAGGTGTTGTGCCATCGATGCCCATTCCGTCATCCGCAAATTAAATAATCGCCTCATCAAATGAACTTTGTTTGAGGCCGATGGCTTCTCATACATACTGGAGAGAGCCGCCATAAGACCTGCCGTGGTCTTTTCCTTTGCTATGTTGAAAGCAACATTTCGGGACAACGTCAGTCGGATAACTCCGAGGGCTTGTCTGTCGAGAAGAGCCCAGTCTTCATTCTTCATGCCCTCTGGTTGCTTTCCTGAAAGAGGTTGATATAGATTTTTCTGATACAGAAAATCTTCAATCTGCATCTTCCAAAAGCCAAAGTCCGCACCATCGAACTTTTCAATTTTCACCTTCCCTTCGTCTGCAGCCATCGCTCCCACTCGAATCTGGCTTCTTTGAATCGTTTTTGACAATTTCTGCGAACCGCCGTGTATTTGAACACCTCCGTCGACAAATTCGTATCGCCGACAAAATTTCACTATTCACGAAATTCACTATTCACGTGAATAGTAACCCGCAGAAAAAATTGGCAAAATTCAAAACCAAAAGCTCATGATACCAGTTGTTAGGAAATAAACCAAGTACAAGTAATTTCCCTATAACCAGATTTGTAAGAATGCGAAATAAAAGCGGAAAAATAATACCCGAAATTGATAACGGAGTTCAGCCAATTTTTGCTTACGTCTCCGGACTGCTGCAGATCTTTTACTAAGAGAGAAATTTTACAGGTGTTTACAAAACACTCACTACTCACAAGAAAGCTCTCTAGTATTGGGAGAAAGAAATGATTTTTGGGATGATTTTGAAGCTAAATGAGCTAGGCTATTTATAGTTGAAACTTAGGGACTAATCTTGTAAATACCCTAAAGTTCAATGACTCAATTTTGTAATTATACCTATTATAAAAATAAAAATCAGCAGCCCCCCATTTTTCTTCCCTTAGCAGCCCCCCTGGCTGCTGTCTTTGACCAACAAGGGAAGCGTTCAGCCGGTGGGAAGCGTCGTGTTTAGATAATTTGCGAATGCGGCAGGCCTTGAACTTTTGAGTTTTGTGCCAATCCCAATGTTTTTCGTAAAAATCGGAGGAGGAAGAGAGGTTTTGGGTGACATTGAAATTGATAAGAGAGGCGTTCGATGTGACCTCCCAGGAAATGCGGTTAACCAGATTGAGGCAAGGAAAACGGCGATCGATGAAGGCAACGGAGGTAACGTAGTCAGAAACGGAAGAAAAAAAAGGGTGTCAAATGGACGCAAACCGCCATACCCCATAGTAATGAAAATGACGCCGCTGAAAAAAAGGACATTTCGGCTCAAACGCCATCCAGCCATTCCTATTGGAATCAACACCACCAAGCACGCCGCCGCCACTCCCATTAGAACTGCCCCTAACATAATCATTATCATCGTCCTCTCCTTTTCATCATTTTCTATTGTCTTTCGTCAATGGTAGGTATGAAATGGTATTTCTCAATCCTGTAGGATCGTAGTTTTTTTTTTAATTATTTGTTAATGGTAACTAATCATTGTTTTGCGTTTGCCAAATCTGATTCTCTTTTTAAGCTTCATTTTTTAAATTCATTGTTTTAAAATTAAAATCCTCGGGAAGAAAAATAAAAAATGCCTGAATTAAAGGTTTGCATTAACGGGTGTGTTTCATTTGATTCACGTATTCTTTGTAATATATATTATTACGCGTAATTACTTATTAAATGATTGATCATTTATATTTGTGTTTTGTTCACTTTTTTTTACCGGTTTCAAAAAATATAATATACAATCATATTCAATTTTATTTAATTAAGATATGGTTACTTTCGTTATTATTTAATTATGATGTGGTCACCACTGGTTAACTATCGTTAACTAGGTGACGTGGTTGATAACTCTCTAAAAGAATTATATTTTATGATCCTTTTTACTTGTGTTAAGTTTGCACTCTAGCATTTTTAGGATCATATTTAGATTTATTTTAGCAAATTTTACATCATTTGCATATTGGGAATGAATTATTAATACTTAGGTTGATTTTAATGTTTCTACTGCAAAACTGATGTTGTGACATTGTTAATATTGTAGCTGCAGCATTGCTGAGTCACCAGACAACTTGAGAAATTTTAGGAATTTACAGTTCGTCACAGCTGTTGCGGGATAAGGGATAGAATTTGAATTTTAAAAATGCAGTTATCATAAAAAAGAGATTTTCCTATTGTTGGAAAGTTTGACTTTGGTGGGCTATAAATATAACATATTCTACACGCTTTATTCATCATAAAAAACCCTAATTCTATAGTTGCCTATTATTTTCTCTCCTACAATCACCATGATCACCTAAGTCATTCATCAGGGAGTGTACCAGCAACGTGGAGCAGCCATGTAGTAGTGGCAACCGATCGGGATTCAAGCTTTCCTTAGTATTATTTCCTTAAAAAAGTGAGACACTTTTATAAGTTTGAATTATTTATTTTTATGTTGTTATTTAGGTTTGAACATAAGGAATTTGATGAAATGGTTACCTTATGATTTTTGCTTTAAACAATATTTTTATGAGCTGAGTTTTTCTTAATGGTTGTTTTTAGAGATGAATTTGTCCTTATGTATGTCGATCTTAATTATTTTTAGAAATAGAAATTGTTGAGATTACGTGCTACTTGAGTTTCAACATAGGTGTTTATGAAAGTATACTTAAGCATATGGAGATGTATTTGTTAACTATTTGATCGACGATTTTAATGAAAGTTAATTCAATTTGGTTAAGTATTTAATTCTTGAAAGAGGATTAATGTGTTAATTGCTGCATGACTCATAACCGTATTACCACTACATAATCGTACTATAAGCTACCATAACAAATCATTATTTGGTCTATTGGTCTGATTGCTCCTCTACTTGCTGTAGCATTCCCCTGCTTTTATCATTCTGATTCTATTACTTTTCTATATTTTTCTTACTTTCTTAAAATACACATTTCTTCTCTTTTTGCCAATAACAACTCTTTTGTGATATACACTCTCTGTGGGTTTTCTTACATTCTTAAAATACATATTACTTATCTTTTTGCCAACAACAACTATTTTGTGAGATACATTCTCTGTGGGTTCGAGATCTGATACACCTTTTGTATCCACTATACTACTTGAATACAATATATATACTTGCATGATTGTTGTAACATTTATCGTAGCATCAAGCTTTTGGCGTCGTTTTCAGGGAGTAATTGTTTTCTTTAGAGTTGTTTCTTTGTTTATTAATTTTGTTTATTTTCTTTTTGAAGGTACATTTTTTTTAGCATAGTGTTACTTGTGCATGACCCGTAGCAACAATCAAGATCTAAAGCCTTTTGATCCCAAAATCAAACATACATTATGAGAACGCCGTAGATAAACAACCTATAATCAAGCTAACATGGCCCAACATGGTGATGGTAACAACGCTTTGCCACAAGTGCCAAATAGTGAGGATGGATTGCCGGATAGCAATAGAGTTAACCAACAACATTATTACAACATGGATGACCGAAATAGGCCTATATGGGAGCACGTGGTGCCAACACTCGATGATTTACATCCTGACATTGTGTAACCAACAATACATGCTGCCAATTTTGAGTTAAAACTAGTGATGTTTCAAATGCTACAGTCTAGGGGGAAATATAGTGGGTCACTTATCGAAGATCTTATAAGACACTTTTGAGCATTTATGAAGGTTTTTGACTTGTTCTTTCAGCAAGAAGTTCCTTCGGAAGCACTAAAGTTGAAGCTTTTCCCTTATTCGCTGTGAGACAAAGTTTGAGCTTGGTTGACATCGCTATCACCCGTGCTATAACATCCTAAAATGAGATAGCACAAAAATTTTGCTACGCTTCACCTCACCTAATATGAATGCTAAACTTAGGAACAACCTCACTTCCTTCAAGAAATTAGAGGATGAAAGTTTGTACAAGGCTTGGGAACAATTTAAAGAATTGTTACGCAAATATCAAATGCATGGATTCCCGCATTGCACTCAAATAGAAATATTGTATAATGGATTAAACATGCACACTCGAATGGTGGTTGATGCTTCAATAAATGGAGTATTGCTGGATAAGATGTATAATGTGCTTACGATATTTTGAAAAGAATATCAAATAATGATTATTAGTATCCCAACACGATGAACATATTTGGTAGATGCAATGCTACAGCAGTGGATACTGATGCTTTTAATTATATGGCTTCCCAAATCACAACATTGACAGAGATGGTTAAGAAGATACAAAAGCTAGGGGATAGTACGAGGTGAAAGCTACAACTAATCCATCTTGCGTGTACTGTGGTGATAACCATAGTTATGAAGAAAACCCTCAAAATCCAAAGTCTATTTATTATGTGAGAAATTATAAATGATAATTCATATGGTAACACCTATAATGTTAATTTTCGTAATCACCCTAACCTATACTGGAAAAATAAAAATGTTATCAATCTACAGCAGCAACACTATAATTACCAGTAGTAATATAATCAACTGGATCCGCACAATCAACAATAACCGATGCCTTAGCATTAGTCACATCAACAAGCTACACAACAACGCCAGAATTATCAAGGTCAGTCTTCAACACAATCCACCAATCTTACATCTCTTGAAGCCTTAATGAAGGAGTACATGGCGAGTCAATTAGCATCACTAAGAGATTTAGAGAGTCAATTTGGTCAATTGACAAATACTTTAAGTAGTAGACCATAATGAATGCAACACAACGACGTTGAGAACCCAAAATAGCAAGGGCAAGGCCAATGCAATGAGTATTGCAAGACCATTACAACTTGAAGTGGTTTTCACATTGGGAAACCTATTGAAGACCCCAAGAATACATATGATGAAGGGATTACAAAGCATGACAAGGGCAAAAGTAAGAAAGTAGATATTTAAATGCCCATTGTCAGTGTCACAAGAAGTGAAACAAGACAATGTAGTAATTTTGGATCATTGCCAATAGCAATGCCTACCATGCTGCCAAATGGCTTTCTAGTTCCGATGCCACAACAACCACAGACAAAGCCACCTCCTTTATTCCCTCAATGATTCAAGAAAACTAGGAAGGATCAATACTTCAAGGCCTTTATTGATGTGCTTGGCCAATTAATAATCAATATTTCGTTGATTGAAGCCTTGGAGTAAAATCCAAACTACATTAAGTTCATGCGAGAAGTTCTCTCTAAGAAGAGAAGGCTTAGTGAATTTGATATGGTTGCACTGACCAAGGGATGCAGTGCTATGGCTACAAGTCGATTGCCACCAAAACTTAAAGATCCAGGGAGTTTCACTATTCATTGTTTTATTGGTGATCAATTTGTATGTAAAGTTTTATGTGGCTTGGGTTCTAACATTAATTTAATTTCTTTGTCAAATTTAGAAAATTGGATAACAGAGAAGCAAGGCCTACAATTGTTACCTTGCAGCTCGCTAATCGATTTATCATACCTTCAAGCGATTTTATAGAGAATATGCTAGTTCTAGTAGATAAATTTATTTCCCCACCGACTTCAACATATTGGATTACGAAGCTAAAAAATATATTCTCATCATACTTGGTCGCCCATTCCTTGCTATCGGTCGAGCGTTGATCAATGTGGGAAAAAGATAACTTATCATGCGCTTAAATGATGAACATATTACTTTCAATGTTTTGAATAATATTTCTTAATGATAGTGTTGAATGCTATCAATTGATGTTATTGATGTTTACGCGTAGGAGCAATGAGATGAATGCTACAGTATGGACGTTGCTACTAGCAATGCTATGACAATTGAGAAGTCATCCAAGTATGATGATGATGAAGGTAATTTCATGCAACATTTTGAGTCTCTAGATTTTCTTAACAGACCTATTCAAGCTCCTAAACTTTCCATTGAGGAGTCGTCTATACTTGAATTGAAGCCTTTGTCCAGACATTTAAAGTATGTGTTCTTCGGTAATAATGACACCTTCCCGTCATTTTGGTAGCACAGCTTGTAGCATCGCATGAAGAAAAATTGATTGTTGTTTTGAAGCAGCATACGCAAGCAATAGCTTGGTGCATCGCCGATATTAAAAGAATCAACCCAGTATTTTTTATACTCAAAATACTATTGGAGGACCCTAATAACAGTTCCATTGAGCATCAAAGAAGGTTGAATCTAATCATGAAGGAAGTTGTTAGAAAGGAGATCATTAAATGGTTGGATGCTGGAATTATATACCCTATTTCAGATAATAATTTGGTAAGCCCTGTGTAGCGCGTCCTAAATAAAGACGACATTACTGTGGTTACGAATAACAAGAATGAGTTAGTGTCGACAAGGACCACCACTGGCTGGAGAATATGTATGGACTATAGGAAGCTCAACAAGGATATGAGGAAAGAACATTTCTCATTGCCATTTATAGATCAAATGTTGGATCATCTCGCCGGAAAATCTTTTTATTGTTTTTTGGATGGGCATAGTAGGTAAAATCAAATAGCCATAGCTTTTGAATATCAAAATAAGACTACTTTTACTTGTCCATATGGTACTTTTACATTTATAAGAATACCATTTGGCTTATGCAATGCTTTAGCAACATTCCAGCATTCCATGATGGTGATATTTTCCAATATGATTGAAAATTGCCTAGAGGTATTTATGGATGATTTTTCTATCTTTGGGAAAGATTTTGTTCAATGTTTAGTCAACTTAGCCATTGTGTTAAAACGATGTGAAGAAACAAATTTGGTTTTAAATTGGGAGAAATGTTGAGAAAAATATGAATTTGATTGTTGATGATGAAGTGCTAAAGTCCTTTGAGACCATTAAAATAAAGTTAGTTAACGCCCCTATCGTAGTAGCACCATATTACAGTTTACCCTTTGAGATAAAGTGTGATGCTAGTGACCATGTTATTGGTGTAGTGCTGGGGAAAAGAAAAGGAAAAAATCTTTCATGATATACATTATGCTAGCATGACGTTGAACAATACCCAAGTGAATTACACCACAATCGAAAAAGAATTTCTTGTTTCCCACTTACTTGGTTGGAACCAAGGTAATTATTTACACTGACCATTCGAATTTGAAGGATTTATTTACAAAGAAGGACACCAAGCCAAGATTGATGTGATGGGTCCTGTTACTCCAAGAACTTAACATGAAGTTTGAGACAAAAAAAGGTCCAAGAAATAAGTAGCTAATCACTTATCTCAATTGGAATCCAGTAATGAAGATGGAAAACACTAGTGATTCCAGATGTTTTCCTCGATGAAAGGTTGCTAGCTTCCACAACTTTGCATCGGTATGTGGATTTTGTCAACTATCTAGTTAGGGTATGTTGTCACTTGACCTTAATCATTAAGGAAGAAAAAAATTCATGCAAGATGTTAGAGCTTATCATTGGGAAAAACATACATATTCAAGAAATGCAATGACAAAATTCTTAAAAGGTGCACCCCCGAATGTGAGCAGCAAACCATTCTACACCATTTTCATGATACCCCTTGTAGTGGTCATTTTGGAGGCATGCATACAACAACAAAAGTTCTTCAATGTAGTTATTATTGTCCATTGCTTTTTAAGGATACAAATGACTTTATCAAGCTTTATGATCGTTGTAAACGAATTGGTAGTATTTCTTACCACAACGAAATGCCAATGCAACTTATATTGGAGATCGAGCTATTTGATGCCTGGGGTTTAAATTTCATGGGTCTGTATCTATCATGTTGTGGTAATTTTTATATCCTAGTTATTGTTGAATATGTGTCCAAGTATGCCCAACTAAGGGAGTATTGTTGTCCTATTCTCCATATTTTATTTTATTTTATTTTATTTTATTTTATTTTATTTTATTTCTCTTTGTTTGCATGCATTGAGGACAATGTGTATCTTAGGTTTGGGGGTGTTTTGCGTTTTGACATATTGCTTTTGTTAAGTAATGTTTTGTGTTTTGCATTGTTGTGTTGTTCATTCAAGCTTTCCTTGACATATACTTTTCATGACATTTAGATTGATAAACAATTGCCTAGACTTTGCACATACCTATGATGAGATATTTGCTTATAGCATTTTAATACTGAGAATCTTAGGATTTTAAGATAATTTGAGATTGCCTTAAGGTTTCTTGTGATTCTATAAATATTTACCGAATGTTGTGTTTAGTTTACTTATGGGTATTTTGGCAAATATTTAGTTATATCTTTTTAAAAAATTTCTAAGTTCTATGTGAATTGCTAGAGGTGCCCAATTAGCTCTAGCCGAGTAAATTGTTCACGACAATCTTTTAGCTCTAAAACACTCTGCTGCTAAGGCAAGTCCAATACACTTAGTGAGTACTGAGTAGGAAAGATATCGAATAGCATGAGTGAATGAATATCTTTATGGGATGACTTTACCTAAATGGCTAGGGGGTTCATTATTGACAACATCTTACTACTCAAGTACTAGCATGTAGTTGTGATAAGCTGAAGCTCTAGTTAAGTTAAATAGTAATTGTTGTGACATCTTTTACTTTGTTAATTACTTTGATAATTATGTTATTCTCTGCACATACCCATGGTGGTGAATTGTCACAACTAAGAACGAGCATTATAAGTTAAATAGTTAAGTTGATATGAGTTGATTTCTTTTTGTCTTGAGATTCGAAGGTCATTGGTAGAAAAATACCAAGGTTCTAAAGTGACAAGTTCGAGGCAAGTGTAAGAGTGATGTTGTCTAATTGTTGTCATGCATTGCTTGAGGATAAGCAAACACTTAGGTTTGGGGTGTGATAACTCTCCAAAAGAGTTATATTTTAGATCCTTTTTATTTAGGTTAAGTTTGCACTCTAGCATTTTTAGGATCATATTTAAATTTATTTTAGCATATTTTAAATCATTTGCATATTGAGAATGAATTGTTGGTACTTAGGTTGATTTTAATGTTTCTGCTGCAAAATTAATATTGTGACATTGTTAACGTTGTAGCCATTTTTGTGCTATGATGCTGGACTGGATTATCAAGATGATTCTATAGCATTGTTGAGTCACCAAACAACTTGAAAATTTTTAGGAATTTACAATTGGTCACAACTGCTGCTGGAATTTAAAACATCTATTCTATAAAGTAATTCTTTTACATAAACATATTCAAAACCTTAACAAACTCCATTAGAGAGTACATATTTAATGACTTAGTTACATGCCAACATACTAAATTACATAACAAGACATACTTTACAAAATATTTATGATCCGATCTTTGAGTGGAAATATGCTGCTCTACTGATCCGAAGCTTGATCTTCTGACTTATCTACACCTACGTGTAATACACTTACACGCTAAGTCATAGACTTAGTGAGACATGTAAATACACAATGTAAACTAACAAATGCACGTATATATATATATATATATATGTATATATCTCATGTAACACAACATCATACTCGTATTCATACTTAAACCATCATTGACATATCATACCATACTATTATACAAAACAATATACCATTATATAATCAAAGATACACCTATATGGATCCTATTATTATTATCAATAACCTCATATCATTATTTATATATATTCCCTACCTCTTAGTTATCTATTCTTACACTTAACCTTCTTACTATATTTCACACATATCACTTCATATCGCAATTACAAATATGCACTCATTATTATTATCCTCATTCCTATTATCATATGATTCCGAACTTATCATTTATACACGTCAAATAACACATATATCATTTCACAAAAGAACACACATATTATCATAGCAAGTTATTTATTTTCTTTAAAGCCCATGTATACTTTTGAGAACTGAAGGTATGTGAGTACATAGAGTTTGTGCACAATGCTGTGACAACAACTCGTATAAATCCCACTAGGGGCGCATAGAAATTTATCCCGAAGGACCACTATGTCTCGAAGGACCACATAGAACACATATGTCCCGAAGGATCACGTAGAACCCTCGACTCTTGGCATGCCAACTATACCTATAGCTCACATAACACATGACATAGACATTACCTTTATTACCATTTCACATTTTCACATAGGCACATAGTTTACTTTCACGTAGCATATTTCCATGTAATTCACATTCACGTATCACATAGCTTTTCACATATACTTGTATTATTTTTCATATAACTCATAGACATAGGTTTTATCTCATAGCATATTCATGTTCTTATATCATCACATAATTCAATTAACATATATAGCATATCATGTAACATTATAATAAAAACACATATAAGTCATCTTTTATCATTTATTTTATCTCTTATGATCATCTAACATATTATCACACATACATGCATTTACATGATTCATATATATAAAGATGCACTCAACAATTAGACATATGCATTTACTCATATACATCTAGCACCATATTACTACATGATCATACTCCGGTACTCATAAACATCATATCACACCATGCTTGTATTCTTGTACTAATGTCATCTATTATCAGAATTAGACTCATCGCAAGTCTTAATTCCCTAAACATCACATACACTTAATATCATGTACTCACCTAGTCTCATTGATCACTACCAAGCTCTTGTTCTTTCTTGCGAATCTTACTCTGCCTACATATCCGATCTTTGCTTTCGATCGATGTTAACATAATCATGTATTGACACATATCATTATTCAAATTGTTATACTCTAATCTTTCATTTCTTAGATTGAAGAAAAGATATATTTATGTTTTCCCTTTTTAAGTGTATCGGTACACACTATAGGGTATCAATACATTCCTTACTGAGGTATCGATACACTACCTATGTATCGGTACACAAATTACATTCGAAATTCTTCTTTTCAAGGGGGTATTGATACACTGCCTATGTATCGGTACACTTTGAACATAATCCTGAATTTTACTCTTGGGTGTATCGGTACCTGTTGAATGGGTACCGATACACAATTTCCCATAAATGAAGTTTAAGAACGAAAATCACTTCATTCTAGCTCAATTGTGTCATATTTTATCCCCTTTAATATCGTTAACTTACATACATCTACTTAAACTAATTAATATTCATTTACCACCTTTTAAACCTCAAAATCCTATCATCCATATGAAATTTAGGAATTACACCAACTTTACAACATGTTATAAATCCAATCTAACACTTCATATTCCTTAATTAGGTTAATGACAAGTCAAATTCATCAATAAAACTTTAAAAACCTCTTTATATCAAGAATTCATTTCTTAACCCTCAATGAAATTTCCTTTCTAATTCTCTCTACTTGATGATTTAAGCTTATATAAGCTTTCCTTAAGCTTATATAACACCCAAATAATCAAAACCAACTTATAAATCCAAGAATTAAACAGTTGAAATCAACCTACCTTTTGGGAGCTGGAGCCATGAGAGGAAGAAGAAGAAAGCAAGAAATGAGCTTCTGGATATTTTCCTCCTTCCCCACGAGTTATCTCCCTAAATAGGGAGATAAAATATCCTCTAAGCTAAATTACCATACTACCCTTATAATCCTTTCATATTTACCATTTAATCTAATACTAGAATATTCCTATTTAAATCATTGAACTTTTCAATTTTCCTAAATTGATCCCCATATTTCAAAAATTCTCATTTTATTCACTGACCCGAATTTCGGGTGTTACAAATCTTCCCCTTTTAAGAAAATTCGTCCTCAAATTTTCACTTCATAGCAAGATATAACAATCTTTCTCTTATAATCCTTATACCCATATACAGTTCTCATTCAAAACTCAATACATAAAATCTCAATGATTACTATTACTTTCACCAAATCTTGTTTTAGAACTCCAGCCATACTATATACATATTGAACACAACTTATTCACTTGGAAACCATATTCTATTAATTCTTAACAATTCATTACTTATTGCTTCCAATTAAATCTTTCAATGGTCTCTCTAACTGCCACTTAACAAATACTATGTTGATTCCTAAATATATTAAAACCAACTACTTTACCACATTATCGGAATTTACCTTCCATAATCTCTAGATCTTTAAAAGCTTCATTTGCACCCAAATTATAAACTCGTGCAGTTGGTTGCATATCAATTTGAGTAAATGATTCAGATTGATTTCTTTTGCAACCTCTACCCCTACTTCTCTGAGATACCATAACATACCTCTCTCTCTGTACCGTCTCATCAGTCATAAATGGACAATCTCGAATGAAATGTCCAACATCACCGCATCTAAAACAGGCTCTTGAAATCACTCTACAGACTCCTATATGATTCTTTACACAATATGAACATTGTCAGGATTAACTGAGATTTGATCTTCTAACAGTAGAAGCAGCTGATTCCAACATATCATGAGTTTAAAAAAATATCCAATTCTCTATTTTTTTGATGGCGAGGAACTCGACGAAGCACCCATTCTCTTAGACTTCTGAACTTTCTGTTCTTTAAATATCTCACTCTGAGCTCTTTCTAGACCTTTAGCTCGATTAACCACTTCTTAAAATGATGATAAATTCAAGGCTATCAATAACTCTATTAATCTAGGGCGTAAACCCTCCAAAAACCAATCACATACATCATTTTCAGTCGGAATAAGTTTAGCAGCAAAACGACTTAACTTATTAAACTAACATTCATATTCATACACTGTATAATTCCCTTGCTTCAAATTCAAAATCTCTTGTTTCATCTGTCTAATATATTGATCACCAATGTACTTACGCTTGAATTCATCCAAGAAGAATAACAAAGTCACTTGATCACTTCTTAATCTTATGGTGACATTTGTCCACCATATTCTAGCTTGACCCCTTAACAAGGAAACTATTCTATCTAATTTCTCCACATCAGAACAATGGAGCCCATCTAACATAATCTTGACATCGTTCAACCAAAGATCCGCTGCAACCGAATCTTCCTCAACTTTGCCCTTAAACTCAGGTGCTCCTAAACCTTTCAATTCCTTAGCTATATTCATTCGAGGAGCTGAGGGTGCAGAGGGTTGAAAACGTGACAAAATAGCATTTAATGTTCCGAAAAATAACCCTTGATCTCTCACTGGTAATTCTGGAGGTGTTCGCTCTTCACCTTGCCTGGCCAGGGCAGGTGAATTGCTACTACCTCAGGTCTATTACTTATTCTTTCACTTCAAGGACTCTCACGATCAGACATCTAATACATAACCATATAACCTTATTAGAAAACAACATACTCATGAGTCTATCAGATCAGAAACTTTCACTTTTTGTTGGCATGTATACTTTTTCAAAACACTTTTGACTTCAGTTTAAGCGTAGAATCGACTAAACCTTAGCTCTGATACCATTAAATGTAAAACCCCCAACCCGTATCCGACCCAGATACGAGTCTGATGTGTCACATTAACTTTTCAAAACATGTATATTTATATAAAAAATCCATAAAAAATTTAAAACTTCTATTCTATAAAGTAATTCTTTTACATAAACATGTTCAAAACCTTAACAGACTCCATCAGGGCGTAAATATTTAATGACCTAGTTACATGCCAACATACTAAATTACATAACAAGACATATTTTACAAAATATTTCTGATCCGATCTTTGAGTGGAGATATGCTGCTCTACTGATCTGAAGCTTGATCTTCTGACTTATCCACATCTACGTGTAAGACACTTACACGCTAAGTCATAGACTTAGTGAGACATGTAAATACACAATGTAAACTAACAAATGCATGTATATATATATATATATATGTATATATCTCATGTAACACAACATCATACTCGTATTCATATATAAACCATCATTGACATATCATACCATACTATCACACAAAACAATATAACATTACATATAATTAAAGATACACCCATACAGATCCTGTTATTATTATCAATAACCTCATATCATTATTTATATTATATTCATTCCTACCTTTTAGTTATTTATTCTTACACTTAACCTTATTACTATCATATTTCACACATATCACTTCATATCGCAATTACACATATGCACTCATTATTATTATCCTCATTCATATTATCATATGATTCTGAACTTATCATTTATACACGTCAAATAACACAAATATCATTTCACAAAAGAACACATATTATCATAGTAAGTTATTTATTTTCTTTAAAGCCCATGTATACTTTTGAGAACTAAAGGTATGTGAGTACATAGAGGTTGTGCACAATGTTGTCACCAAATCTCATATAAATCCTACTAGGGGCGTGTAAAAATTTGTCCCGAAGGACCACTATGTCCCAAAGGACCACGTTGAACCCTCGACTCTTGGCATGCCAACTATACCTAAAGCTCTCATAACACATGACATGGGCATTACCTTTATTACCATTTCATATTTTCACATAGGCAAATAATTTACTTTCACGTAGCATATTTCCATGTAATTCACATTCACGTATCACATAGCTTTTCACATTTATTTGTATTCTTTTTCACATTACTCATAGACATAGGTCTTATCTCACAGCATATACATGTTTTTATATCATCACATAATTCAATTAACATACATAGCATATCATGTAACATTTTAATAAAAAAACATATAAGTCATCACTTTCACATATCTTTTATCATTTATTTTATGTCTTATGATCATCTAACCTATTATCACACATACATGCATTTACATGATTCATACATATAAAGATGCACTCAACAATTAGACATCTGCATTTACTCATATACATCTAGGACCATATTACTACATGATCATACTCGGTACTCATAAACATCATATCACACCATGCTTGTATTCTTGTACTCATGTTATCTATTATCAGAATTAGACTCATCACAAGTCTTAATTCCCTAAACATCACGTACACTTAATATCTTGTACTCACCTGGTCTCAATGATCACTACCAAGCTCTTGTTCTTTCTTGCGAATCTTACTCTGCCGACCTATCTAAACTTTGCTTTCGATCGATGTCTACACAATCTTGTATTGACACATATCAGTATTCCAATTGTTATACTCCAATATTTCATTTCTTAGATTAAAGAAAAGATCTATTTCTGTTTTCCCTTTTTAAGTGTATCTGTACACACTATAGGGTATCAGTACATTCCTTATTGAGATATCGATACACTACCTATGTATTAGTACACAAATTACATTCGAAATTCTTCTTTTCAAGGGGTATCGATACACTGCCTATGTATCAGTACACTTTGAACATAATCCTGAATTTTACTCTTGAGGTGTATCAATACTTATTGAATGGGTATCAATACACCCTTGCCCATAAATCAATTTTAAGCACGAAAATCACTTCATTCTAGCTCAATTGTGTCATATTTCATCCTCTTTCATATTCTTAACTTACATACACCTACTTAAACTAATTAATATTCATTTACCACCTCTTAAACCTCAAAATCCTATCATCCATATAAAATTCAAGAATTACACCAACTTTGTAACATGTTCTAAATCCAATTATAACACTTCATATTCCTTAATTAGGTTAATGACAAGTCAAAATTCATCAATAAAACTTCAAAAACATCTTTATATCAAGAATTCATTTATTAACCCTTAATGAAATTTCCTTTCTAATTCTCTCTACTTGATGATTTAAGCTTATATAACCTTTCCTTAAGCTTATATAAAACCCAAATAACCAAAACCAATTTTTAAATCCAAGAATTAAAAAGTTGAAATCAACCTACCTTTTGGGAGCTTGAGACATGAGAAGAAGAAGAAGAAAGCAAGAAATGAGCTTCTGGATCTTTTCCTCATCCCCACGTGTTATCTCCCTAAATAGGAGAAAAATATACTCTAAGCTAAATTACCATACTACCCTTTCATATTTACCCTTTAATCAAATACTAAAATATTTCTATTTAAATCCTTGAACTTTTTAATTTTCCTAAATTAATCCCTAAATTTAAAAAATTCTCATTTTATTGACTGCCCTGAATTTCGGGATGTTACATGTGTTCTATCAATATAACATTTTCTACACACTTTATTCATCATCAAAAACTCTAATTTTACAGTTGCCTTTTATTTTCCCTCATACCATCACCATGGCCACATAAGCCATTCACCGGGGAGTATACCAGTGATAACTCTCCAAAATAGTTATTATTTAAGATCTTTTTACCTATTTTAAGCTTGAAATTTAGTATTTTTAGGGTTATAATAGGATCATCTCATTTGTATTATAGGAGTGAGTTGATGAAATTTTGGTTGATTTTAATGGTTTATGTTGTAAACTAGTAGGTAGATGTTGTGGCATTGCCGTGTCGATGCTATAGCAACTGATGAGTCAGTAGATAGTTATGTAATTTTTATGATTCAAAAAACTGTCTAATACATCTGTAAAATGGCTAGAAAATATAGGAAAAATCATGTCTTTCATATTGAAGGATGATTGACTTGTTCGGCTTATAAATAGGATCTCATTTCACGCTTTTGAGACTTTTTTATTAACATTTCTTCATATCCAAATTTTATCAACCATGATAACCTAAGTCTTTGCTAGAGGAGTGCAACAACAACATAGGAGCAGCCGTGTAGCAATGGTGACCAATTGGGGTTCAAACTTTATTTTGGTTTTGTTACTTGAGAAAATAATCTACTTTATTTAGTTTGGATGTTTTATTATTTTTGCATGTTATTTGGATTTGAGCATAAGGTGTTCGATGAAACATTTATTTTATTATTTTTTCTTGAAACAATATTGTTATGTATTGGAGATTTATGTTATATTTTTAGAGATGAAAATATTTTATATATCAAATCTTGACATGTTGTCGATTATCTTGCTATTTATGTATAACACTGATATTTATGTGTAACTTCAATATTTAAGAGAGTAAATTTATACATATAGATATGTATGTTGTCGATTGTCTTGCTTTGTTAATTACTTAATTAATGGAGTTGGTTAGAATTAATTCTAGTTAATTAAGTGTTTAATTACTGAAAGGAGATTAACTTGTTAATCATTTCAAGTTGCATAACTGTATTGCCACAACATAATCATACTATCAACAACCAAATGACAACAACATTATTGGTTCATCGGTCTGATTGTTTTACTGTCTACTACATAATTCTCCTACTTTCATTGTTTTAATTTTTTGACTTTGCTAATTATTAGATTACCATTTCAACCATACATTTTCCTACACTTAGACTCTTTTATAAATAAGTTTTGCTCTCTATGGGTTCGGCATCTATAGCTTTAGTTTGCTACCACCTTAATACTTGGTTTACGACATGTGTACTTGCGTAATAACTATAGCATTTTCGTAGCATCAAGTTTTTGGCGTCGTTGTTAGGGAGCATCGATTTTACATGAGAGTTTATTTTATTATGTACTTATTTATTTATTTCGTTTTGTAGGTACTTATATTTTTAGTTATAGTGGTTTATGCCCCTATGTGACGACAATCTAGACCTATTTATCCGAAGATAGAAAGAACCTTTAGAAGACATAGAAGATAAGCTTCCAAAAATCAAGCATTTATGGATAGCAAGAAAACAATTCTGCTTCTACTGCAGCACGATGATGATGTTGAATTGTCGGTTGGCAATAGAGTTAAACAGTAGTAATTTTAAAATATGGATGGCCAACATCGACCTATTAGAGAGCACATGGTTTCCATACTCGATGATTGATATCCGAGCATAGTGAGACTAGTGATTAATGTTGTGAACTTCGAGTTGAATTCGATCATGTTTCAAATGTTGCAGTTAATAGGACAATGTGGTCTTTTCCTGAAGATCCTCGAGCACACTTGTAAGTATTTATGTATATATGTGATTCCTTTATTCAGCAAGGATTTCTATTGGAAGCATTAAATACGAAGTTATTCCCTTATTCGCTATAAGCCAATGATAGAGCTTGGTTGACATCACTTCCCCTTAGTTATATGACATCCTGGAACGAGCTAGCACATGAATTTCTGTTGCGATTCAATCCACCAAATATGAATGCAAAGCTGCGAAATGTCTTGACATCTTTCAAGCAACTAAAAGATGAAAGTTTGTATGAGGCATGGGAAAGATTCAAGGACTTGTTGCGGAAATGTCCAATGCACAGATTCTGACATTGGATGTAAATGGAAATGTTCTATAATGGGTTGAATATGCATACTCGAATGGTGGCTGATACTTCAGCAAACAAAGCATTATTGGATAAGACATATAATGAGGCAAATGATATTTTGGAAAGAATATCAAATAATGATTATAAATACCCCAACATGAGGAAGTGCTACAGCTGTGGATTATGTGCTTTCAATTTTATGGCTTCTTAAATTTCAGCATTGACAGACATGATTAAGAAGCTAAAACAGCCAGTAGGCATGTATGAAGTGAAGGCCGAAACTACTCTATCTTGTGTGTATTATGGTGAAAACCATAGCTATGAAAAATGCCCTCAAAATTCAGAGTTTATTTATTATATGAGAAACTATAGGAATGACAATTCCTATGGCAACACATATAATGCTAACTTCCGCAACCATCCCAACATATCTTGATAAAGTTAAAATATTACCAATCCATAACAACAACATTATAATATGTAGCAATACAATTAGTCACAGTATTAGAATTAGCAGCAAACGATGCCACATCCTCAGTTTCAGCATCAGGCTTCATAGCAACAACAAAGGCATAATTTTCAAGGGCAATCTTCGGTACAAACTATCAATCTTTCATCTCTTTAAGACTTAATGAAAGAGTATATGTCAACTCAATCAGCATCATTAAGAGCTTTAGAGAATTAAGTGGGCCAAATGACAAATACCCTGAGCAATAGACTGCAAAGAATGCTGCCCAGCGATACTGAAAATCCAAAGTGGCAAGGAAAAGAGCATTGCAAGGCCATTAGCACTAGAAGTGGCATCCGTATTGGAAAGCCAGTTGAGGAGCCCAAGAACAATAATGAAGGGTCTACCAAACATAACAAGGGTAAAAATAAGGAATTTGCTCTTGAGACGCTCGCTGCTAATAGCACAACAAGAGAAACATGAAAGTGTAGTAATCAACCATTACTACAGCAAACCCTACCAAACTACTAGATGTCTCTCCAGCACCAATGCAACAGACAAGGCCACCTCTATCATTCCCTCAACGATTCAATAAGGTAAATAGGGATAGATAATTCAAGGCATTCATGGATGTGCTTCGACAATTGACAATCAACATTCCATTGATAGAAGTTTTGGAGCAAAATACACACTACATTAAGGTTATGAGAGAAGTTCTCTCCAAGAAGAGAAAGCTTGGTGATTTTGAGACCGTTGCACTTACTGAAGGGTGTAGCGCCATTGTCACAAAAATTAAAAGATCCAAGGAGTTTTACTATTCCTTGCACTATTGACAATCACTACATAGGTAGGATTTATGTGACTTAGGCTCCAACATTAACTTAATGCACTTATCTATTTAGGAAACTTAATTCACTTTCATCCTAAAGGCAATATTGATAATGTGTTAGTATGAGTAGGCCAGTTTATCTGTCCAGTGGATTTCATTGTCTTGGATTACAAAGCCGATAAAATGGTGCCCATAATAATTGGGAGACTATTCCTTACTACTGGATGATCATTGATTGATGTTAAAAAAAATAAGAAATCATGTTGTGTTTTAATGACCAACAAATTACATTCAATGTGTTCAACACATTGCCATGTGATAAAGAAGATGGATGTCATGCTATTGATATTGTTAACGTAATAGTATAAGAACAATTAGATGAATGTGGGAGCATTGAAAAATTCTTTAATATTATTACAGCAAAAGAAGACTCAGACAAACCAGATGAGAAACAATTCTTCTACATTGATCCTGACATCAACAATAGTTTTGCACTATTAATGTCTACTACGAAGTCACAACATGAGCACCTGAGGAAAACTATAACTATTGGCATAGTGCAGAATGATACAATAGTAGTGAAAGAAACAAGGAAGATCTTGCACAACTTTGACAATGGAAGCTCGACCACGAAAATTCACCACATGAAGCCACAACATCTCTACGGTAGTAATAAAGAAGTGCAATTCATGACTGATTCCAGCAAGCAAGAGTTTTGATGTGAACAATTTTGCGATCCCACAAGCACAAAGGTCCTAGAGCATTGTGATGAGGCCATAACAACTATCGGTAAACATAAAGGAGAATCATTTTATTGGGATCCAGGATAATTTGCAACAAACTTTAATTTCACAATGTGAAATAATTTTTTTACTCGCTTTCAATAAGTCATTCATGACAATAGGTTATATTGTTATTTTTCTCTTGTCATTTCATTTTTTTTATCTTTTTCTGTGCATAATGCCACAACATTATCTGTTGCATAACTAGTTTTTTCTCGATGTTGTTGCCCAACAACTGTCACTATGTTGTATGAGTAATGTTATCCCGCCTACTAGTAGCACCAGCCCAAGGACGCCTAACTAGGGGAATATTGATGTCCATTTTCCCATGTTTATTTTATTTTATTTTTTTCATGCATTAAGGACAATGCATCCCTTAGGTTTAGGAATAAGTTGTCCAGTTTCTGTCTTGTATTTTTAGTTTATGTCTTATGTCGTGTTTGATTTTAGAAATACATGTTTAACATTAATTGCATGATTTTAGCATTTTGTTACAGCATATAGGTAATGCTGCAAGATTAATATTAGGAAATAAATGAAGTTTATTTTCTTTTAGAAAATTTTGATGATGCTCAATGAAAAAAAAAATCTATAATGTAAAATGCTAGAGGAATGCTATAGAGACTTAGTAGAATTAGAGATCATAGAAACTTTTTGCACTATATGTGTATGTTCTCAATACATAGAGATGTTAGAAATTTTTGGACTTTAAATCCCATATCTTTATTAGATGATACAATTAATCTTGTAAAAAATGAAAGGAAAAAAAAAAGAAAAAAAAGGATTCAGGGAATAAGTTAGAAAAGTTGGTAATAGCTCCAACATAATTTTTTGGAAATAAGTTGGGTAATGTTGGTATTAGCTCCAACATAGTCTTAGGAAATAAGTTGGAATGCTCAAACATAGATTTAGACAGATTGTTGTAGCATTGAAAATCCTTAACGAAGTAAGAACAAATTTTTCTAACTTAGCTAAGTATTGATTGGATACACTTAGCATGCACACTACTGTACTTTACGAATTCTGAATTTACTAAGTTCAAAGAGCAAAGAATTTTAACTTAGACTTGTTAGTCTCAAATAGAAAAAGATAATGTTGAAGTGAGATATTAACAAGAATACAACAAATGTAATATAACAAAATGGTAGATGGCAGGGAATGCAATAGTAATCAGGAGAGCAAATAGACCACTACGCCAGTAAATGTTGTTTTCATTTGGCAGTTAACAATATGATTATGCTGTGGCAATAGAGTTATGCATCATGCAATGATTAACACTTTAATAACTTGTTCAGAAAATAAACACTTAATCAGTGGAAATTAATTTTCACCAACTCCATTAATCAAGTAGTTAATAAAGCATAGATAATCGACAACATACATCTCTATATACTAGCTTACTTTCATAAACACTGATGTTGTACATAAGTAGCATGCAACCTCAATAATTTTCATCTCTAAAAATCATCAAAATCACATACATAAAAATATTTTCATTTCTAAAAATATTGCATAAAGCTCTAGCACATAAAAAATATTGTTTTAAGCAAAAATCATAAAGTAAACTTTTCATCAAACACCTTATGCTCAAATCCAAACAACACCATCAAAAGTAGCATACATAAGTAGCATGCATCTCTAAAAATCAAGTAGCATAGATAACCAACTCCATTAATCAAGTAGTGAATAAAACATAGATAATCGACAACATATATCTCTATAAACTAGCTTACTTTCATAAACACCGATGCTGTACATAAGTAGCATGCAACCTCAATAATTTTCATCTCTAAAAATCATCAAAATCACATACATAGCACATAAAAATATTGTTTTAAGTAAAAATCACAAAGTAAACATTTCATCAAATACCTTATGTTCAAATCCAAACAACACCATCAAAATTAAAACATTCAAACCAAACAAAGTTTCTTCCCTCTTTCAAGTAAAGACACTAATAAGCTTGAACCCCAAATGGTCACCACTACTACATCGACATTGCTGCTCTAGTTGTTGCTATATTTCCTCGGTGGATTCAAACCTCCATGCAATGGAGATAAGAAAATAAAAATGGTGATGAATAAAGGTTGAAGAAAAAGTATTTAAAGTGTGAAGGCATACCCTATTTATAAGCCCAACAAGTAAAAGCATCTTGTAATAGGAAAAATATGATTTTTCCTATATTTTCAGCCATTTTACAACTGTATTAGATAACTGTACGAATCTAAAAAAATTCTATAATTGTCTACTGAATCACCAGTTGTTCTAGCATCGACACGACAACATCACATCACAGCGTCACCTACAACTTCAAGTAATGACACAGTATCAGTGTACTAGTTTACAACATAAAATATTAAAATCAAGCCAACTCCCACCAAATCACTCCCATGATACAAATGATGAAAAATATATAAAAATGATCCTAATATGACCCTAATAATGCTAAATTTCAAGCTTAACCTAGGAAAAAATATATTAAAAATATATTAAAAATATAATTCTTTTGGAGAGTTATTGTACTTGCTTGTCATCAAGCAACAACATGTATGACTACTAAAACTAACACCAATATCACATAAAAACATATCATGAAATCAATCATCTATTTTCTTTAATTCTATTTTTCCACCCTCAGAGAACTACTGGAGCAATGTGTACATCATATATGATCTTAAATCAAGGAATACAATTTCAACTTAGCAAATTCAGAATTCATAGAGTGTAGTAGTGTGCATTCTAGGTGTATCCAATTAATACTTAGTCAAGTTAGAAAAAATTGTTCTTGATCATATAAAGATTTTCAATGCTATAACAATCTTTCTTAGTCTATGTTAGAACATTCCAACTTATTCCCTAAGACTATGTTGGAGCTATTAACAACCTTTCTAACTTATTTCCTAAGACTATGTTGGAGCTATTACCAGCTTTTCCAACTTATTTCCTAATTTGATTTCTTTTTTCTTTCTCTTTTTTTGACAAAATTAACTGCAACATCTAATAAAGATATAAGATTTAAAGTTCAAAAATTTCTAACATCTTTAAGTATTGAGAACATACACCTATAGTGTTAAAAAGTTTATATGAAATCTAATTCTACTATGTCTCTATAGCATTCCTCTAGTATTTCACAGTACAAGATTTTTCATCATTGGGTATCATTAAAATTTCCTAAAAGAAAATAAACTTCATTGATTTCATAATATTAATATTGCATCATTATAAATGAATTTCCTATATACTGTAACAAAATACTAAAATCTTGCAATTATTGCTAAACATGCATTCTAAAAAGAAACACGACATAATACATAAACTAAACACACAAGACAAAAACTAGATAACTCACCCCCAAACCTAAGGGATGCATTGTCCTCAATGCATGGAAATAAGGAGAAAAATTTAAATGCAAAGTGCAATAGGGACAACAATACTCCCCTTATGAGTTAGGCATGTTGTGTAGCAATGACAATATGGAATTCAAGAAGATATTGGGTAGCAATGATGGTTTGGAACTCCAGCTAATATTGTGAAGCAAAGGCATTATATGTTGGTTGAAGGTGTGATGACCAATGTGGAAGCACGACCTGAAAAGAGAAGAAAATGAAACTAATAAAATAAAAAATATAAAAAATAATAAATAAAAAAATTAAACTAATCTGGCTTGAGTTCATAAAACCAAATCAAAGTAATGTGTTTGAGTATATTTCTACCATATTATTTCATCATGTTCCCATTAAACATGTCTCAGCATTTATCCAAGTGTTCTTGCTTTGTTCTCTTGATAATGCCAATAATATAACATTCAACATTGTCATCACATTGCAAATTATTGAATGTAAGATGATATTCATTCAGCTGCATTGTTCTCCCTTTTGGACATCAATCAATGTTCGTTATGTAGCAAGGAAAGCTCTGCCTAGTATTATTGGCACATCCTTACTGGCTACACAGTACAAAACAATGAACCCTGATGGGAAGATAAATTTGTCCACTTTTACAATCACATTATCTATTTTGCCTTCAAGGTTTCCAATAGATTGTTCAACAATTTGTAATGCAACAATTATGGGTGCAGTTTCAATCCCAAATTTCCTGAAAATAGACAAGGGCATTAAGTTAATACTGGAACCCAAATCACATAATGCTCTAGTAATGAATTGATTGCCAATAGTGCAAGGAATAATAAATCTCCCTGGATCTTTTAACTTTGGTCGCAATCTGCTCATGACCATGGTGCTATACCCTTCAGTGAGTAAAATGGTTTTGAACTCGCCAATGTTACGTTTCTTTGAAAACACTTCTTTCATGAACTTGACATAGTTTGGTATTTGCTCCAAGGCATCAATCAATGGATGTTGATCCTTAATTGCTTTAGTACGTCAAAGGACCTCTTAAATTGTTGGTATTCTTTGGCATTTTGGAATCTTTGAGGGAATGTAGGTGGTGGCCTTTCTTGAGGTTGTAACTGCAATTATTGTGGCATCACAAGTGGCAGTGTTGTTGGTATTGCTAGTAGCGTTGTTCCAAAGTTACTGCACTGGCCTGCATCATTTGTTGTGACATCCACAATAGGTGTCTCAATATTAACCTCCAACTCATTACCTTTAACTTGTTGTTTAGGCCTATCATCCTCTTTCTTTTTGATCTGGTCATTTTTCTCAAGTTGGAGGCCGTTTTTGTTGTTGTGACACCTTTGCAATGTTGGTTGCAAGTAACTTTAGTGTCACTTGGGAATACTCTTTGTTGTTCGTTGTTCAACGCATTAACCTACTGTCCAAATTGATTCTCCAAAGCTCTTAACGGTGTCGATTGACTTGTAATATATTCCTTCATTATATCTTCAAGAGATGTAAGCATGGTAGCTTGGTTATGAAGTTTTCCTTAATAATTTTGGTTCTACTAAGATAGTGTTGCTTGTTATTGTGACTGATGTTGGGGCATCGTCTATTGATATGACAACATCAAATGTTGATGCATATATTATTACTGTGACTGATGTTGTTGTTGTGTATTCTCGTAATATGAATACAACGCCTCATTAGAGTAGGTTACATCATGACTTTCCCATGATAGATCAAAATGATTCTCGGAGTTTGGATTTTAGGTGTTCTCATAGGTGTAGGCATTATCATTCCAATTGTAGCTTATCGTGAAATCCATAGAATCATGATTTTGATGACACTCCTCAAAATTATGATTGTCACCACAATATACACAAATACTAATAGATGTTGATTTCACTTCATAGATACCTTCATGTTGTTACATCTTTATCACCACCTTAATCAATAATGTGATTTGAGAAGCCATGGAATTGAAAGCACCAATATTTATTGCTGTAACACTGTGTCTGCTAAACATGATCCTTGTGTTAGGATATTGGTAGTCATTGTTGGAGATCCTTTCAAGATGTCATAAGCTTCGTTGTAAGACTTTTCATGTAACACCCTAATCCAGTTTGATCTAAAGATCAATAGATTACAATGCACACAGGACTACCAAAATAGTGATTCAATTTTGTTTTCTTTAAAATTTCTTTAAAATTCACTGAATTAGTTCATCCATAATATTAAAACAAACCATATAAATAAACCAAGTTTACAAATAATAGGGATCTTCCAAAATATATCCAAAAATCAATGCAGTATCAGTGCAAATCAATGTTATAATTGAATATACAAAAGGGTCCATAAATAGTATATGCCCTCTAAAGAAGACTCAAGATGTACTCTGAGAGTCGCTGCTGGTATGTCTGTTGCACTAGAATATCTGTTGACAATAACTCCCCACAATTTGTCCATAAGAATCTTTACACGAAAACACATTCCGAATGTCGAGCTTATGAGTTCAGTACCTAGTAACTCTATAAAAAAAACTATATTTTAGGTCTTTTTACTTAAGTTATTGTTTTTCCAAAAGCCATTATCATAGCATTTTAGTTGTATTTAGGACATTTCATGCATATGGTGGATAAGTTTTGCCTAGCTAGTTTTTCTTTAAAACTGATATTGCTGATGAAAAGGTGATAGGAAACGACCGATGAGGAAAATATTTACGGAGACAAATTTTGTGTGAGGGCCAAAGGAGCTGAAGATGATGACCGTGAGGAATTTTTTGCCACGACAAGTTTTACCTTGCAAGTTTGACGTAGTACGAGACAAAATTACTGACGTCGTGTGGCCAACTTTCCAATGCACCTCACGTGAACCTCTGCCCCTGCCAAGGATTTGGGACCACTGCCAGCTGCCATATTATTCATGAAATAGGCATGAATTCAAGGGTAGTTATAGAAATTTCAAGGGCAGTAAACCCTAGAAATCCCTACTATAAATAGCACATTATGCCCACCATTTAAAAAAAATCCTCACTCTCATATACCCTAAAAGCTTTGGAAAAGATGAATACAACAACTTCTCCACTGTTCCTCTCTCACCCTTCATTGGTGTCCTCAATAGATGGGGTTCGTTAGAGTAGCAGCTAGGCCCTCGAGAGAGGCTAGCGTATTTGAGCAGTTATGGTGATGGTATGATGTTACTGCAACAACTCTATTTTTTGGATTTTCTTTCTCCTTGTTCTTCATTTCTTATGTTTTAAGGGCTTGTACTTAATGAATATTTTGGGATGATTTTAACCACACCATGAACTATTTTATTTGGTGTTCGAGTTGTTTGGATGATACTTTATTTTATGTTTAATGGACAATAAGTATATTTATATTTAATGTTGTTTTGTTCACTGTTTTAATCTTATGCCTTAGCACTATAAGAGCTTTTGAGAGATTGCCTAGTGCCTTGGCATAATATTCCTAGTCTTTGTAAGAGCTATTGAGAGATAGCCATTTTCTAGGAGTTGATACCTATTATCGAGAGAGTTAGGTTAGATCTACGTGAACAAGAGAACTAATCTAGGATAGTGAGGTTCTAATCCACCTTAGAGATAAGGAGAGGATTTCAAGCGACTAAAAGGGATATTACTTAATCTATAGGTTAGAGTCACTTTTTAAGCGAAAAGGTATTGTTGTGGCAATAATTGTATAAGGTTCTTTACTAGAGATAGCTTAGGAACATTTTAGTAAATCCTTCCGGGCAACATAGGCACAACATACTTAGTTCATCCTAGGCATAGAATAATTTCTAACCGTAGCAAATCTAACCCAAGTACTTCGTTAAAAGTCTGATTGTGTAAGGTTGTAGTTTATATTCAAAACTCGAACATTTTTCGCCTTAACAACTTTTATTACTTACTTTTGCAATTAATTCTTTTCTTAGCAATTTTTATTTGTTTACTCTTGCGTACATTTCTTGCCAGACAAAAATTATATGTTCTCTTCAGTTCACACATTTCTTGCCTCGTCAAACTTTTTCATCTGTTCATACCATCTGCCATGAGACATTTCTCATTTGTTTATATCATTAGATTTAGACGGTTAGGATTAGTTAGTGAAGCCTATTCCTAACTATAACAATCTTTAAAGAATTCCCCCAATCCCTGTGGAGACAATACTTACTCACTACTGTATTACTAGTTGGTTGTGTATACATCCACAGATTTACGTGCATATCACACACATTTACACGCGATCAGTGTCTATCTAATAATTGTACTATACTATATGCATTCATTTAAATAGCTGACTAGCGGTACAGGTTTGAATCATACAAAAACATAAAATACATAGAAAACCTAATCTACTAAACTGGGGCAGACATCATGGTGCGACGGAGGGATCCTGTCATCTCGGAGCTCACAGCCCTCTAGCATAAAATCTGGAATTTTGCCATTGGAAACCTACACCCGCCAACCACTCCATCAAGTCTTGGGGCATCTGACGCCTAGTCGGCTGCTGAAATACCATAGCATTGACTTGGATCCACTGATTGTTGTATTCCTGCTAAGAGTAACTCAGGTGTCCTGACTGTTTCTTGAGCATCAAACAAGGCTAGTTTTATGAAAACCTAGTTGTTATTGTTTCTATCGCTCAATTATTAATTATTGTTATAGCTTGAAGTTTTATTTGCTTTTATTCAAGTGTATTTGGGGTACCTCGGGTATGATCCTCTAATCACTGGATTACTTGTCAAAATATGCCTGTGGGTACCGATACTGACCCTTCAATCTCGATACCGAACCCTTGGTATCGATACCTCATTACTAATATGGCTATTGACTTAAGGGAATATTGATACTTTAGGATGAGTATTAGTATTGTAGTGCTAGGGTATCGATATTTGACTGAGTATCGATACCAAATTTCGGTTCGATGTTGAAATCGCCCACGAAATTGATGGATTCCTAGTTTTCTGGGCATTCACTCTCATGATGGTTTCCTCAGCATAAAATGCATGCTGAGTTAGCTGCCTTGACTTCTTTCACCACACTAGAATGCTGTAAATTTTTAAGCATATTAGTTATAGCATAAATTTAGGTAGAAACTGAATCTTTACTATCAAGTTCATATACCCTAGATATTCTTCTGCTGGTTCTGAGCCTTGTAGAAGGGAATATAGTCATTATTGGCTATCCAATCGAGGATATCAAAGGCTTCCTCGGGTGATTTATCGAGCAAAGTACCATTTGCTGACGCATCTAACATTATGCGAGTAGGTGCATTTACTCCATTGTAAAATATCACGACATAAGTCTAGTCATGGAATCCGTGGTTAGTGCACTTACGAACCAAGCTTTTATATATATCCCATCACTCATACATAGATTCCTTACGCCTTGGCGAAAACTTGAAATGTCATTGTAGAGATGGTTGTGCATGTTGGGCGGGTTGTAGCGAAGCAGAAAACTTTTGCATAAATTATCCCAAGATTCTATTGATCCATAAGGAACTCCACAAAGCCAAGCTCTTGCTTGGTCACGTAGAGAATAAGGGAATAATTTAAGCTTCAGTCCATCTTCATGCACTCCTTGTTGCCTGAATGAATCACACACTTCAAAGATGGCACGAACATGCTGTCTAGCATCCTAATTAGGCCAAGACACCGAATTGACCGATGGAGTTTAGAATGTTGAACATTACCAATTTAAGTTCAAAATGGGCTTCTTGTATTTCAGGTGCTACGATTCCAAGGTTGAGATCATCAAGAATCGAATTCAAGTGATCTTGTATTGTTCGTGGTCTTGTAGCATTTCTAGGAAGATTATTTTCCGTGACATCGGGATCTGTCTGATCTTCCATATTATTATGAGCTTGATACTACAGTCGATTCATATAATCACTAGCACGTTGGTTACGTCGCCTTTGTCTGAATACCTGTTCGATCTCAGGTAAAATGGTTCTAATGGTTAACCAGCAGATCTCAGGGTTATGCAACGACAAAAACCTTCAAAAGAAAATAAAAAAATAAACAAGTTAAACTAAATAAATAAAATATAACAAGAAATAAAAATTTGCTAATAAAAAAATTATCAAAATTCCTCCAGTTGCAAATCCCCAGCAATGGCGCAAAAAACTTGATCGCTTGTGAATGTATATGCTAAGGTAATCAAATCTGTGAAAGCATACATAATCAATGCAAGTAATATAGTTGTAAGTAGAGTTGTCGTCTCCTCAGGGGTTGGAGGGAATTATTGATGTTTTGCTACAGCTAGAGCAAGGTATCACGAACTAGTCCTGAAATTCTTGTCATAACAAAAACAAGTAGTACTAAAGGAAATAAATGAATGTGAAAGTACTATCTAGGCAAGATATATTGTGAAGTATGGTGTGTAGAAAAGTTTAGTCGATGTAAGGAAAAATTGTAAATTTAAACGAATCAAAATTATTAAGGCAATTAAAAGTGTTGGGTTCAATATATTCAGAGAAACCTCATACAAACATTCTTCTTTACAGAGCACTTAGGTTGGTTTTTCTAAGGTGAAAAGTTATTCTATGCCTAGAATAACTTAGTGTGATATGCTTAAGTTGACTGACAAGATTACTGGAGTATTCAATAACGGTTGCTACAACAATACTACTCGGCATGAACTACAACCCTTGGTTTGTCAAACTATTGTTGCGGCAATACCCCTCAGCGTAAACTACAATCGTTTCTTATCCTACTCAAGTAGTTACCCTTTTTAGACGAATGAAACTCTCTTTATCTCTAAGGCAGATTAGAACCTCACCATCTCGGATCATTCTCATTGTTCACGTAGATCTTTCCTAACTCTCTCGATATTAGGAATCTATTCCTAGAAGAATAACAATCTCTCAAAAGCTCTTACAAAGTCTAGGAATGTTTTGTCTAGGCACCAAGAAATCTCTCAAAAGCTCTTACAATGTCAAGGAAAAATATTAAAACAATTAACAAAACAATAGTAATCATAAACAAACTTCTTCATTAAATAACATCAAACAATGTTTCATCAAAACCATAACCAACACCAAGTAAAGCAATTCATGGTGCGATAAATATCATCCAAGAGTTAAACATTAAGCACAAGCCCTTTAAGCGAATTGGGAATTAAGAACTTAGGAAGAAACACTCTCAAATAGAGCTCTGCCATGACATTCTGACCACCACAATGCCTGCTCCAATGGCCAGCCCCTCTCGAGGGCCTAGGAATTGCTCCGATGGAGTCCGGCTATAGAGGGCACCAAGGACGGTCGAGTGGGGGAATGATGGAAAATAAGGTACTGCAACCACTTATCCAAACCTAGGGTAAATCCTCTACTTGCTTCCTCTTATTTTTCTGGGCGGCTATAATGAGGTATTTATAATAGGAATTTATAGGGTTTTATGCCCTTGGAAATTCCCTAAATACCCTCATTGAATTACCCATGTTATGAATGGAAAGGCAACTGGAAGTGGTCAATTTTCTTGAAGGGCGTGATTGGATTAGGATGAAGTTAGGCTAATGACGTCAGTAGTTGTTGAGCCATGTCAGATCTGCAAGATAAATCTTGCCTCGGCAAGATAAATTTGTTCCTCATTGTTGTCTTCTTATGTTCCTTTAGCCCTGGGAAATAGTTTTTGTCTCAGCAAATAAATTATTCCTTAGTTATTTCTTACATCAACACAAGCAACAAAGAACCTTCCTCCTCAGCAGCATCAATTAAGCCAAATAAATCTTGCCTAGGCAAAACTTATTCACCACATGCAAACATGACCTGAATGCAACTAAAATGCTATGACAATGGCTTTTAGACAACAATAACTTGAGTAGAAAGACATAAAACATAGTATTTTTAAAGAGTTATCAATTACTGAAAAATGCTTGAATATAACTAAAACTTTCACCTTTTACTTAGAAAACTATGGAATAAAATGAAGAAAAAGAATAGAGCTTGAGGGAAAAAGAAAATGTGGAGAAAAAGAGAAGCAAAGATCACACATGAGATCATTATTTCATAAATGGTGATCAACCTTTATTTTAAACAAAGTTCTAATTACATTCTGGGTCCTCCTGGTTTTAGCTGCAACCTAAAAACATCCTTTTTACTCTCTATTGGGTTTAACTAAGCCCAAATCAACTTTATTTTGGGTCACACCTTCCCACAAGCTAGAAATTAATCCAAGGCATATCTCGGATTAGACCAAATCTTCTAAGCCGAGAGCCGAGGCATACATGTCCAGCAATTATCCATTGGTAGAAAATCTACAATCATCCTTGTTTGCATGTTAAGGCCATTATAGAATATCTCCATTTGTGTCCAATGTCGAAAACCATACATCGGATATTTGCACAACAAATCTTTAAATTACTCCCAAGCTTCATACGAATTTTCATCCTCTAATTGCGTGAAAGATACGATGTCATTTCACAGCTTGGCATTCATAGTAGGCAAGTTAAATCGTATCAAAAAATTTTAAGCTAACTCGTTCCAGGATGCTATAGCACCAGGTGGCAGCAATGTCAACCAAGCTCTAGCTTTGTCTCACATGGAATAAGGAAAAAACTTCAACTTCAATGCTTCTTCAGGAACTCCTTGCTAAAAAATGAATCACAACCTTCATAAATGCTCGAAGATGTGCTCGAGGATCTTCAACAAATAAACACCATATTGTCCTATTGACTGCAACATTTAAAACATAACCGGCTTTAATTCAAAATTTGTAGCATGTATTGTTGGTTGCACTACGCCAGGATATAGATCAATGAGTTTTGGCACCACATACTCTCTGATAGGTCGTTTACGATCATCCATATTATAGCAAAGCTACGACATTGGAACATTTTGTAAATACAAAACACAATATTAAGGTTGTTGAAATTGTTGTTCTGAATGTTACTACGTAGCATGCTCTAACAACGTTATGCTAAAAAATTACCAACAAAAAGAAAATAAACAAAGTTAGTAAAAACAAAGAAAACAATTCTAATGTAATACCATTGGTCCTCAGCAACGGTGCCAAAACCTTGATGCTATGAAAATGCTATAGCAATTACGCATACATGTGTCGTAAATAAAATAATAAAGTGGTAGCAAACTAATGCTACAAATGTTGAACCCACAAGGAGCAAAGAATTACAACTTAGAATTATTAGTCTCAAATAAAAAAAGATAAGGTTGAAATGAGATATTGACAAGAATACAACAAAAGTAATAAAGAATAATGGTAGATGGAAGGGAATGTAGAGCAATTAAGAGAGCAAACATACAACTAGACTGATAAATATTGTTGTCATTTGGCAGTTGACAATATGATTATGTTGTGGCAATACAGTATGTATCATGCAATAATTAATGTTTTGATATATTTTCAAAAATTAAATACTTAATCAATGGAAATTAATTTTTACCAACTCTATTAATCAAGTAGTTAATAAAATATAGATAATCGAAATCATACATCTCTATATACTACTTACTTTCATAAACATCGATGTTGTACATAAGTAGCATACAACTTCAATAATTTTCATCTCTAAAAATCATCAAAATCACATACACAAAATATTTTCATTTCTAAAAATATTGCATAAATCTCCAGTACATAAAAATATTGTTTCAAGAAAACATTTCATCGAACACTTTATGTTCAAATCCAAACAACACCATCAAAATAAATACATTCAACCTAAAACAAAGTTTCTTCACTCTTTCAAGTAAAGACACTAAGAAGCTTTAACCCCATATGATCATCGTTGCTACGTCGACGTTGTTGCTCTAGTTGCTGCTACATTTCTCGGTGGATTCAAACCTCCATGGCCAGTGTAGATAAGAAAATAAAAAAGGTGATGAAGAAAAGTTGAAGAAAAAGTATCCAAAGTGTGAAGGATACCCTATTTATAAGCCCACCAAGTCAAAACATCCTCCAATAGAAAAAATATGATTTTTCTTATATTTTCAGGCCATTTTATAGTTGTACTGTAATACACCAAATTTGTGTTAGTGACTAAAAATAAGTTTTGAAAGTTTAGTGGCTAAAGTATAAACTTTGAAAAGTATAAGGACCAAAATGTAAATTTGAAAAGTTATCTATTTTAGCCCGTAAATGAACGGTTTGGCCTAAAACAAGAATTTTCATGGTAATCAGATTTTTTGTATGGAATTTGTGTTTAAACTATAAAGCGATAAAGTTTGGTGTAAAAATCGGATAATTGGATCGAACCAGAATTTTATAAAAATTTGAAGGATGCTAGATAAGCGTTTAAAATATTATTTCCATATTTTAGATCTGATAAATTTAGCACATACAATGTAATTTTTCAGATTTGTCTTAACAGTGGAAAATTTAGTGACTAAACTACAATTTTCAAAAATTGCATGGTCAAAGTAGAAATTCAAAGCCACGTTTATTCATCTTTGACTGTGGAATATTTTAATAGAAGATAATGCAATGGCATTTGGTAATTATCAAGGTTCATTAATGGTAAAAATGGAATTTCTCAATAATTGAATTTTAAATTCAATTGTATTATTAAATACCATGTGTTAAGGATTATAATACTAGAATAATCAAGAAATATATCACATTTTCAACTATCTTTCTTCTCTAGGTCGAACCATAATTGCTTTCCAAGGTAAGGTTTTCATTTTGATTTTTAAATCTACATGATTGATTTTTGGACTAAGTTGTGAAATAGAGAATTGATCTACATGAAATTATCTATCATTTGGTATAAATATTACGTGGTGATCATGTTTATTTCAAGAGATTGGAAATTAGGGTTTATATAAGGTTTATGGATTTTGAAGATTTGATGAAGGATTTTTTTGTTATTGATATAGGAGATTATTTCTAAAGCATGTATGATGATTAAAATTATTTGTACATGCATATATAAGGTTCGGCCATGTTTAGGGTTTTATGAAATTGGTTGATTTCAATTCGATGTTATGATGGTAGGAATAGCATGAATTCAGTGTTAGGAGGTTGAATTCATCTTGAAATTGAATGAAAACGTTGTCCTAAAGTACTATGTAGGTTCATCCATAGGGAGGAATTTAGGGGAAAATTATTGAACAATTTTTTATGGTCTAGAAATGATATTAGAAGTGTTATGTGTGATTTGGAGATCAATTTGGACCAATTTTGAACCTTGAGTTAGTAAAAGGGCTAATATACAAGTTTTGAAAATTATGGGATATTATTGAAAGAATGTGATATTTGGGGTGTTTAATGTTAATTTTTAACATTGGAATGTTGGAATTTTAAGTTAGAAAGTAGATTGGAACCAAATTGCAAATTATGGAAATTTAAAGGGTGGAATTCGAATGGTCCTATAAGTATTAGGACTTAATTGCAAGCTTATTAAATGTAGAAGTATCATTTGGTAAATTATTGCAATGCTGTAAATTTTAGTAGTATGCTGATTTTTAATTTAAATATTGAGTTGGGGTTGAATTGCAAGTTTACCAAATTGGGTGGTTGAATTTGAAAAGTCTAAGAAAGTTTAGGAAGAAATTACAAGATTTTGAATGTTAAAGTATTGATTTGAGTATTTTATTAAGGTCTGGAAATTTTAGTAATTAATATGAAATGATCATAATACTGAAGGGCTATTATGAATTTAATGGAAAAATTGAGGAGAATTCTAGAAAGAATTCATAATTAGTGGCTTGATTATGCAATTGGCGAAAGTCGAGGCGTTAAAGTTGGAAATAAATATTTATGGAAGTTAAAGAGTATTGTGAGAAGTTTGAAATTTTTTATGAAAGTATGACTTAGTTTTATATCGATTAAGTTTAGATTATGTTAGTTCGATACTAACATATAGTTTGAATATGTTATGTTATTATGTTACATTGTCAGATTACGATAAATCTAGAGACCCAAACACTCGAAAAGAAAAGGATAAAGCACATTATTAGGACTATCGCATAAAAGTTCAGTAGTGAGGCAAAGGAGATTGTAGTTTATTTATTTAATTATTATGATCGAGGACGACTTGCGATAAGTCAGTCAACCTCCTATTATTATTTTCAAGTATGATTTATAATTTTTAATTATGGATTATTTTCATAATATTTTCATCAAGATTTATGAATAATTTAGGGTATGAACTGCCCAAGTATGAATTTTATAATGACATATTTTAAATGTTATGATTTTTTTAAGATGTTGATTACTAAATGATTATATTATGATATATAAGCCCACTGTATATTGCTTTGAGAGTCGTAGGTACATTTGACATGTCATTAAGTTGAGTGAATTCAAGGTAAATATAGTACATTTGTGTACGTTATGTATTTCACCGTTGCTGCTCATGTTATGATTGGACTTGGAGTGCATACTATGATTAGTTATGATTGGCACCATGATGTGCCTAGTGCGTACCTTTTGTTCTACTCATGTACCTTGTATTCTCTTAAATATACACTGGGCTTTGAAATTTTATTTATGAAAGTTATGAATATGTTATGTTGGCAAGAAATATGATATGATTATTTGATCTGATATTGTGTATCGTGATTATTATAAAATCATGAAATAAGTTGAGTTTCAGGTTATGATTAAGAAATCCGCTTAGATAAGTCGGTTTGAAAGATAAACTCTTCATTTAAATTATTTTTAACGTTTTATTGTACTTATGAAATTTTTATATTTTATCTCACCTTAGCTTATTACTGTCTCACTAAGTTATACTTAGCGCGTAATGATTTTCATGTATAGTTTCTGTTAGAGATAAGGACGTGCATTGAGGAGCCTCCCGAGCATCTTTTTGGAGATCATCTACATTATCAGTATCAGTAAGACATCTTTGATGTTACTTTTGACTAGTAGTGGCATGTATATTTTTGTTATCAGTTTGCTTTATCTTTTTTATTCTAAATGGCCTATAATATTAAATTTGAAACACTTTATGTTAACTAGACTAGTTATATCCACGTTTATGAGTGAATAATTTACCATGTTTAAAATGGTTTTGTTTAGTAGTGTTTTGGCATTATTATATAGTTTATGAAACATCATTAAATTATCTAATCATTACCTGAAAATGGATTGGTTTTTCGATATTAAAATATTAATTTATGATCTCATGTGGTTAAGGAAATAGTTTTAAAGTTGGAATAAAAATGTTTTAAAAAAATAAAATTTTAAGCATTTATGTTCAGTGAATGTTTATACGGTTGATATGACATATTTAGCTCGTATTTCGAGACATATATGGGCTATAGGTGTTACATGTATGAATCTAGAAAATTCCATAACTATATGTTGAATCACCGGTTGTTCCAACATTGGCATGGCAGCATCACCTACAGCTTCAAGCAATGCCACAACATCAGTGTATCAGTGTACAACATAAAACATTAAAATCAATCCAACTTCCACCATCTCACTCCCATTATGCAAATGATGAAAATATATAAAAATTATCCTAATATGACTCTAATAATGCTAAAGTTCAAGCCTAACCTAGGTAAAAAGATTAAAAAGATAACTCTTTTGGAGAGTTATCAGTCCCCTTAAAATACCTACTTGTGAAGAAACATACACACACTAAATTTCACTTAGTGAGACAATATTAAGATAATTAAGAACATAAATCAAATATGATAACCACTTTATAGATATGTTAGAAATCATGCCAATATTGCATAATTATTCATTATTTTCATTAGCTTGCAATAACACACTTAATCTTCTCAATTTGATTTATTCACAATATAATGCCTGAACTAACATAGTAGAGCTAGTTAGGATACACGAGTCGAAAACGGAACGAAAGCCCATGATGCATCGAAGTACTACACAATACACCGAAGTGCCACAATGAACACGAATGTTCCACAATGTAGTTGCTAGACTCTATGACATCCAACTATACCCTAATGCTCTTAATAAGTTTACTTGGACAGTATATATGTAGTCACTCATTTTCGTCCGGGGTTTTATTTAGTGTATATATATATAAGATATAATATATAGTTTTTTTTTTAAATTTGGAAACCATATATATAATATATAATTTTTGAAAATATTTTGAAAGCATATATAATATATAGTTTTTGAAAATATTTTTGAAAAAATATATATAATATATAGTTTTTGCAAATATTTTGAATATATATATATATATATATATATATATATATAGTTATTGAAAATATTTTGAAAATATATATAATATATAATTTTTGAAAACATTTTGAAAATATATATTATATAAAATATTTATGTATTATATTATATTTATTATATTATTATTTATTTTCTTTTTATTTTTTTTATTTTATTTTATTTTATTTTTTTTTTTATTTTGGTCCAAATAGGTTCAAGTCCAACAGTCCAAGAGGCCCAGTAAGGAACCCAACCGGGCGAGCAAGCCTAACCCATCAAACCGACCCGGCCAAGAACCCAACAAACCAGCTCGACCTAGTAAATTAGGGTTTCATCTTTTAGATATTAGCACCGCAGCATCAGATCCATTGGATCTGAACCAATCCAACGGTCCACAAGGGCCAAATGATAGGGTTTCACTGTCACATGTTCAGGGGGAAACATCCATCAGCCCGAGGACTCTTGGAGAGTCCTCATTCCAACAACAACAACAACACAAATCATAACAAAACAAATCAATGTTTCAATCAAAATAGAACTCTATATCAACCCAAAAACAGTAGGTTCACAAACCTATAAATTCATGTAACTGTAAAACATAAACAACAAGTAAGATCGAAGTAAAAAGAGACTTGCCACTTTCGAAAAGGAACGAAATAAAAGAGGTAACTTTTTACCATTCTCGGTTGTTCACTTGCATATGTGTGTTCATGTTATTTTTTTACTAAAAAATAAAGAAAAAAAAGGAATGGCTGATGATCGAGAGGAGGGTTTTCGAGAAGCTTTTCTCATATCTAGCCTTCCCCGAGGCTCATTTATGAAAAAAAATTAGATTTTTGAAAAGAGGAGATGATAGGCTTTCGAACGGTGTAAAAATATTTTGGGTTCACCGCCGATGAACGATGGCAGGCGCCGATCTACGGCGAGGCGACGCACAGCCGGAATATGGGTTGCCATGAATTTCGGTTGAATGTTCTTCGTTGGTTGAAGAACACTTCAGAGAAAATAAGGGGGCTTGTTTTGATCGGTTTTTGGGGAAAGAAAAAAATGAATTTTGTTAATGAATTTGGGCTTTTATAGCCAACCTAATAACCCGACTGGATCCACTAAGGATCCGCGTGTTTTCAAGTGGGTATGGTCAAATTGCAGTATCAGTCCCTAAATTGTTTTTAAAGTCAATTTTGTGCTTTAAATTTGATTTTAATCATGATTTTGCTTCTTAAATTTACCACTCATTTTATTAATTCTACAATTAGGTCATTCTTTTATTTAATTCATGTTTTCATTTAATTATTTTTTAAAGGTTATTATATTTGATGAGTTTTTGATCCAACATTTTATTGATTTCTTTTATTTTCCTTTATTTTTTTATTTTTTATTTTTTTCATTTTTTTCTTTGTGTTAATTTAATTAATTTTCATCTTTGTTTGTATTTAATTTTGCAATTAACGTTGTTTTATTTTTTTATTTAATTAACTTTTTATTTACATTATATTTTATTACTTTGTGTCTTCAATATGTGTGATTTCAAGTTTTCATTCCGTTAATTCCTTATTTTTCGGCATGTATATATTTCTTTTCTTTTCTTTTGTCTAAAATATTATAATTTAACTTTTGCTTCTTTTTCTTTTAATCAATTCATTATTTCATTTTTAACATCTTTTTTTACCTTTTAGGGATATTTTAAATCGATTAGAGGAAAGTAATTTGGATCGAATTTTTTACTTTTTAATTTAACTTATAATTTTCTTAATTAAGACAACTAGAAATTAAATTAGTATCGTAAGGGCAGTACAAGGGTGCTAATCCTTCCTTTACTATAACCGACTCTCAAACCCGACATATTTTTGGTAAGACGCATATAAAGTAAGAAAATAAACCAAGGTATCCGATCAACCTAGTTTTTATTTTTAAAAATAAATTATCGGTGGCGACTCTAAACCATTTATTTAAATCGAAGCCCAATTTCGGGCCCAACCCAAAAGATGGCTGCGACAGCTTGGCGACTTTGCTGGGGACAGGTAAGTGAGTCAGGCTAGGACTAATTTTCGGTTGTCTTCTTAAATGAAGATTGTAAGTTTAAATTTTAATGTAATTTTTTTATCCTTATTATTTACCTTTGATTATTTTTCAAATAAATAGTTGTACTGATGGTTTTTTAATGATTTCAGATTATTTCCATCTCAGGCTCTATTCTCGAGCTCTAAAACTTTTCTTAAGTAGAGATGAAAGTGACGTCTTTGTGAGAATATATTCTCCGAATAGGCCTAGGAAGTAACCTTCGGGATTCATATATCTTATGTCTTCGTGTGAATTTATTCTCCGCATAGACATAAGGGAATGTATCATCTCGAGTTTAACTTGGTCCACATAGGCTTGTAATAGGCTTAGGATTGAGGGTCTGGCAAGCCCAAGTGGGCACCAAAAAGGAGAACTCGGGTACCTTTTTTTTAGAAACTAAGCCGGGAGACTATAGGGAATTAGAGCCCACCCCGAAACTCCATTTCAAAACCTAGAATGTTTTTACTTTTGTCATACAGTTTATCATTTTTTACTTTTATCATTATTATTTCTATCTTACTAACTGATATTTCTTTCATGTTTGCTTTTTCATCATTTGCATCATAAAAAGAGGTAATTGATCCACAAAAAGTGTTTGTTACACATAAATAATCTGCATTAATGGACAAAGAGGTTGTAATACAAGAGGTGAAAAACGTCGAGGTACGACTATGGTCTGAAAAGACTCAGAAATAAAATCGAGATAGCCTGCAAGGAAACTATGTGTCAGATCTGGTTGGCTATGCTTCTGTCAGTCTAAAGCAGAATGATGTTCAAGAACTACGAAGTATTTGGGACAGCTAGAAAAGTGACCAGAAAAGGAGGTTCTGCCAGCAGTATGGTGATATTGCACTTATACTTTATATAAAGACATATGAGCTCCTAATTCGAACCCTAGTACAATTCTTGAATCCGGGGTATAACTGCTTCACAGTTAACCAAGAAGACATGGTACCCACAATCGAAAAATATACTACTTTGTTGCATTGTGAATGGATCGGGTTTACATCAAGCATATCAAGAGTCAGCCTTTCAAGAACGGGTTGGAAAAGGTGGCAGGGGTATATGAGAAATGGGTAACTGACCAAATTCAACTTAAAGGTAGTAGTGAAGGAATTGCTTGGACCCATATCAAACAACTAATGAAGAATCACCCGATGAAAGGAAGGTAATGAACCTTTTTGCATTGGGCATTTATGGTTTGGATAATTTCCCAAAGACTTTGAGATATATTGAGGCAACTGTGGTGGAATTGTTTGAACAACACCTAAAATGAATAAATCCAGCACCAACAATTTTAGTTGAAATTTTTCGCTCCCTCAACCACTGCAGGAAGACTGGCGGATGAAGATTTATAGGGTGTGCACAGCTTCTCCAAGTTTGGATCCATAGTCACTTTTGGAAGACTAGCGGGATTTCTTACCGCCGATTCAACACCACTTATTCTTATGTGGGGGAATTTCTCACCCTGAAATGGCAAGAAGGTGTCCCAAAAGAAAAGTGGATAAAGTTATTCACACACTTTTAGGATAGGGATATGTTCTGGAGAGCCCCCTGGTTGACCCATAGTGACATTCTTTTCCAATGCAGAGACACAAAAACTATGACATTATTTGGATTATGGGGAGGAGTCGGATACTCTCCACTTTTGGCACTTCGACAGTATGGGGCATGCCAGTTTCTCCCAACAACACATGGAATATATGGATCAGAATTTGCATATCATGTGGATAACTACAAGAAAAAGGTCAAAGAAGTAGCTGAGTCATGGAAGAAAATGTTTCGTATGGATGTCGTGGCCGCTAAAGACAAGCTTACTCCAGACTATTTAGAATGGTGGAGGTTAAGGAAAAATGACACTATCCCAGTACCAAACCATGAAGACGCTCGAACAATGAAAGAACATCTTAAGCATGTTCCCTCCGAGCTAGAGATAGCAAGGAAAGAATTTGAAGCCGAAAAGCAGGATCTGAAACAAAGTCTATTGGAACTTGAGGTTGAAAGATTCCAGTGAAAGTTGGATGCTGATACCCAGAAGGATCGTGCATATAAGTTAGAGAATGAACATAAGAGAATTTGTTTTGAGCTTGAGGATTTGAGAAAATGATATCAAGAACAAGTCCAGAGCAATTCCAATCTGAAGAGGTCTTCTAAATACTGGAAAAGTGAAGCGAGCAGTCTGAAAAAGGAAGTTTGAAGGGCAGTAGGAAAGAGAAACCTAGAAACAACAACTAAAGACTTCTCAGAGACGTTTGTTAGACAGCCAGCATCAGAATAAGCATTTGAGGATCCAAGTAACTGATTTAGAGAAGTCTCTTCAGAAGTAGCAAGAGCGAAATGGCAAAACCATAGTTGAGCTGGAGACCATTGTGGACGGGTTCAAGAAACAAGCAAATGAGCTTCAGATAGTTCCCTTTGATGGGGGATTTCAGTGGCATTTTCATTGGGAATAGGTACATCAATGGGTGAAAGCTAAAGATGCAGTTATCCAAGATTTCATGGAACAAGTAAAAAAAGTTGCTCGTCATTTACACGGTTTAGAAAATGAAGCGGGAGTGGTACGACAAGGTATTTAACGAGTGATAGATGAAGTAAGAAGACTTGTCAACCTGTTAGAAATTGTTTAGGGTTTATAGGATTTAGTCAGAATATACCTTTAAGATATTTTTATCTCTTAAAAAATAAAACACTTTTGTCTTAATAAATATTATTTATAATAGCATACACGTTTCTGGATCAATACCTCTAATTCTCATGCATCATTTCCATATCTTGCATTTCATTTTTATTTTCCATGTTTTTACATTCACATTAACTAATAAAAAATGTCTAGGGAACAAACACCAGGTATCCCTCCACAAGCCCTGGTCACACATCATCCTTACAACACTTGCACAAAGAAAAGACAAAAGGAAGCCAAAATTGCTCAACTCGAAGAAAACATGTTGAGGTTACAAATGGAGCTTGAAGAAAAAATAAGTCAGAATAATCAAAGCACTTTGGAATCAATCACTAAAAGCCAAGAATCCTTGGTTGATCAAATCGTTGGAAGGTTATCTGGATTAAATCAGGCAAGCACGCCTGGGGCATGGTCATCTGAAGGGGTACCTATGCCACCTACCCCGCAAATGGTTATTTCACCTGGAATCTTACCAGGACTACAAGGGGACTCATCCGTTGTATAAGAACCATTTTTCTGACCCAGCAAAACTGGGCCCAAACCAACCTAAACAAACCCTAAATTTTAAAACCATGTTTAAACACAACCTAAATCTAAAACCCGACCCGGGCTCACCCGGATCCGACCCGGGTCTGACCCAACTGGGTAGCCACCCACTACCCCCAATCAACTTCCACCTCTTTCACTCCCAATCAACAGACACGCTTCCCTGCCCCACTGCCGAAGCCATCTCATGCATGCCATTATCTCTACGCCTGCAGAAGACAAAAAAGCAAGAAAAAACAGTTGGAATCATTTTTTAATTTCTGTAAATGGGTATAAAACCCCAAGCAATTCATGTAAAAAGGGTCAGTTCTGGAGAGACCCGTAATCAATATACAAAGATTAAAAGGTTCTGTTTTTTCCTTTTTATTTCGAGAAACAAATTCCATTTAGTTTCTTTTGTTAAGTTTAGAATATAAATGAATATTTTTTTACAGTTTTTGAATAAAAAAAGGGAACATTTTAGTCTAGAAAAAGGGCCAATAGATTCAAATAATCAAAAATCTTCATTTTTCCGAATAGCATCAAACAAACAAACTTTTTTTAGTTTTCGAAACAGCAACAAGTAACCAATTTTTTTCACAGTGAAACGAGAAAAATAAAAAGAAGCTAGATCGGGGGCTTACCTTAGTCGGTGACGTCGCTGGCGTTCGAGGAAGCCGAATGGTCAAAGTTTTTTCCTCTGATTTGGGGGGGCGTTTCTCGTCGTTTTATCCCTGAGGAAGGGTCTTAGTGGATAAATCTAGGCTCAGGGGATGTTTTGGGTCAGTTTGGGTTTTTTGGCCGCCGTGTGTGGCGGCTAGAGCAGTGATCAAACGGCGAGCACGGCTGACCAAAATTGGGCGAGAGAGAATTGATTTTCTCCCTCATTTTTTTTCAAAATGTGTTACAAATGAAAAAAAAGACTTTAGTTGTATTTATAAAACTATTAAGGGTTTAATTGCGTTTTAAAATCCCCAAACATTTATCGCGTTTTTGCATTTTGGTCCCATAGGGGACCAAAACTGCCATTTTCCCATTTTTCTGTGCATGCTTTAATTTCTTGGTAAATTCACTGTTTTAGTCCCCGAAACTTTGTCATGTTTTTACATTTTGGTTAATGGACCTTTCGTTTCTAATTTATTTTAATTTTATTATTCTGTTTTGTTTTATTTCAATTTAGTCACTGATAGTTTCTAATTTAGATACTATTATTTTAATTTTTGGCATTTGTATTGATATTTCATAGGTTTATTTTCTTAGATTTAGTTTTAAATTATATTAATATTCGAATCGAACATAGAAATTATGATGACACTCTAGTTTAATTAGGGAGCAATTTGAGTTGAGTTTTCGCATTATACGCCCGATTACTCAGATCGATTGATCAATTCTAAAATTAATTAATAATTAATATTTTCTAAATATTTTTGTGTATTAATTTAGGTAATAGTTAGATTTTAGTTACCACTCTAACTTTAGAAGTTGTCGTTTTAGGACCTTTTCAAAAATGCATCATGTTTTCTAAAAATAAGACAATGTTCAGTTATTAGGCACAATAGTTGATCTCCCGCATTTACACTTGGGGGCGAATGTTATCGGTCTCAATAAACGAATACCATTTTCAAACTCTATAACCCTAATGATTTTTAAATTAAATAAAGATCGAACTCAAAATTTCTGATTTTAAATATAGGGTAATTAACTAGATACCAATTTTTGGGCGCTTGTGGGGGTATTAATCCTTCCTCACGCGTAATCGACTCCCAAACTTGATTTATGGATTTTCACATACCCTAAAACTCAGTATTTTGATAAAAATAAAATGTTTTATTAAAAGCACCAGTTTTTACGGTGTTCCAATCACACCTTAAATGATTGGTGGCGACTTATCACATTTTGAGATGATTTTCAAAGAGAAACTCCCGAGTCAGTATCGGTATTTTCCCCGCCCGAGCGAAAAATGGTGTCGACGCGCTGCAAAAGCGAAAGCCTCATATGCTGTAAAGGTACATACTTCTGTATCCAACCCTGAGAATAATCCAGGTGATTACCATATACCAAATTTTGATGAAGAAGACAAGGCAAAGAAAAAGGAAAAAAAGATCAAGCTACTCGAAGACCAAATGAAGGTGGTTAAGGGGGACTATGATTATTATGGAGTCGATGCTTTGGAGCTGAGTTTAGTCTCAGATTTGGTGCTCTCACTAAAATTCAAAGTCCCCAAGTTTGAGAAATTTGATGGGAACAGATGCCCTTCGGTCCATATTACCATGTTCTATCGGAAGATGACAGGATATGTAGGAAATGATCAGCTCCTGATTCATTGCTTCCATAAGAGTATGTCTGGTTCAGCCATCCGGTGGTACAATAAGCTGAATCAATCATACATAAAGACTTGGAAAGATTTAGTCAAGTCATTCTTGGAACAATACAAGCACATAAACGATATGAGACTAGATCGAGTCACACTACAAAGTATGGAGAAGAAGCATAACGAGAGTTTCAGACAATATGCACAGAGATAGAGGGATTTAGCTGTGCAAGTTCATCCACCCTTGGATGAGAATGAAACCAGGAAGCTCTTCGTATAAACCCTAAAGGTACCTTACTTCGAGCATCTGGTTGTAATTATATCAGAAAATTTTTCTGACTTAGTTATGGTCGAGGAAATGATTGAAATGGCCATAAAACAAGGTAAGATCGATGGAGGGGAATCAAGCAAGAAACCTTCTATGAAGAATAATGAGGGAGATATTAATAACATCAACACCTATAATGCCAATAAAGGTGTTACAATCTTCAACTCAAAAACAACTGTAGCTGTATCATCAGGTACTTCTAGTCAAAATCCGATAGAACTTAGGAAATAAAGAGAAAATGAGCATTTTGATCCTATTCCCATGACATAAAAAGAACTGTATAAGCAAATATTTGACACTCATGTAGTGTCATCATACCCGGTGGAACTTATGAAGCCCCCATACCTCGGATAGTATGATTGAGAATTGCTCCGCATTCAAGAGGATTGTGCAAAGAATGCGTAACAAGAATTGGATCCACTTCAACTCAGGAGCACCAAATGTTGTACAAAATCCTTTGCCTAACCATCAAGAGTCTGGGATTAATGCAGTTGCTACACATAAAGACATGAAAGTTAGGACTGATATTTATGAAATAAAGTCTTCTTTGGCTTGGGTATGGAGATAAATGGCGAAAGCATGATTTCTTGCACCATATTTTGATACATCAAGGAGTGAAGATGGTAACCACTGTTGTTACCACAATGAAGTATGACATGAAATACAAGATTGCCCAAAGTTTAAAGATTTGATCCAGCTCATGATGGATAGGAAGGAACTGGAATTCTATGACGAAATTCAAGACCCTTCAGAAGAAGATGTTTGTACGACTGAAGAGTCATTCGAAAGTGGATATAGCAAGGGTCGTCCTTTGGTAATCACCCCTAAAGTGACAGCAGAGAAAACACAAGAAAAGGTGGTGATCACAGCACCCCGACCTTTTTCCTACAAGGATAATAAACAAGTGCCCTGGAAGTATGAATGCCAAGTAAGCACCCTGAAAGAAGATGAAAACAAAGTGGGGCATGCTATGGGGAAACGCTACTCCCAAGATTCTAAGTCCCCCTAGAAACCACTTAAACTCTTCAAAGGGGATGTACTGACAATAAACGAGCCAATAAATGATGAAGAAGCTATAGAGTTTCTAAAATTTTTAAAGCACAGCGAATACATCATCGTGGACCAATTACATAGCCTACCGACACGTATTTCAGTGTTAGCACTACTGCTAAGTTCAAAAGCACATAGGGGAGCACTTTTGAAAGTCCTAAATCAGACGTTTGTGCCACAAGACATACCAGTCAGGAAGCTGGATTGACTGGTGAATAATATTCAAGCTGATAATCTCATCTCATTTTCTGATGATGAGATTCCGTCTGGAGGACGAGGTCGAACTAAGGCATTACACATCACCACTCATTGTAAGGGCACGCCTTACTGAGTGTGTTAATTGACAATGGTTCAGCCCTTAATGTAATGCCTTTAGTTATATTGAAAAGGTTTCCAGTAGACGCTTCCCACATAAGAACATGCCAGAGCGTGGTACAAACCTTTGATGAGACCAAGAGAGAGGTAATTGGCAAGATTTAGGTGACTTTAACCTTTGATGCCACATCATGCCTTCCTATAACTGCCTTTTGGGAAGACCCTGGACCCATCAAGCTGGAGCAGTACCATCTACACTGCACCAGAAAGTCAAGTTTGTCATTGACGGGACTCTTGTAATTGTTAATGCTGAAGAATATATCATGGCAAGTGTGACTACTAACACCCCATACATAGAAGTAAATGATGAAGTGGTAGAATGTTTGTTTCGCTCCTTAGAATTTGTGAATGCCACATTTATGGCTGAGGGATGAAGGAATTCCAAACCACGGCTCCCTGAATGCACTAAAATGGAGATCAATCAGACCTTGGGAAGAGGTGCCAATGTAGGAAGAGGATTTGGGAATCTGTTGCAAGGAAGGATCAGCCTCGTTCTTCCTATAACAAAACTAGACCCGTTTTTATCCCAGTCAACAACAGAAGAGGAAGGAAATCTAGAAGGGATGAGACAGAAGGTTGGCCAGATTGAAAGGGAAATATTTTCAAAGGGAACCTATCATTTTTTCACCTCTTTATGAAACATTTAAATCTGGTGATTATGAGTTTTGGACGACCTCACCAGATTTGGAGATTGCTTTAAAAGATTGGAGTATTAATGCTATAACCACAGAAAATGCTAAAAATATGGACGAGTCAGGAATCTGCCCTTTACCACTTGGATCGGTGCTTAGCAACTCGATGGCTGAAGAATTACCTGTGGTTTTCAAATTTCTTTCACAGTAATACTCAAACTATCACTATTCGCCTACACCCGGGGTAATAGGTGATCTTTTGTAAGGATTGATAAATGTTTATTTTAAATTCAATAAAAGATGTAGTTTCTTTGAAGGCAAACATTTTTCTTTTTTCATTTCTTTAGAACTCAATTTTCTTTCATTCAATACTTTTCTTTTGAATTCAATTTTTTCATTCTATACTTCGTTTTATCCTCTTTGGAATTTAATTTTTGACCATTCTGTGTGGGATATTTTCCTCTTACACATACACATTTTATTTCTCCTTTAGGTCCCAAGATAATGATAATGCAGGCGTTGATGATATTTACCTGGAAGTGGATTTTGAATAGTTTATTTGTCTTTGGGAAGTTGATGAATATGACAATGAAGGCAAGTGCAGTTTACCCTCCGAATTGTTAAGGATAGTAGAAAAAAAAAGACAAGCAAATATTGCCACATGAAGAGAAAATCGAAATCCTGAATCTGGGTACAGAAGAGGATATAAATGAAGTCAAAATTGGCATAACTCTCTCGACTGAAGGAAGACAAAGCTTAATATTCTTACTTCAAGAATAAAAAGATGTGTTTGTATGATCGTATCAAGACATGACGGAGCTAGATACAGATATAGAAGTCCACAAACTGCCTATCAAACCAGAATGCAAACCTATGCAACAAAAGTAAGAAGAATAAGACCTCAAGTGGCCAAGTATCCAGAATGGGTGACTAACATAGTGTCGGTTCTAAAGAAAGACGGGAAAGTACGCATGTGTGTTGATTACTGAGACATTGACAAGGTGAGTCCCAAAGATAATTTTCCTGTACCGCACATAGACATTTTGGTAGATAATACTGTCGGGAATGCTTTCTTCTCATTCATGGATGGATTCTCAGGATATAATCAGATTAAGATGCATCTTGAGGACACGGAAAAAACTACATTCATCACAATGTGGGGAACTTTATGCTACAGGGATGATGTCCATCGGATTAAAGAATGTTGGGGCAACATATCAAAGAGCCATGGTGACCTTGTTTCATGATATGATGCATAAAGAAATTGAGGTTTATGTCAATGACATGATTGTCAAAGCACAAACCGAAAATGAACATGTCGAAAATATGAGAAAGCTCCTTCAAAGATTAAGAAAATTCCAGCTAAAATTGAACCCCAACAAATGTACCTTCGGGGTAAAATCTGGAAAATTGTTAGGCTTCGTGGTCAGCAGGAGAGGTATCGAAGTCGATCCAGATAAAGTCAAAGCCATCCATAATTTACCTCATCCACGAACATAAAAAAAAAGTTTGAGGTTTTCTGGGAAGATTGAATTACATAGCGCGGTTCGTATCTCAGCTAACCCGATAAGTGCGACCTAATCTTTCACCTTCTTCGAAAGAATAATTCCGGAACATGGGATGAGGATTTCCAGACTGTATTCGAGAAAATAAAAAAGTACTTATCTTGCACTCCCATCTTAATGTCCCCCATTTAGGGCAAACCTCTATTCTTGTATTTATCCATATTCGAGAATTCAATGGGGTGTGTTCTGGGTCAACATGATGAATCCGGGGGCATTGAAAGGGTCATTTACTACCAAAGCAAGAAGTTCACTAATTACGAAGTCATATATCCTCCCATCGAAAAGGTATGTTGTGCTTTAGTCTGGACTATATGTAGACTTAGACAATACATGTTGTACCACACCACTTGGCTAATTTCCAAGTTAGACCCACTAAAGTATATGATGGGTGTGCCTGTTCTCTCTGAAAGGTTAGCCCGATGGCAGATGTTGTTATCCTAATTCGACATCGAGTATGTGAGCCAAAAAGTTATAAAAGGAAGTTTCATATCAGATTTCTTGGCAAGCAGAACAACTGAAAATTACGAGCCACTGGACTTTGACTTCCCAGACGAAGACTCGATGGTCATATCCTTAGAGGAAGCAAGTATTTCCACATACGATTCCTGGAAAAATGCATTTTGATGGTGTATCAAATACATTAGGACATGGCATTGGGGAAATATTGATCTCCCCTGAAGGAAATCATTACCCATTCACTAGCAAACTGAATTTTGATTGCACCAACAACATTGTAGGGTATGAGGATTGTGTTTTAGGGATTCAAGTTGTTATTTGACAAAATATAAAGACCTTACAGGTATATAGATATTCGACCTTAGTGATACATCAGCTCTACGGAAAATGGGAAACAAAGGATGTAAAGCTGGTGGAGTACCGAAAGATAATATTAGATTTACTCGAAGAATTTGATGAAGTCTCTTTCCATTATGTGCCTAGAGAAGAAAACCAAATGGCTAATTCTTTAGCTACCTTGGCAGTCCCAGTCAAGGTTGGCGGGGAGTCTGATATGATTCCAATTGAAATGCAGTCATATGAATACCAGGCTCATTGTTACCAAATCAAGGAAGTAAAAGACATTAAACCCTGGTATCATGACATTCTGCAATACATCAAAAACCGAAGTTATCTAGAGGAAGCCATTGAAACTGATAAAATAACTATTAGAAGCATGGCTGCTGGATATGTTCTTGATGGAAAAATCTTGTACAAGAAAAGCCATGATTAGATCCTATTGAGATGTGTAAATGCAGAAGAGGTAAAGATGATATTAGAAGAGGTACATAATGGAGTTTGCAGAACGCATGCGAATGGACATATGATGTCGAGGCAAATTATAAGATGCGGATATTTCTGGTCCACATTGAAAAGTGACTGCATCAATTATGCTAGAAGATGTCACGAATGTCAAATTTATGGGGATAAAATCAATGTTCCACCTCAACCTCTTCATGTAATGACCGCATCATGGCTATTCTCTATGTAGGTCATGGATGTTATCGGGAAAATTCATCCGAAGGCTTCAAATCGTCATCATTTCATTCTTGTGGCAATCGACTATTTCACAAAATGGGTAGAAGATTTATCATATGCCAGTGTCACTCAGTCCATTATTTGTAAGTTCCTAAAAAATAAATCATATGTCAGTATGGTTTACCTGAAAGAATCGTTACCGATAATGCCACGAACCTGAACAATAAGATGATGGACACTGCTTGTGAACAATTTAACATAAAGCATCATAACTCTACTGTTTATAGACCGAAGATGAATGAAGCAGTAGAAGAAGCAAACAAAAACATCAAGAATATAATGGAAAAACATCTGAGACATACAAGGATTAGCATGAGAAATTACCTTTTGCTCTGTTTTCTTACCGAACCTCGGTACGAACTTCGATTGGGGTAACCCCGTTCTTATTAGCATATGGGATGAAAGCAGTACTGCCCATTGAGGTAGATATTCCATCACTCCGGGTCCTGTCAAAAGTTAAACTAGATGATGCATAATAGATCCAAACTCGATATGATCAGTTGAACCTAATAGAGGAAAAGAGGTTGAAGATCATTCACCATGGTCAACTCTACCAAAAATGAATGATTCGAGCACATAATAAAAAGTGTGCCCAAGGGTATTCTACGAAGTAGATCTTGTACTAAAGAGGATTTGGCCCATTCAAAAAGATTTCAGAGGAAAATGAATGCCAAATTGGGAATGACCTTATGTCGTAAAGAATGTTTTCTCCAGAGGAGCACTGATTCTGGCTGAAATAGACGGGCCGAAATTACCAAATCTCATTATTTCAGATGTAATCAAAAACATTTCACTTATGGTGAAAACCTGAAAGGGCGCCTTAAGTTGAAAAAATATATTTATGGTGAAAACACGAAAAGGCACCTTAAATTGAAAAAAAAAAGGAAGGTCCAAGATGAAAACTCGCAAAAGGCGCCTTGAAACCAATGATGGATCCAAATTGAAAACCCGAAAAGGCAATTTGGATGAGGATTCAGGAAAAGTTTTGCGTCACGACATCAAAATCTTCTACAGACTTAACGATTCAGGGAAATATGGTACTTCTGAACATTGTCACAATTTCAAAGTCCCCTTGACAAAGGATGTACTCAAAAGTCATCTAACGGCGTATCAGTTCAAAGGCGCCCGCATTATTGAGATCTAAGGCACCTACTTATATTTTTTTTTACTTTCCAAAATGTTTGTCATATACTTTTTTTCTTTTTTCCTTATAAATAAATATGACCATTTCTCTAAGTCAATTCCTTTTAAGCATCTTAGGTTGAATTTAAACTTAATGATTTATTCACTTTTGAAAAGATAATTATGTATTACTATACTTGAGATAACTGAAAGGCATTGCCTAAACCAAGACTAGAAATAAAACTCTATACATCGAAGAATCCAAGATCAAGATCAAAAATTCAAGATTCAGAATAAAGAGTCATCAGGTTTGACAACCAAAGATTGAATATTTCCAACCAAATCCTAAAATAACATATTTCACGTATGCATTTTAGGCACACATAAGAACATTGCATCCATACCATCGCATATATGCATAATTTTACAGATTCTTGCTATAGTCAATTGCAACTTCACAACGAAGGATATTAAACTCGAGACAATGCAATTTATAAGATTCAATTTCAACTTCACAACGAAAGACATCCAATTCAAAGCTTAACTTCATAGCGAATGAGCCATCCACGATTTCAACTTCACGAAGAAGGATATCGTGCTCAATGGATTGACTTAGTGTCACAGCAAATGAGTCATCTATAACAACATGGGGCTACCTCCCAGCCTAGTACAGCATAACTCAAGGTGAGAATAGTTATATGTTAAAAAGAACCTTCGAGTTTGATTTCATTTAGCTCGAGGACATATTTTTCGTAAGGTAACAGCAACGGACTACTTCTCGGTCAAAATTTTCACACCAAGGTCTTTAAATCGAGAATATGACTAAGGTTGACTACGATTTGGAAACAAGGAGCCACTTTTTGATTCAAATTTTGAGCTATGATTTTAACATCAACTCGAAGGATATCATGTTCAAAGACATCTCAAGAGTCACTCGCAGTACGGCTCAACAACAAGGAGCCGTCCTTTTTCTTCAAGTCTCAACTCCATAGCATATGGTAGTTGATAAGGATTCAATGACAACATGGAGTTGGATTTCAAACTTAGAAGTCGACAACTCCCACAGGAACATGCTTGTTTCCAAGCCCATATGTCGAACGAAAAATTGTGTCTTTTTGTCTTTGCCTTGTTTTCGTTACACGATAATAGGCAAATAGGGGCAGCTGAAGTCACTCATTTTCGTCCATGGTTTTATTTAGTGTATATATATATATATAAGATATAATATATAGTTTTTTTATAAAATTTTGAAAACATATATTTAATATATAGTTTTTTTTTTTAAACGTTTTGAAAACATATATATAATATATAGTTTTTAAAATATTTTGAAAATATATATATATATAATATATTGTTTTTGAAAATATTTTGAAAAAATATATATAATATATGGTTTTTGAAAACATTTTGGAAATATATATATAATATATAATCTTTGAAAATATTTTTAAAACATTTTGAAAATATATATTATATAAAATATTTATGTAATATATTTTATTATTTACTATATTATTATTTATTTTATTATTATTTTATTTTATTTTATTTATTTTCTTTTCTTTTTTTTATTTTGGTCCAAATAGGTTGAAGTCCAACAGTCCAAGAGGCCCAGCAGAGAACCCAACCGGGCGGGCAAGCCTTACCGAGCAAATCGACCCGATAAAGAACCCAGTAAACTAACCTGACCCAGTGAATTAGGGTTTCATCTTTTGTATATCAGCACCGCAGCACCAGATCCATTGGATCTGAACCAATCCAACGGTCCACATGGGCCAAATGATAGGGTTTCACCACCGCACGTTCAGGGGGAAACATCGATCAGCCCGAGGACTCTTAAAGAGTCCTCATTCCAACAACAACAACACAAATCACAGCAAAACAAATCAATGTTTCAATCGAAATAGAACTCTAAATCAACCCAGAAATAGTGGGTTCACAAAGCTATAAATTCATGTAACTGTAAAACAAAAAAAAGGAGATTGAAGCAAAAAGAGACTTGTAACTTTCGAAAAGAAACGAAATAAAAGAGGTAACTTTTTACCATTCTCTGTTGTTCGCTTGCATATATGTGTTCATGTTATGTTTTTCTTTCTTTTTTGACTAAAAACCCAACAAAAAAAGGAACGACTGATGATCGGGGGGAGGGTTTTCGAGAAGCTTTTCTCAGATCTAGCCCTCCCCGAGGCTCTTTTGTGAAAATAAATCGGATTTTTGAAAAAAGGAGATGATAGGCTTTCGAACGATGTAAAAATATTTTGGGTTCACCGTCGATGAGCGGCGGTCGGCGATTTGGCGCACAACCGGAATCTAGGTTACCATGAATTCTGGTTGAATGTTCTTCGTTGGCTGAAGAACACTTCAGATAAAATAAAGGGGCTTGTTTTTATCGGTTTTGGGGGAAAGAAAAAATGAATTTTATTTATGAATTCGGGATTTTAAAGCCGACCCGAAAACCCGACTGGATCCCTTAAAGATCCTCGTGTTTTCAAGCGGGTAGGGTCAAATTACAGCGTTGATCCCTAAATTGTTTTTAATATCAATTTTGTGCTTTAAATTTGATTTTAATCACGATTTTGCTTCTTAAATTTACCACTCATTTTATTGATTCTACAATTTGGTCATTCTTTTATTTAATTCATGTTTTCATTTAATTATTTTTTAAAGGTTATTATATTTTATGAGTTTTTGATCCAACATTTTATTTATTTCTTTTATTTTCCTATATTTTTTATTTTTATTTTATTATTATTTTTATTCATTTTATTTTCTTTGTGTTAATTTAATTAATTTTCATCTTTGTTTGTATTTAATTTTGCAATTAACATTTTTTTATTTTTTTTATTTAATTGACTTTTTCTTTAAATTATTTTTTATTACTTTGTGTCTTCAGTATGTGTGATTTCAAGTTTTCATTTTGTTAATTCCTTATTTCTTGGCATGTATATATTTTTTTTTTTTTGTCTAAATTATTATAATTTAACTTTTGCTTCTTTTTCTTTTGATCAATTCAATACTTTATTTTTTTAACATCTTTTATGACCTTTTAGGGATATTTTAAATTGATTAAAGGTAAGTAATTTGGATCGAATTTTTTACTTTTTAATTTAACTTACAATTTTTTTAATTAAGACAACTAGAAATTAAATTAGTATCGAAAGAGCAGTACAAGGGTGCTAATCCTTCCTTGAGTGTAACCAACTCCCGAACCCGACATATTTTTGGTAAGACGCAGATCAAGTAAGAAAATAAACCAAGGTATCTGATCAACCTAATTTTATTTTTAAAAATAAATGATCGTGGCGACTCTTACCCATTTATTTAAGTTGAAGCCCAATTACAGGCCCAACCTGAAAGACGGTGCGATAATTAAATAACATCATATTAGTCCACAAAGTCGTAATATCTCAATATCATACTTTTATGATCAAGAACTTGGGGTTTCACATGCTTAATATAGTTTACATAAGGGTTCATTCATAACACACAAGACATGGGTTTTCATACCTTGACGTTATGGTAATTTCACATACATGGAAGGCTCATCACAAGCCCTCCAATTTCTCAGTTCATATATCAAAACAACTAAGGCACTTACCTTTGCACTTGCTTACTACAATACCCAAAATAAGGCTAAAGATAGCTTTGAATTCCTAACATGTTTCTTGCCTATAGAGGTTCCAACATTCGTTTCTTTTCTTGGAGCTATGAACCTATCACATGTACACAATACACAATACATCACTTTACCACTAACAATATCATATATATACATATACACACATAAACACACAATAATGACATTGAATGTGAAATTAATGGAGGGGAGTGAATTTCTCAACTAGTTTAACTCCATTTAATGCTTTCACTCTAAATCTCAAACTCTCTCTAGAATTCCATATGGGTTTTTCATAGGGTTTTCCCTCACTAACTAAAACCCCTAACATGACTTATCTCAAAGAGAATTTGAAGGAGAACAACTTTGCATTTCATACAAAACTATAAATCTCACTTAAATATGAGAAAAATGAATATAAAGGGAAAGACTTAGCTCTCTTTCTCTGACCACCGGTTATAACTTGTTTGGGGGGGGGGGGTGGAGATGAGCATCTTTTTCATCTTTCCCTCATTTAAAAACCCTCATATAATGCATATTTTCCATTAATTCTAAATCTTTTATTATCCATATATCTAAGGGCCCAAGATGGACCCCCACTTAAATCCAATGGCCTTAATTAATTATTTATTCTAGCTTCTATAAATATTTGGGCCAATTATTAGTAAAGGGTTTCACTTTTGAGATGTGCAATTCCTTTATTTCAATTTAGTCATTTATCTTCCACAAACTAAATTCTAAGAATTAATTCTTTGTCTCTAATCTAAATTTAATGCCACAACAAGTAGAAAATATCTAACTAGTTCTCAAAATAATTTTATTTATCATTTTAGTCCTCAACAAAATTTTGGGGTGTTACATTAATATTTATGTAAATCTCAATATGTTTGCATCATTGTTGATTGGGATGGCCTAACCAATCATGTCAACTAATTAAAAAAAATAAACTTGTAAACTTCTGGTTTACCATAATATTTGATTCAATGTCATTTATTCAAGCTTGTAAACTTTTGGTTTACCATAATATATGATTTAATCTCATTCAAAATTTCTATAATTAATTGAATTCAATATTTGATACATACGTTAATGAAAGTATGAACTCGGAATATTCCATTTGACCACATATTTCGACGTATTGCTTATCAACTCTCATTATCATAAATTTCCTCTTTATCTAAAAATTAACCGTTAATAAAGAATTATATACACAAATTAACAAAATGTAATCAACAGATATGTATGCATTAAATTGATTTTCATATCCATCTCATACTATGTTGTCTTTCCAATTTACATATTTCTTGGAAGCAACAAGTAATAAACTACAAAAAATAAAAAAATTAAAATTTCAATTGTTCTCGCTTCTAATGGGTGTAAGTATTCTTAAAATGACTACAATCCACGTCATTTAATGCTACGTAAGATACTATAGCATTTAATGCAAGTATATATCGTTCAAGTAATAAAGTGATAGCAAATGAATGCTACGGACGTCGAACCAGAGGAAGCAAGCAGAGTGTTTTCATTAGAGTTTGTAAACATCAAGAATATCAAGTATGAAAGATGCTTAATAAAAAAATAGAGAAATTAATAGAGAAAAACACCAGTTCATGCTACAACAGTCTAGAGAGCATTAAGTCATATACCCAATCAATGATGGGAATATTGTGAACACCAAATTTTATGCAAATAAAACAAACAACTTTTATGTGATCAACATTGATTAAGACCTTTTGAACTTCTTTAATTATTTTCATCAATTAAAGGTTCAAAATATTAATAACACTAAATTAATGGTTGCATACTTTTCAACATGCACTATGCTACTCAGCAATACCAATGCTGTGAAAGGTATATAGCAAATCAACTAAGTCTATTTCTAGAATTAATTGAAATAACCATATATTTAATTATAATAATTTCTACTCATAATCATAAAGTACCAAGCTCATAAAAGAACATCTAAATAAGCATAAAATACGAAATCCACAATATCATATATAAAAGTTTTAAACATTTAAATCACTCATTCCCTCAATAAAAGGCCTTTAACAGTAATTCATTGACTGTCGATGCTACTCAACTTGCTCTCCTTGTGCTGCATCAAACCCTGGCAGGAGCTTAGGCTTCCATGGCATACGAAGAATTAAACGTGAAAATTTGGGTATTTTGAATGGCTCTCGATCATCACACTTTACAAATACCCCCTTTTATAGCTTTGATGAGATTTTCATCTCCCAATAAAAAATGTCCACGTTTCAGGTGTTATCTAGCCTAATGACAGTTGCCCGAGCCAGTTGTTCCAATCCAGAAGGTTTTCCCAACCATCTAGAGCTTAGACGACCGCTGTAGTATTCACTCAGCATTTCTTGCAATGCTTTGGCATCAGTGTAACAATTTACAACAACATATATCCAATTTTAGCCCTTATCAACCCATAAAGTTCCTAACATGCAAATTGCATAAAATTAACCAAAAATAATCCTAAAATGCTCTTAAAATTACTTAAGTTCAAACTAGACCTAGGTAAAAAAGGCTATTGAAGATAACTCTTTTGTAGAGTTATCATCATTCATCGTGACCATGACTATGACCACATACATTACCACACCCACAACTGTTAAAGTGGTCTTTATTTTCTGTTATAAAATGTCACATTCATCTTAGGGAATGGAATAAATCTAATAAAACGAGAATAGTTCATTTTTTGCTTAACCACAAGAAAACAAGATATTAACTAAGACTAGTTCTTAAAATTCTTTTCACGATATTATGTTTGAAGGACAATATTTTCTAGAGATTTCAATAATTTTGTACTATAAAAATTAATACCGATTTACTATGAACAATAAGATAAATGAATATAAACTATAATAAGTGTATCTGAAGGTCGTTAACAATATCATCATCATTATGGTTGTTCTCACATAGACTATCACAAACATTAAAATAGTATTGCGTTCAAGATAAAATTATAACTATAAATAAAAATATCAAATTTCATAAAAAATAATAATAATAACGCCTAACCAGCCTATGTATTTTTATCTTTTTTTATTATCTATGTCAAGAAAAATAAAAATAAAAAAAACCAAGAGGCCCTTCTTGCCGCCGTTGCAGTCATTAGACATTCGATTGAGAAAAAGAAGAAAAAGAAAGAAAGAAGAAAAATCACAGCTTCCAATCTCACTGATTGACTGCATTACTTTCATGTCAAAATATTTATCTTTTATTTTATGCTTGCATATTGAAGTAACTGGTGCTTTCACACCTTCCCTTGGTTAATCCGAAAAACCGCTGTTTGATTTCTGTAAAACCACTATTGTTAGTTAACCATAAACTCGAATCTTATATATCAAAGTTGCTGGGAATTGCTTTTGGAAGTATCTTTGAATTGTAAGGAACAAATCCACACCTGCCCTTTCTCATATTGTACTAACATATGGAAAAAATAATATAAAATATAATTATCTAAAATTATGTGTGCTGCGATTGAAAATTCGATTTTTATCATCTTAGATCTTGAATGAATAGTCGTGAATGATAAATCAATTCTTCGATATAAATAAACTATTTCTTCTAAACAAGTCATGCTGATAACATGTTATAAAATAAGAAAGAACGAAGCAATCTGTATGAAATAAGAACAATAAGAAATATAAGAATAAGGGGAGGCATTATTGTCTCAATTTGAGTTGTGTACAATGTTCTCTCTAACCTTTATATTTATAGCCATAACTAGGTTGTAATATAACTCTAATACTAATGGGTATTAGAGATCTAATAATAATGTGTATCTTACATATAGATTATAGACATTCACATAAATATTCATAATATTTTCAAGAAATAACGGACCATTTTAAACATGTTGATGTAAGTTAGAAAAATACACATTTAAATCATTTTTAAATTCTTTACTGTTATAATATGTAAATATATAATTTAAATTATGATAAAAATATTTTATGAAGAACCAAATAATTTTTAATAATTTACTTATTTTATAAACATTTTAAACTCATAAATAATTTAGGGCAAAGTACACAAATGATCTATCAATTATAGGGTGTTGCTTTGTTGAGTCCTCAACTATTAAAAATATAAAATCGCCCCCAATTATAGGATACTACTTTTTTGAGTTCCTCGACTATTAAAATTACAAGATGATCACCCAACTATTCATATGTTATAACCCATCCTTTTACATTAAAAATTGGCTATCGTTTGAGCTATACATTAATATGCTGATTGAGATATGATAAAATTTTATCTCAAAACCGATTGAGCTTTATTTTATGAATTGAGTCTTTGATTACATTATGTCGTCGAGTTAGTGCTTGAAAGCAACGGCGATGCATATTTATCATTAAATATGATTTAAATATATCTCAGTTAGCATGTTAATGTCTAACTCAGAAAACCATCATTTTTTACAGAAAATGACGAGTTTGGAACATATGAATAGTTAAATGATCATTTTGTAAATTTTAATAATTGAAGGATTCAACAAGCAGAACCTTAACGTTTAAGGACCGTTTTATAACTTTTACTCATCAAGAGACTCAACAAAGTAATATCTTATAGTCGATGGATCATTTGGATACTTTACCCAATAATGTAATAACCATATCATATATCCAGACAAAAAAATATAAAATTACTATTTTATAAATTATAAAATAAATACCCCATTTAATAATAAATATGTAGACACCCATTTTTGTCCGGTTAAAAAATTATTAAATTATTATTATTATTATTAAGTGTGTTTATTTTTGTGCATGTCAAATGTGGCCCAATTATAAGCTACAACCCAGTTCAAGCCCAAGAACCGGATCCACTCAGTAATCCATCAGCAGCAGACCAACTCCCAGACATGAGCTGAGCCATCGACGAGCCATGCCGAGCCATTGAGCCAACACCGACGCATTGATTTGCACAAATCATCTACATCGATAGATTACCTGCTTCAATTAGCTAAAGTCAAGCAAATTAATAATTTCACCTAAATTAGTCAGTATCTTACCAAATACGAAGAAAATCAAGATACAGCCATGAAGATTTGGTGAGGATATCAAGCATAAATTAAAGGGTTTTGAACAGATTGTGAGAGAAAAAAGGAAGAACAAAAAAACACTCATCAGAGAGCATTCGAATAACAAAAAAAAGATTGAAACAGGGATTGGGGAAAATCCTGGCAAACGACACTGTAAACTCTATATTCAAGCAATAAAGACTAAAAGGGTATCTATTATTTACTATTTTTTCCTATTATTTTCATCATTTTTAATGCATTTTTCTGATTTGTTCACTTTAAATCCTTGCATGTTCGATTAGGTTGAGTAGAATTTCTTTTCGGTTCTCTTAGGGTATAGTAATATATATATATAAAAACCAACATAGATATACATTTTTATTATTTTCGAATCCAACCTAGTTGCCCACAATAACAGAAAATAATATAAAAAATAATAGAGAGGAGTAAAGAGGTTACCTTAAAAAGAGAAAGCTTGTCGTCGGAGAGGAAAGGAGGAATATTAGAACCGGTCTTAGGTGATGGAGGTTTAACTCTGTTTTTGTTTAGGGTTAGATTTGGGAAGTAGAGAGTCCTTTAAACGCTTTAGAGTTAGTATCTTTGGTTTAAAGGCAGTTATCGAGAGGTTAGAACCACTGTTGATGGTTGGTCGGAGGGATGAGCTACCACCAAGGCACGGTTGTTGGAGGCCCGAAGTGACGGTGGCCATGGTTCTAGTTTCGTCGAGAGAATGAGGGAGAGAATGGAGAGGAATGAGAATGCGGCCAGATTAGGCTAAGTGCTTCATTAGGGTATTTTTATATGTTGAGTTTCGGGTTATTTCGTTTTGGGTCCCTTAAACTTGAGTGCATTTTCACAAAACGATCACTTTAGGGACCTTGTTATCATTTATCCTTTTTGTTTTGTTTCATTGTTTTTATTTTATCACTTTGTAAATCAGTTTTCATTTTTGGGTTATACATCATATGAACCATTTGAACTTTCAGTTTCATGCATTTTGATTCTTAAATTGGTGTTTTCGTGTTTTTAATTTTGCTTCCATATTTACGCACATTTAATTTCAGTCCTAACTGGTAATAAATTTAGTTTCTGTTTATTTACATTTGACTCTTAATTTTGCATGTTTCTTTTCAGTCATATGCATGATTATGGTTTTTTAGTAATTTAGGGTCTGAAATATGTAATCTTTGTATTAAGTGGTCAATATCTCTTTAATTTGCTTAGTGTTATTCTTTAAATCCACTAGCTTTTGTTCTTTTAATTACTGTTCTTTTAGGGGCTGTAAATAATTTGTAAAAGTTTTGGTTAAATTCATGGATTGAGTTGTTAATGTTGGTTTTGTTATGCTTTAGTCACTCAATTATAAGATATTATAAAATGTATTATTTTACTTTAGACCCCTCTCGGTTTATTGTGTAACCTTTTTGGTCACTTTTATTGTTTTAAAATGCTTTTTATTTTGTTTGGTTATGATATTAATTTTGCATGCTTTTCATTTTGATCATTAAAAGCAGAATATTATTAATTCTTGATTTGCCTTTAATATTATTCTGATTGTCCTCACATTTTATCTATGTATATTTGGCATGATTGCTCGGTGATAATATTCCATAAGATATATTAATATACATGTTATACGCGTATGAATGCACTCTTGTTTTTAGTATACTTTTCCAATTGTAAATAGTTTTGACTTCCCTTAAATAAATTTACCTATTATAATTTAGCCTAACAAATTACTTGTCGATTCACGTATATATTACATTAATGGTGTTTGAATATTCAATCTAGTATACAAAGTCTCAATTTGTTGTACGAGTGATGCATGATATATACATATATTTTATATTTTTTTATTAATGATAATTGTATAATTTATATGTTTACAAATAATATGTATGTAAATATATTTAATTTATACATATAGTTTTAGGGTTTATTCCAATATTAATCCTTTATGATGATGATTTGTTTTATGTCAGTCACATTGTTTATTATAGTATAACATTAGTATTTTTACCCTAATTTTATTTTATTTGTAATTAAGGTGTCAAGTTTCTGTCCAATAATATTAGTCCCTTAAGTCTTTTTTATGTTATTTTGGTCTTTTAAATTTTTTTATTTTTACTATTCTAGTCTTTTAAATTTTTGTTTGTGTCATTTTAGTCCTTTGATTTTTTATTATTGATATTTTGATTCTTAAAGTTTTTATTTTGGACTTTATAAATTAAATACTTGTTATTGTTATTTGAATTTAGGTTTGTAATATTTATTTATTTATTTTTATTTCAGTCTTTTGAATTTCATCTTTTAAGTTATTAATTTGAAGTAAATTAATTAAATTTCAATAAATGTATCATAATTTAATTTGATATTTGATTCAGGATTTTCACCATTTCCGACAACGTGTAAGCGACACAATACCAATTTTGTGCGTTGTGGGGTGCTAATCCTTCCCCACGCGTAACCGACTCTCCGAACCAGTTTTAATCGAATCTTTGGTAACGCAGACCAGTTGTTGTCTTAAAACGATTTTTCTTAAAATTATTTTTAAAAGACATTTTTAGGTATTCGACCTACCTAACCCAAAGGCGATGGCGACTCTATCCAATTTTATCCAAATTGATCCAAAATCTCTCATTTTCCAAAATTAAAGTCGTAACTGTATTTTTAAAACAATAAACTATTGTTCCAGAAAAACGGTTACGACAAATAAAATTAAAAATTATACCAAAACAAATAAATAAAATTAAAACTATAATTTAACTCTAAAAATACTTTTTAAAATACAAAATTAAAACTTCAAAATTTTATATTTGATTAAAACACTTTTCCAATATTTTTTATTCTTCAAAATTATTTATTTAATGTTATTTATAACTCCAAAACTAGTTTAATCTCCAAAACATTTTTAATAAACAATGCTAAACAATAACAATTCAGAACCTAAGAAAAACGCTATCGAAAATATTATTAACATCTTTATTTAATGTATATTAAACTGGCACGTAAAATTTACCCTGTTCCGTGATTAGTGAGTTTTACTCTAACGTAGTATTATTTTCTCTCCTTTTATACCTTATGTCTACGTGAGATAAATTGTTTCTCCACATGGACATAAGGAAATGTATCCTCTCGAATTGAACTCGATCCGTACGAGCATGTAATGGGCCAGGATTGAGGGTTTAGTAGCCTAAGGGGGCACCAACATTAAGGACAATTCGAGTATTTTTTCCTGTTAGAGCCAAAACCATGCATATATTGAACCGTAGAACTGTTACCCTAGGTATAGACATACCAAACCTCTGACTGTCAGTAGGTACCCAAATTAAGTATTCATAAAGGAGAAGCATTTCAGAATCTTTCTTTTTGCTTTAAATTTTCTTTTCGAATAAAAGCATGAAAACTAGATATCATGCGGTTAGGATCATTTCTTGAAATAATCATTTTTTGGGGTAGAAAGCATGTTCGGGTATGATTATTATCTATTTAAAACATGATCAGGTAGATATCATGATTGGGTAGGTGTTATATTTATTTGTAGATAGCATATTTTAATTCTATTGATTATCTTGCTATTACTAATTCATTTTTTCCTCTTTTGTTTGTAATTCTAATTTATTTTGTTTGCTTGCATTGGCATTTTTGCATAATCATCATGAATAAAAGAAAGGTGTTGATTAACCAAGCAATCATCAGATTAGAAGAGTGATCATTGTAATGGAAAAAAGTTTTCATAACAAGGAAGAACTCAATCCAACTGTACGAGCTTGGTCGGAGGAAATGCAAAAAGTAAGAGGAGATAGTTTGCCTGAAGGTTATGTATCGCAGCTATCCACGGATGTCAATGTTAATCTCAAGCAGAACGATTTACGAGAATTAACAGAGATTTGGGAAAGTTGGAGAACACCCACCAAAGAGAGGTTTTACAAGAAATATGGTGACGTAGCTCAACTTCTTTATGTAAAGATGGATGAATCATTACTCAAGGCTCTGGTCCGATTTTGGAATCCTGCGTATAGTTGTTTTACTTTTAACAAGCAGGATTTGACACTAACGATCAAGGAGTATACAACTCTGTTTAATTTTGAAAATATCCAGGTGGATAAAGTTTATTCCAGACCTCCGAAAGTTCAATCCTTCAAAAATAAACTGGTAAAGATTATCGGTACAGGTGAAAATTGGATAGTACAACACATTCAACAAAAAGGATAAAGAGAATGTTTTCCTTGGCATTATCTCAAGAAGGTGATACTCGAGCATATAGATGAAGATAAGAGATTGGACACATTTGCTCTTTCCATATATGGTCTAGTAATATTTCCAAAGACTTTGTTCCATGTGGAGAGTGTTGTTGCAAATTTCTTTGACACATTGGAGAAGGGTATAAATCCAGCACCAGCAGTTTTGGCAGAAACTTTTCGATCCCTAAACAATTATCGAAGATTAGAAGGGGTCGATTTGTAGGATGTGCTCAATTACTCACTGTATGGATTCGCAGTCACTTCTAGAAAGAAGACAAGGCATTATACCATCGTTTTTCTACGATGTACTTGCCTTTGAAAGAATTTCTGAGCAAAGAGTGGCCAGAAAGGTTACCAAGGAAAAAATGGATAACAGCTTTCAGTAATTTACAAGACTGAGATATTGCTTGGTGTGCTCCCTGGCTTGGATATACCGATATTTTATTTAGATGTGGGGATCTTGACCATGTCCCTTTGCTGGGATTATGGGGAGGAATCAGCTATGCCCCATTAATGGTTCTCAGACAATATAGAGCTCGACAATTTGTTCCATTAACAAGTGGCTTAAAGGAATCTGAAATCACTTATCATGGAGACCATTACAAGAAGAAAGCACGGGATCTATCTCTCGCCTGGAAAAGAACCTTTAGAACAAGAGTTGTGTTTGGAGATGTTATGTATACACCCGACTATGAGGCTTGGAGATTTACAAGGACGAATGAAAATATCCCTTTGCCAGATCCAGGAGGAGATATCCCTTGGGAAGAACTTTTCATGGTGGTACCTTCACAGGTTGATATTCTTACTGCCGAGTTTGAAGCTGGAAGGAAAAAATGGGACAAAGCAATGGAAGAAGCAAGACAAGAAAATTTCATGATAGATCTTGATAGGGGTCTCCATGTTAAACAATGTGATTTGTTGAAGAAAGAAAAAGAGAAAGTCGATCTAGAGCTGGCTTATTTAAAAAGGGAATACCGCAATCTACAAAAGGCAAAAGAATCTGGGTCTAGCAAGACATCACATCAATGGGCTAAAGAGTTGGCAATTGAGAGGCAACAAGTTCAAAGTCTGGAGGCTGAGAACAAATGCCAACTTAGGAGAATTGAAGCCGAGAAGAAATTGCGGAAAAAATATAAAGCTGAGAAAATAAAAGTGACTAAGCAGCTTAAGATTGGAAGCCGTAGAGTCGAGAAATTGAAGACTGAGAAGGAAGCTATATTGAAGGAGTGGGAAGCAGAAAAACATCGAGTCAGTGGTTTGGAAGCTGAGATGAATAATATGCTCGAGGAACTTGAGGCCAGAGATCAGAAGATTCAGGAATTAGAGAAACAAAAAGAATAAAAGAAAAAGGAAATGTGGACTGAGAGACATGGATGGAACCGAATTCTTGAAAGAAAACAGGCTGAAATTGGGTCTTGGATGCAAAGATTTCAAACAAAGAGCAGGAGAGTGGGACAATTAACCGAAGAAATTGAAGGTTTACAGACCAGTTATGAAGAGGAGTTGAATCGGTATCGATCTATGAATGGTGAGCTAAGAGATCATATCTCACATCTTGAGGAGTCCTTACTTCAAATGCAAGTTCTACCTGAATGGATGAACTTAAGGCTTATCCGTGAGGAGAATAACTCTTTACGAGAGCAAGTCAGAGGACTAGAGAGTGAGTTTCAACGTTGTTGAGTACACATTACCAATCTCAAAAGGGAAATTACTCAAGTTAAGGAGGGATGGAAGGATACATATGAATACCACCGGATGTTGGTTGAGGAACGTGAACGCATGATGGGCGAAGCAATAGCACAAATGAGTGAGGTGGCCCATTATACACGAGAACTAGCCAACAGGGCTAAAATTATTCTGTTTTGTACTAGTTTATCATCTGAATATGCGAGAAGGTCGCTGGGATCATGAATGAAATCATGGAATTAAACAACATAGCCAAACCGTATTTGTAGAATTGATCTTTCTTGTAAAGATGAAAACTCTTTTGTAAGAATGAAACTTTTCTAAGAATGGTTACTTTTGAAAATTGATACCTTTTGCATTTGCATTTGCATCTTTGTATAATATAGTCTTATATCATGTATTTGTATTTTGTTTTAAACTATTTCACATGCATTCATTAAAATACCAAAAATAATATAAAATATAATTTCCAATCATTGTAGTTATTCTGGCATTCACTTCACACCCTTACGGTACTCGAAATACAACTAAGAAAATGGAAGAAAGAATGATCCAACTTGAACAAGAACAAAAACAAGCTCAAGAAGAAAAGAGAGAGAGATTAAATAAGATGGAAGTAGAGATAACAAATTCGCAAACCGGTCTACTACAAAGGATGGAAGAAATGTTTAAGAAACATGCTATAGGTAGAAGGATCGTGGATGACCAACTAACATCATCCGAGCAAGATCTATCGCATCCTCCAAGGTTTGGACCAGGAGCATCACATCCTGCGGGGCTTACTTCTGACCCTCAGCACCCACCAGGGTTTACACCAGAATCCGATCCTCCTCCTGGTTTCACACCTATACACATCTCTGCTCACCCTTCGGTACCTCAAGAAGCACGACCTCATGTATATGTCAGCAATGAGAATAAGCAGCACCATATGGGATCTGCATTCCCAAACAATTATCAGCCTGTTACTGAACACTTAACTCCAGATCTAAATGAGTTAGCCGAAAAGGAAAAAGCCAATGAACAAATAACTCAACAGTTGAAGAAATTGGAAAAAATAGTAAAATCGGTAGAAATAATTAAACCGTTATATGGGTCTGACGCTAGAGAGCTGAGCTTGGTCCCAGACTTGATTATCCCTATGAAATTCAATGTTCCTAAATTTGAAAAATATAATGGAACCACTTTCCCTTCATCTCATATTACCATGTTTTGCCGGAGGATGGCTGGTCATGTGAATGATGAAAAACTGTTGATTCACTATTTTCAAGACAGTTTAACAGGTTTTGCCGCCAAGTGGTATAACCAATTAACTAGGGCTCACATCAAACCATGGAAAGACTTGGAAAACGCATTCCTAGAACAGTACCGACATGTTACAGATATGGTTCCTGATAGGTGGACTCTTCAGAATATGGAAAAAATAAGCAATGAGACTTTCCGACAATATGCCCAAAGGTGGCGTGATGTTGCTGCACAGGCCCAACCCCCTTTACTCGAAAAGGAAGCTACTATAATTTTTGTCAACACTTTGAAAGCTCTATACTTGGGGAATTTTCTTGGAAATGCCACCAAAAATTTTGCTGATTTGATCATCTCTGGTGAGCTTATCGAAAATGCTATAAAAAGTGGCAAGATTGAAGTAGTTGAAGGGTCTAGCTCCAAAAAACCTGTATACCAGAAAAAGGAGAATGAAGTTGCAAGTGTCTACCACAAGAATACTGCAAATAGTGTCACAATAATCCAATCAAGGGCGGAGAGGAATGACATGAACACCAGCAGAAATGATTTCAGGAGACCTCGCAATGAGAGAGAAAAAGTATCCTTCACACCACTACCCGTACCCTATTCAGAGATATACGCATCATTATTAAAAGCAGATGTGGTACGCCCCTACCGTTTGACTCCTCTTCAACCACCATACCCTCATTGGTATGACACAAATACACATTGTGATTTCCACGATGGTTGCTGTCCATTCTATTGAGAATTGTTTTGCCTTCAAAAAGATAGTGCAAAATCTGATTAATACAAGAGGATTACAGTTTGATTCACCATATGTATCAACACACCCACTACCGAATCATGGAGGTAAAGGGGTAAATGCAATCCATGAGGAGAATAGGGGGAATACAATGAAATTAAATCTCCCTTCAGTTGGGTATTCCAACAACTCTGTCAGGTTGGCATGATTCGACAAGATCCTAAGCCAAAGACCAATGAGTGTGGACACTATTGCGAATATCATCGAGAAGAAGGACATGAAATTCAGGTTTACCCTGAATTCAGGGGGTTATTATAAAGATTGATGGATAATAAGGAGGTAGAGTTCTTTGAGGAAGATAAGGAAAAAAGAGAAGAAGATGTCTTCACGACAGAAAATTTCGAGCCCGTTCACAGAACAAGCAAGCCAGTGGTCATTACTATGAAACCATCAGCAATGAATTATGGGTCGTCAACGCCAAAAGTTGTAATCACAGCTCCTTTACCATTCTCATTTAAAGACACCCGCAAGGAGCCTTGGAACTACACTGCCAATGTTTCATTGATAAGGGAATCTGGTTCGCTAGAGAAAATAAAGGTAGTTGAAGGTGAAGTACCAGGAGGAAACTTGATGACTGAAATAGTGAATGAAGTTGGTCACTTCACAAGAAGTGGGAGGTGCTATTCTCACGAGATATCGAAAGAAGTAGACAAAGTGAAAGAAAAGGAAAAGTTATAGTGGTACCGCAGAAGATATTCAACGATGAACCCCCACCAATGATCAATGAGCCGGTAACAGAAACACAAGCTCAAGAATTCTTGAAGTTTCTAAAACATAGTGAGTATAGTGTAGCTGAGCAGCTACACAAGCAACAAGCATGGATTTCGACTCTGGATTTGTTAATAAATTTAGAAGTACATCAGAATGCTTTACTGAGAGTGCTCAATCAAATGTTTGTTCCTGAGGATATACCAGTGAACAAGTTGGATCGAATTATAGGGCACATAGCTGCTGACAACTACATAACTTTTACTGATGATGAAATTCCTGATAGTGGAATGGGATCGGTAAAAGCCCTCAATATCATAACTCACTGTCATGGTCATGTCTTACCAGGTGTTTTGATTGACAATGGGTCTGTACTTAATGTTATGCCTATGGCCACATTACGAAGGTTACCGGTGGATAACTCACATATGAGGGCCTACCAAAACATTGTCAGAGCCTTTGATGGAACTCAGCGGGATGTGCTTGGAAAGATAGAGGTACCACTGTTTATTAGACCAACTGTCTACAATACTGATTTTGTGATGATGGACATCAACCCTTCATATAATTGCTTGATTGGGAGGCCATGGATTCATTTTGTAGGGGCAGTCCCTTCGTCCTTACACCAAAAATTGAAATTAGTGTCAGATGGTCAATTGATCAGTATTTGGGCAGAGGAAGAAATTATTGCTTCTGTGACGACTGACACCCCATATATTGAGACGAATGAGAATGCTTTAGAGTGTTCCTTCAGAGCCTTAGAATTTGTCAATGCTACTTTTGTTGCTGAAGGAAACAAGATTGCTCGCCCACACTTATCTAATTGTACTAAGATGATTGTGCGAGAGACTCTAGGAAAAGGAGCCAAGATAGGAAGGGGTCTTGGTAGATGCATGTAAGGGACTTTATATCCCAAATTTTTCATGATGAAGAGCGATCACTTCGGGCTGGGATTTAAGCCTGATTTTCAACAAAGAAAGAAAGAAACGAAAAAGAGAGGTGAAATAAGAAGAGCTAGACTGAAAAGAGAGGACATTCCGTGGGAGCATATATCTTTTCCTCTCCTGATGAGCTCTTTCAAGTTTGGAGGAGTGTTTGATATAAAGCAACAGTTAGCCAGAGAAATTGACGAAGAATAGCAGATAAAAGATAGAAACTTGTTTAATGAAGCTATGGAGGGTTTGGTCATTAACATGATAACTGGGGATGATAAAGCAGGAAGATATTTGGCTGGAATACGTCCTTGCTTCCCAGGGGAAACACTGAAAAATTGGATTGCAGAGGATCTCCCTGTAGTTTTTAAGATTAATTCAGAGTAATACCCAGTGCTGATCCTTATACTTGTGCCCGCAAGTATTAAGGAATTTTCATAAGGGCAACTATGTTAACTCTACTTGCTTTCAATAAAAGACAGTCTTTTGTTTCTTAAATGACCATCATTTTTTTACATTTTCATTCTTTATTCTTTATTCTTTATTCTTTATTCTTTACATTCATTTCATAAATTTTGGTCTCCTTCCAAATATATATTCGATTCAATTTTTCCCTTTGCAGGTGTCACAATATCAATAGCATGAATGTTTCTGAATTTAATACTGAGATAAACTTTGAGCAGCCCATATGTCTGGAAGAAATCAATGAGTGTCAGGATGAGGTAGAATGTGATGTTCCTAACGAACTATTAAGACTGGTAGAAAATGAGGACAAACATATTTTACCTCACCAGGAAGAAACTGAGGTTATAAACTTGGGAACTGATGATGATAAGAGAGAAGTGAAAATCGGCAGCACACTTTCTGCTGAGATAAGGCAAGACTTGATAGATCTTCTTCGAGAATTCAAGGACATCTTTGCATGGTCTTACCAAGATATGTCAGGGCTGAGTACAGATATAGTAGTGCACAAGCTTCCGATAAAGCCTGAGTGTAAGCCAGTTCAGCAAAAGCTCAGAAGAATGAAGCCAGAAATATTGTTAATAGTTAAAGAGGAAGTGATGAAACAGATTGATGCAGGGTTTCTTCAAGCGGCAAAGTATCCAGAATGGGTTGCCAACATAGTCCCTGTGCCGAAGAAAAATGGTAAAGTTCGCATGTGTGGATTACAGAGATCTTAATAAAGCAAGCCGAAGGACAATTTTCTATTGTCTCATATAGATACTTTAGGGATAAACTGTGGTCATTCGTGGTTTTCTTTTATGGATGGCTTCTCGGGGTATAACCAAATAAAAATGAACATTGAAGACATGGAAAAAACCACATTTGTGACCATATGGGGCATATTTTGCTATAAAGTGATGTCATTTGGTTTGAAAAATACTGGGGCAACTTACCAAAGAGCTATGATGACTCTTTTCCATGACATGATGCACAAAGAAATTGAACTGTATGTGGATGACATGATTTCCAAGTCCAGGACTGAAGGTGAACACATTCAAAACTTGAGGAATCTTTTCCAAAGGTTGAGGAAAATCAATGAAACTCAATCCAACTAAATGCACATTCGGGGTAAGTCAGGAAACTCTTGGGTTTCGTGGTGAGTCAAAAAGAAATGAGATTGATCCAGATAAAGTAAAGGTTATTCAAGATCTTCCACCGCCTCATACACAGAAAGAAGTTCGAGGATTCTTAGGAAGGTTAAATTATATATCTCGATTCATTTCACAATTAACTGAAAAATGTGACCCAATTTTCAAATTGCTTCGAAAGAATAACCCCGAAGTTTCGAACGACGAGTTCCAAAAGGCTTTGGAGATAATCAAGGGATATTTATCTAATAATCCAATTCTGGTGTCACCAGTCCCTGGTAAACCATTGATCCTTTATCTAACGGTCTTTAAAAATTTGATGGGATGTGTATTAGGGCAGCATGAAGAATCTGGAAAGAAAGAGAGAGACATCTATTATCTAAGAAAAAAGTTAACCGATTGCAAAATCCGATACCTACCAATTCAAAAGCTATGTTGTGCTTTGGTGTGGGCTACTCGAAGGCTCAGGCAATACATGTATACCATATACTTGGTTGATCTAAGCTTGACCCTTTGAAATATTAATGGAATCACGGCTTTAACTGGTAGATTGACTAGATGGCAGATGTTGTTATCAGAATTTGACATTATATGTGAACCAAAAAGCAATCAAAGGGAGTGTCATAGCAGATTCCTTGCAAGTCGTGCTCAGATGATTATGAGTCCTTAAACTTAAGTTCCAGATGAGGATCTGATGTGCATCAAACCAAGGAGGAAACAATTTCAGATGATAAATCCTGGAGGTTGTATTTTGATGGGGCATCTAATGCTTTAGGACAAGGAATTGGAGCAGTACTGATTTCCCCGGAAAATGTGTATTATCCTTTTACAAGCAGATTGGAGTTCTATTGCACCAACAATATAGCAGAGTATGAGGCTTGTGCTATGGGGGTTAAAAGTAGCTGTAGAAAGAAAAATCAAAGTGCTCCAAGTATATGGAGACTCCTCATTAGTTGTGTATCAATTGTGAGGAGAATGAGAGACAAAAGATCCAAAATTAGTGGAATACCGAAGGTTGATCCTTGAATTGGTAAAAGAATTTGAAGATTTCACTTTCAATTATCTCCCTCGAGAAGATAATCAAATGGCAGATGCTTTGGCGACACTTGTTGTAATGTTCCAAGTAAATAGAAGAACTTGCATGATGCCAATTAAAATGCAAATATATAAAATCCCGGCACACTGTTATAATATCGAAGAAGAGAAAGATGGTCATCCATGGTATTATGACATTTTGTAATACATCAAGCATCAAACTTACCCACAAGGTGCGTCTGATATCGATAAAAAGACAATAAGGAGAATGGCTGCTAGATATGTATTAGATGGGGAAGTTCTGTACAAAAAAGGTAGTGATCAAGTTTTGATGAGATGTGTAGATGCCCGAGAAGCAAAAAGTATACTTAAAGAAGTACATGAAGGGATATGTGGAACACATGCGAATGGGCTTTCTATGGCCAGGAAGATCATGAGATATGGATACTATTGGGCCACTATGCATTCAAATTGTGTTGATTATGCACGAAAATGTCACAAATGTCAAATCTATGGAGATAAGATCCATACATTTTCGTCACCTTTGCAAGTGATGACCACACCTTGGCCGTTTTCTATGTGGGGGCATTGATGTCATTGGGGCAATTACACCAAAGGCTTCGAATGGACATCGCTTCATATTTGTAGCAATTGATTATTTTACTAAGATCATTCATCGTGACCATGACTATGACCACATACATTACCACACCCACAATTAAAGCGGTCTTTATTTTTGTTATAAAATGTCACATTCATCTTAGGGAATGGATAAATCTAATAAAACGAGAATAGTTCATTTTTTGCTTAACCACAAGAAAACAAGATATTAACTAGAATAGTTCTTAAAATTCTTTTCACGATATTATGTTTGAAGGACAATATTTTCTAGAGCTTTCAATAATTTTGTACTATAAAAATTAATACCGATTTACTATGACAATAAGATAAATGAATATAAACTATAATAAGTGTATCCGAAGGTCGTTAACAATATCATCATTATGGTTGTTCTCACATAGACTATCACAAACATTAAAATAGTATTGCGTTCAGATAAAATTATAACTATAAATAAAAATATCAAATTTTAAAAAATAATAATAATAACGCCTAACCAGCCTATGTATTTTTATCTTTTTTTATTATCTATGTCAAGAAAAATAAAAATAAAAAAACCAAGAGGCCCTTCTTGCCGCCGTTGCAGTTAGACATTCGATTGAGAAAAAGAAGAAAAAGAAAGAAAGAAAGAAAAATCACAGCTTCCAATCTCACTGATTGACTGCATTACTTTCATGTCAAAATATTTTCTTTTATTTTATGCTTGCATATTGAAGTAACTGGTGCTTTCACACCTTCCCTTGGTTAATCCGAAAAACCGCTGTTTGATTTCTGTAAAACCACTATTGTTAGTTAACCATAAACTCGAATCTTATATATCAAAGTTGCTGGGAATTGCTTTTGGAAGTATCTTTGAATTGTAAGGAACAAATCCACACCTGCCCTTTCTCAGATTGTACTAACATATGGAAAAAATAATAAATATAATTATCTAAAATTATGTGTGCTGCGATTGAAAATTCGATTTTTATCATCTTAGATCTTGAATGAATAGTCGTGAATGATAAATCAATTCTTCGATATAAATAAACTATTTCTTCTAAACAAGTCATGCTGATAACATGTTATAAAATAAGAAAGAACGAAGCAATCTGTATGAAATAAGAACAATAAGAAAATATAAGATAAGGGGAGGCATTATTGTCTCAATTTGAGTTGTGTACAATGTTCTCTCTAACCTTTATATTTATAGCCATAACTAGGTTGTAATATAACTCTAATACTAATGGGTATTAGAGATCTAATAATAATGTGTATCTTACATATAGATTATAGACATTCACATAAATATTCATAATATTTTCAAGAAATAACGGACCATTTTAAACATGTTGATGTAAGTTAGAAAAATACACATTTAAATCATTTTTAAATTCTTTACTGTTATAATATGTAAAATATATTAATTTAAATTATGATAAAAAATTTTTATGAAGAACCAAATAATTTTTAATAATTTACTTATTTTATAAACATTTTAAACTCATAAATAATTTAGGGCAAAGTACACAAATGATCTATCAATTATAGGGTGTTGCTTTGTTGAGTCCTCAACTATTAAAAAATATAAAATCGCCCCCAATTATAGGATACTACTTTTTTGAGTTCCTCGACTATTAAAAATTACAAGATGATCACCCAACTATTCATATGTTATAAACCCATCCTTTTACATTAAAAAATTGGCTATCGTTTGAGCTATACATTAATATGCTGATTGAGATATGATAAAATTTTATCTCAAAACCGATTGAGCTTTATTTTATGAATTGAGTCTTTGATTACATTATGTCGTCGAGTTAGTGCTTGAAAGCAACGGCGATGCATATTTATCATTAAAATATTATTTAAATATATCTCAGTTAGCATGTTAATGTCTAACTCAGAAAACCATCATTTTTTTACAGAAAATGACGAGTTTGGAACATATGAATAGTTAAATGATCATTTTGTAAATTTTAATAATTGAAGGATTCAACAAAGCAGAACCTTAACGTTTAAGGACCGTTTTATAACTTTACTCATCAAGAGACTCAACAAAGTAATATCTTATAGTCGATGGATCATTTGGATACTTTACCCAATAATGTAATAACCATATCATATATCCAGACAAAAAAATATAAAATTACTATTTTATAAATTATAAAATAAATACCCCATTTAATAATAAATATGTAGACACCCATTTTTGTCCGGGTTAAAAAAATTATTAAATTATTTATTATTATTAAGTGTGTTTATTTTTTGCATGTCAAATGTGGCCCAATTATAAGCTACAACCCAGTTCAAGCCCAAGAACCGGATCCACTCAGTAATCCATCAGCAGCAGACCAACTCCCAGACATGAGCTGAGCCATCGACGAGCCATGCCGAGCCATTGAGCCAACACCGACGCATTGATTTGCACAAATCATCTACATCGATAGATTACCTGCTTCAATTAGCTAAAGTCAAGCAATTAATAATTTCACCTAAATTAGTCAGTATCTTACCAAATACGAAGAAAATCAAGATACAGCCATGAAGATTTGGTGAGGATATCAAGCATAAATTAAAGGGTTTTGAACAGATTGTGAGAGAAAAAGGAAGAACAAAAAAACACTCATCAGAGAGCATTCGAATAACAAAAAAAAATAGATTGAAACAGGGATTGGGGAAAATCCTGGCAAACGACACTGTAAACTCTATATTCAAGCAATAAAAGACTAAAAGGGTATCTATTATTTACTATTTTTTCCTATTATTTTCATCATTTTTAATGCATTTTTTCTGATTTGTTCACTTTAAATCCTTGCATGTTCGATTAGGTTGAGTAGAATTTCTTTTCGGTTCTCTTAGGGTATAGTAATATATATATATAAAAACCAACATAGATATACATTTTTATTATTTTCGAATCCAACCTAGTTGCCCACAAATAAGAAAATAATAAAAAATAAATAGAGAGGAGTAAAGAGGTTACCTTAAAAAGAGAAAGCTTGTCGTCGGAGAGGAAAGGAGGAATATTAGAACCGGTCTTAGGTGATGGAGGTTTAACTCTGTTTTGTTTTAGGGTTAGATTTGGGAAGTAGAGAGTCCTTTAAACGCTTTAGAGTTAGTATCTTTGGTTTAAAGGCAGTTATCGAGAGGTTAGAACCACTGTTGATGGTTGGTCGGAGGGATGAGTACCACCAAGGCACGGTTGTTGGAGGCCCGAAGTGACGGTGGCCATGGTTCTAGTTTCGTCGAGAGAATGAGGGAGAGAATGGAGAGGAATGAGAATGCGGCCAGATTAGGGTATTTTTATATGTTGAGTTTCGGGTTATTTCGTTTTGGGTCCCTTAAACTTGAGTGCATTTTCACAAAACGATCACTTTAGGGACCTTGTTATCATTTATCCTTTTGTTTTGTTTCATTGTTTTTATTTTATCACTTTGTAAATCAGTTTTCATTTTTGGGTTATACATCATATGAACATTTGAACTTTCAGTTTCATGCATTTGATTCTTAAATTGGTGTTTTCGTGTTTTTAATTTTGCTTCCATATTTTACACATTTAATTTCAGTCCTAACTGTAATAAATTTAGTTTCTGTTATTTATACATTTGACTCTTTAATTTTGCATGTTTCTTTTCAGTCATATGCATGATTATGGGTTTTAGTAATTTAGGGTCTGAAATATGTAATCTTGTATTAAGTGGTCAATATCTCTTTAATTTGCTTAGTGTTATTCTTTAAATCCACTAGCTTTGTTCTTTTAATTACTGTTCTTTAGGCTGTAAATAATTTGTAAAGTTTTTGGTTAAATTCATGGATTGAGTTGTTAATGTTGGTTTTGTTATGCTTTAGTCACTCAATTATAAGATATTATAAATGTATTATTTTTACTTTAGCCCCTCTCGGTTTATTGTGTAACCTTTTTGTCACTTTATTGTTTTAAAATGCTTTTTATTTTGTTGGTTATGATAATTAATTTTGCATGCTTTTCATTTTTGATCATTAAAAGCAGAATATTATTAATTCTTGATTTGCCTTTAATATTATTCTGATTGTCCTCACATTTTATCATGTATATTTGGCATGATTGCTCGGGTGATAATATTTCCATAAGAGTATATTAATATATGTTATACGCGTATGAATGCACTCTTGTTTTTAGTATACTTTTCCAATTGTAAATAGTTTTGACTTCCCTTAAATAAAAATTTACCTATTATAATTTAGCCTAATAAATTACTTGTCGATTCACGTATATATTACATTAATGGTGTTTGAATATCAATCTAGTATACAAAGTCTCAATTTGTTGTACGAGTGATGCATGATATATACATATATTTTATATTATTTTTTTATTAATGATAATTGTATAATTTCTATATGTTTACAAATAATATGTATGTAAATATATTAATTTATACATATAGTTTTTAGGGTTTTCCAATATTAATCCTTTATGATGATATTTGTTTATGTCATCACATTGTTTATTATAGTATAACATTAGTATTTTTACCCTAATTTTATTTTATTTGTAATTAAGGTGTCAAGTTTCTGTCCAATAATATTTAGTCCCTTAAGTCTTTTTTTTTATGTTATTTGGTCTTTTAAATTTTTTTATTTTTTTTTACTATTCTAGTCTTTTAAATTTTTGTTTGTGTCATTTTAGTCCTTTGATTTTTTATTATTGATATTTTGATTCTTAAAGTTTTTATTTTGGACTTTATAAATTTAAATACTTGTTATTGTTATTTGAATTTAGGTTTGTAATATTTATTTATTTTTATTTCAGTCTTTTGAATTTCATCTTTTAAGTTATTAATTTGAAGTAAATTAATTAAATTTCAATAAATGTATCATAATTTAATTTGATATTTGATTCAGGATTTTCACCATTTCCGACAACGTGTAAGCGACACAATACCAATTTTGGGCGTTGTGGGGTGCTAATCCTTCCCCACGCGTAACCGACTCCCGAACCAGTTTTAATCGAATCTTTGGTAAACGCAGACCAGTTGTTTTCTTAAAACGATTTTTCTTAAAATTGTTTTTAAAAGACATTTTTAGGTATTCGACCTACCTAACCCAAAGGCCGATGGCGACTCTATCCAATTTTATCCAAATTGATCCAAAATCTCTCATTTTCCAAAATTAAAGTCGTAACTGTATTTTTTAAAAACAATAAACTATTGTTCCAGCTGAAAAACGGTTACGACAAAAATTAAAAAATTATACCAAAACAAATAAATAAAATTAAAACTATAATTTAACTCTAAAAATACTTTTTAAAATACAAAATTAAAAACTTCAAATTTTATATTTTGATTAAAAACACTTTTCCAATATTTTTTATTCTTCAAAATTATTTATTTAATGTTATTTATAACTCCAAAACTAGTTTAATCTCCAAAACATTTTTAATAAACAATGCTAAACAATAACATATTCAGAACCTAAGAAAAATGTTATCGAAAATATTATTAACGTCTTTATTTAATTGTATATTAAGACTTGACACGTAAAATTTACCCGTGTTCCGTGATTAGTGAGTTTTACTCTAACGTAGTATTATTTTCTCTCCTTTTCTGTCAAAACAGAGCGCATCTCCTCCCAACCCTTCTTTAACCCTGCCGCCGTCGTCGGTGGCGTCGCCTTTTCAATCCCCATTCCGGTTTTGGCAGCCGCAATGGCCGCACAAAAGTATGTATGGGAAGGAGCAATTCCTCTTCAGATCCATCTTCACGAATCCCAAGTCACCGCTCTGCCCCCTCCTCCTCCTGCTCTGGTCAACTATTGTTCTTGTGTCTTTCTCCTTTCTCGTTCTACCTTTGCTTTGCTAATTCTAAACCATTTCAGATCTTAGCTCCGCGGATCGGATACCTGCCGCTGTTAGCGCCTTTGATTAAGCCTTATTTTAGCAGCACGCTTCCTCCCGGGGTTGATACCATTTGGTTCGATTACAATGGCCTCCCTCTCAAATGGTCCTTCTTTCTCTAAACTTACTCGCTTTGAATTTCGTTTTGTATTGTTTAATTATTCAGATATGTTTGAAAACCGAAATCCGTAAGCTGTTCTGTTGCAGGTACATACCAACCGGAGTTCTTTTCGATCTTCTGTGCCCCGAGCCTGAAAGGCCTTGGAATATCACTGTAGGTTGAAGTTCCCTTTAACTAATGTTTTATCATAATATAAATTAGTGGATGCTTTTCTGTTCTAGGTTGCCTGTGAATATATTTCCCTTCTATAGCAATGCTGAATCATTGTTTCTTTACCTACTAAATAAAAGTATTATTGAACTACTCTTGTTTTTTGAACTTTGATGCATGATTTAAACCTACCCCAAAATAATAAACATTAAGAAAGGGGGGGGAGATTCAAGAGATGGAAGAACTTTTATACGCTGGTAATTCGTAGGAACGGAATGGTTTTAGGATATAGGTTCTTATTACTTTATTTCTTACTTTTATCCCATTAATTAGTTATCAATTGAAGGTTTTAATCTTCCTGACTACAGGTCCATTTTAGAGGATATCCAGGAAATGTATTGATACCGTGTGAAGGAGAAGATTCTGTAAAGTGGAGCTTTATAAATTCATTGAAAGAGGTTAGTACAGTTGTCCTAGAAATTGATAACGCCATTTTCATGGGAAACTCACTGCTACTGCTGGTCAAAATGCTAACAGTTTTACTGGGTATTATATTGTTGTACATGCACAATTTTCTTATCATTCATTGCTCTGTATAGTTGAAAAATGGAAAGTAAGTTAGAATTCTGATATTTTTTCATTATATCCTTTCTAAGCTAAGATAAAAAGGTAACTTCTAAAAGTTGAAAAGGTCATTCTGGCATCTTTTGCGGTTTTAGAGTTTCGCATTTTCTGTTATATTTTTAAGATGCTTTTTTGGTTATTTTGTAAGATGCATGCATATTTTGGATTTTTCATAAAAGAAGTACAGAACAAAGTAAATCAAAATTCCTTAAATGCTGGATTTTGATGTTTCTCACTATGCTTGCTTTCACTCTCTTTTAATTTGGCGTACTTTGATGGTGCATATGCATAGCCACTTAGTTGCTTTTGTTTACTCCTCTCAGATTTGTCTCTTTTTGTAACAAATCTTCATTTGAATTGGATAATTAAAATATGTTTTGTCACTGTTCATCTGTAACAGTGTTCTATTATGCCAACAGGCGGCATACATAATGAATGGAAATTGCAAGAATGTTATGAACATGTCTCAGTCTGATCAGTTGGATCTTTGGAATTCTATCATGAATGGTATGTATGTTCATTAATATGGACTCAAGTCTAGTGTTTGTTTCATTTGGTCTTTAATCATTTTTAGTAGGAAATTTCTTTTATATAGTTATAATATAAAGCAGTCAAGGGTTAAGGTGGTGTTAGCTATAAATATATATTTACAGCTGGAATTTATTTCTAAAGCAATTTTTTCCCATTTTGAGCCTTGATTTGGCTTCTTATTATTCTATGATCTATTATGGATCAACAAAGTTCTGCCATTTTCTTCTAGGATGCAAAAGAGCACTTTGATACTTTAGTTACTTCAGGTAGCTTCATTGGGGCATGTTGAGGAATGCAGTAAGCTAAATTCTTTCCAGACGGATAACTTTGATTACTTTTGAGTAGCTTGTTTTGGTCTGTTGAGTAATCAGTGCTTAATCCACTTGCATGGGTCATTGCATGATCATGATTAATGGAATGAATTCCTGGGGGGGGGGAGTTCTAACTAAAATGGGGGGGGAATTCTAACTAAAATGAACCTACTTCTAGCATTTTTCACAATTTATGGATTTGAACACTTGAATGTGTTTGTCCTTCTGTCAACTTACACATTTTTTGAATTGACCAATTTCATATTTCTTATAGCCAACAACTGCACTAGCCTTCCTATTTCGTTCTTAGGCATGGTCTCAATTTGTCAAAGGTTACACTTTAAAAGTTAAATAGTTAATGTAATATTATGATTTTCCGAAGCCACATATATTATATATTTTAAATATGGGAAAATCTAAATTTCATTTTGCTTTTCCCAGTCATGAGTGGAAAACCTGTCTTCCTTTCCTGCCCACTGGTTTAATGAAGTCTTTGTTCATTTGTAAGAAAGAAATGAATGGTTGTTTTAAGTACATTCAGTTGTGTAAATGATGACATGTTGAGAAAATAAATAAGAAAATATTTCAGGTCTATGTTTCCCATATAGACTATTCAATACTTACAGGTTTTAGGATTTAGGATCATTTTCTGCATGCAACGAGAAAGAAGGTTTCAAAGGAAAATTCAGAAGCTGATGTTATGATTTGTAGGGCTTTTATGATTCAAGTATTATGATAGCTTAAACCTGAAGTACAGTATTAAATAAGGATTTAAAGTCTTCAGATTGAGAGCAGCAATAGAGAAAAATAAAATTTCATCCTAGTGGTTAGTCATATGGTTTCTAAGGGAACACAAAGAACTTTTTCTTGAAAGTTATTTCCAATGGCTGAATTGACTTTAATGTCATAAATAGGTGTACTTGATATAGAAAAATGAGTTTAATAATAATAACTAGACGAGCCTTAATATTTGCTTGATATTGTGGCAAACAAATTTGCAATTTCTTTCAGCCTTATTTGCTGCTCTCTCTAATTCTCAACACTTCTTGATTCGGATTGTTATCTAATCTTATCTAGAAATTTGCGTTTTTACTCTATGAAAATGGCATCCATAGTTGTCAAAATGTTCCAACTTATCTAAAGAAATTTAATCTTTTTGTAGTATCACCTTTCAAATTCTTTAGTATGCGTGTCCAGTGATCATTTTAGTTCAAATAAATTAAAATGACATTTTTTTGGGATATCTTAAAACAAAAAGAAAAGTGGATGTTCAGTTTGTAATGGAGAGGGTTAAATGTTCGAATCATAATAATTGATATATAGGATATGATGTGTTTTCCTCTGGTCCTGCAAACATGGTAGTATTGATTGTACAGAAACAATACAAATATGAAAGTATACCTTTTTTTTCTGATAAGAATTGGAGGTCTCATTTAAAAAAACCCTTCATAATTACCAAAAACTAAAGAAGTTTTCATTAAAAAGTTAGAGGAGAAAAAGAGTACCTCAGAGATTTATTAATGAAAGGGATTTAAATACCCCAAATTACAAAGTATTAAAACCTTACACAAACATTGCCCAAATAAACAAAAAACACCCATAAAAAATTCCTATATTGCCCAATCCCTTTTTAGATAATTCATTCGCTTCCCAGTTTGCACTTCTACTAATAACCCTTGACAATTTGTATACCTTCTTTATGTGACATTTCTTTCTTCCTCCCTCACCATTCCCCCCACCCCACCCCACCCACACACACACCCACACAACAATTTTTCTTTCTTTAAGAAATTATCAATGTTCCAAGTTGACTCTCAAAATTTGGTTCTGACAGGCAATTTGGAAGCCTACCAACGAGTCTCATCTAAGCATAAACTTTCAACAGTTGACGACGAGTATACAAGTTTGTGGTTGCCAAAATCTCAACAATCCCTTGGAGAAACCGATTTAACTGCTCAAGTGAAGACAGGTTTGCATATTTGTCATTATGCTTTAGACAAAGACACATGAATTGCATCAAGTCAAGTTATCGGGGTCTCATATGTTTCATAACAAATGGGAAATATTTTAATGCTTTGGGTTGTTGAATTCTAGCAAATCCGAGAATTACCAAAGTGGCCTTAACACTTAAGGTTCTAGGAAAATAGAAAATGAACAATATAAGTTCTAACCTAAAGAATCTTAAATTGAGAGTTAATTATATCTAGTTTAAAATCAGTTTTTATAAAATGCCCGTCCAGCTCAGTTGGTAGAGCACAAAGCTCTTAACCTTGTGGTCGTGGGATCGAGTCTCA